>NC_133619.1:84136817-84736817 GCF_048593235.1 Sminthopsis crassicaudata | reverse complement strand
GAAAGAATTTTTTTTAATGTATTTTCCAAATACATGCAAAGACAGTTTTCAACATTCACCTTCTCAAAACCTTGTGTTCCAGATTTTTCTCCCTTTTTCCACCCCCCCCATCCTCCGCCAAGACAGCAAACAATCTGATATAGGTTAAATGTGTGCAATTTATCATGCTGAGCAAAAAAAATCAGATCAAGAGGGGAAAAAAAAATAATGAGAAAGAATAAAAACTGTAGAGGGTTGGAACTCTGAAAAGGTGTACTTAAGATTCAGTATAGTTGATGAGATAATAATTCTCTAGCTAGTGATGTATTTACTCTAGTCAAGTATATATATACTTAAGGTAATATGGTGATGTGATGGCTCTCCTGACAAGTTGGTACATACTCACGTGTGGTTGGGCATGCTCTGTGTGAGTTGTGACATGACTGTACTGGAGTATTTAAAGGAATCACAGAGGACTCTTGCTCTCTCAGCCTTGGAGATCTCAGCCACAGAGAAGACTTCAGACTCCAGAGTCCAGACTCTATCTTTGACCAGTCATGTGTCTACTCTTCTGCCTCCTTCACTTCATTCCCTCACTAAACCCAAGGCCTCTGGCTGACCCCAAGGCCCACCAGAGAGCTAGCCAGGACATTACAAAAAAACAAACAACAAAAAAGGAGAAAATGCTATGCCAAGTTTATCCTAGTTGATCATCACAAAATCTTGACACTAAGTCCCTAGGGGTATACAGACAAGCAGGAATAAATCAAGATAAGGAGGGCACTAAAATTAAGAAAGATTAGGAAAAACTCTTTAGGAGATGAATTTTTTACTGGGTCTTAGAAGAAGTTGGGGAAAGCCTTAAGCATAATGAGCACTCCAGGCAGAGAAAATGCCCAGAGCTGAGAGATGGAGGGTCTTGTTAGACACAGACAGGAGGTCAGTGTCACTGGAGGGAAAAGTGTGTGTTGGGGAGAAAGGTATAAGAACACTAGAAAGATTGGAGGGAATTCAGCAAGGAAGGGCTTTGTATGTCGAATTGAACATTTTACATTAGATTCTAGAGGCAATAGGAAGTTACTGAGGGGTAGAATCATGATCAGATCTCCTCTTTGGGAAGAAGGGAGGCTGAATGGAGGTTGGACAGGGGTGGAGAGAGGCTAGAGGCTGCAGACCCCCAGGGGGCTACTGCAGTAGTTCAGGCATGAGGTGATGTGGGACTGCACCAGGAGTGGCAGTGGCAGGAGTGCAAAGGTGAAATCAAATCGAGATAAGAAAACAGAATAGTGGAAAGGTTGAGGAAAACAGGCACAAATGCCCCACATACAGTCTTATCACAATAATTTCCCTGATGCCCTGCCTGAGCTTTTAAATACAGTCATTGACCCAATTTAACAGCACTGACTTTTCAATAAGAAGGGATTGCTTCCTTCTCTATCTGCTCCCAAGTTCATGGAGCAAACTATTGTGATGGGAAGGGGTTTGATAACCTGGACATTTCCACTTTCTCTCAAGTAAGTATCCTTAAGCTAATATCCATGAACTTGCTTTTTTGGAATATTTTGATCCATGATTTTCAATATAATTGGCTTCTTTTGTAATCCTAGATTTTTTGCATTTAGAATTATTATCCCGAGGAGTCCAGAGGTTTCATCAGCCTGTCAAGGAGACCCTTGCCACAAAACAAGTTAAGTAAGAACCCTCAGTCTCTAAAGGAAGATGGCTCTGAATCTACATCTCTCCATGAATCCTCCAAAACATGGGCAGAGACCTACAAGGGTTCCTACTCAATGAAAGACAAGCATCAGTAAGCAAAAAGTTTTTTCCCCCCTAGCAAGAGGACTCCTAATTTGTCTTATTTCATAACCTCTTTCTTCAGAACACTGACAACCAATGGGGAAAATATCTGCAGAACTGTAGTTAAAAGAAGTTTTTGTCCTTCGGCTCCTGCCCACACCTCCTTCCAACCTCGAGGACTGTTATAAGATAGACATGCCTGTGGCAATTGGGAAATATTTAACAATTAAGTAAAAATGTGATCAAATAGTGTTATTATATAGACTTCTAAGTCAATATGGGCATGCACATGGATCTTTATGGATCATGTAGTCGCTCAACAACTCCGGGGGGGGGGGGGGGGAGTGACTATTCCATAAATTTAAAAATGATACAGGGCATTTCCATTAGTGAAAGTATAAGCTTTAGAGCTTAATATGAGATTAAGACTTTGGGAACAGCTTATAAAATGAATGACTATTATGATGCTGATAATGTTGGTGCTTCAAAGATTTCCACCAGATTCACCAGACCACCTCATTTTCTCATACTCTTATTAACTTATGATTACTTTATCCATCACTTTATTTCCATCATTGAGCTTCTTTCTAGGAGGCACTTTCCCTGAATATGCCTAATGGTCCAGTTGGCCAATAGTTCTTCCTTCTTTCCTGGAAGCAGCTCTTAAAACCCCACAATTTCAGCTAAATAAAATGTGATACCTAACTAATGGAGTATTACTGCATTTTAAGGAACAATTGCAGTAAAAAATTCAAAGAAACACAGAAGGGAACAAATAAGCATTTATGCAGAGAGAACCAGAAAAACAATATATTCAATGACTGGAAAACTTAAATTGTAAAACTTTAGAGGTAATAAATGTGTCAATACAGTGTCTGAACTTGACTGTTGAAAAGAGATGAGCAAAAAGTCTTTCTGTTTACTGCAGAAGTAGAAGAATACATGATTCTGTGTATATTTTGTATACATAATCCAAAATGTGGGAGCTGTTTTTGTAGCTCTGCTTTTTTGCCTTTCATTTAAAATGTTTATATAAAGCTCATGGGAGGGTGGGGAAGGAGGGAGGAACCATTTTCAGAAATAAATAAACAAAAGGGAGTCAAATGAAAATATTTTTAAAACTCCATCATTTCCATCAAGTCACCATAGACAAACTGCTTCCTTCCTATTTAGAAATTTAATGCTTGTGACTTCTTCACTCAAGACCCAAACCCTCTCTTTGCTAATAAGTGACCTATTTATTTAAATGAATTGGCTTACTGATGGCCCTAATGCAGTAATGTATTTGTTGGCCTGAATTAAGTTTAACAATTAAGTTTCTCAACAGTGAAAATAACTAATTCACTTTATTCCCAGAGCTCTATAATCACCCTTTAACCAACAATTTTGATTTGATCACATTAAGTACACCAGAGAAAAACCAAAAGCAATTCCAAGAGGCAGAATGGAAGCCAGGTTAGTTTCACAAGGTCTGATTAAGACTTCAGCTGATACTGTTTCTCTTCCCCTTAGATCTATTGTTTTGTTTTGCTTTTAATTTTCAGATACAGAGAAGTAGTGCCTGAACTGATTAAGGTACCACAAGAGCCTTCAATACTGTTTGTTATCTGTTGTTCAGTCATTTTCGTGTCAACTGTTTGATTCTATTTAGGGTTTTCCAGGAAGACCAATTGGAATAGTTTGTCATGAGGAAACTGAGGCAGTTAAGTAACTTGCCACTTAACATTTAAGTATCACACAGAATGTGTGATAATATATCTATATATTATATATATCTATAATATATAATAAGTATCTGTGGGGAAATTGTGAACTCAGGCATTCCAGACTTTATCCACTTCACAACCTAGGGGCCCATTTACATCGCTAACTTAGCTCACCCAACCTTTTATGTCTAGGAACATTCTTACTTCTTTTGGCTACTTCCTTTAACAATCACATCTCACACATACATATACGTGTCTGTATACATAGCAAAAACCTGCTTTTTCTATTCTCAACCTCATTTTCCATGGAGAGCAAACGGTGAGGGGAAACCTTATTACAAACATAATCAAAAAAAACATATCTCCATTGACTATATCCAGAATTATCTGTCTCCTGTACTCCATGGCTTTTATCTCTCTCAAAAGTGGGTAGAATGTGCCTCATCATTAGTTTTACGTTCCACATTTTTATCAAGGATACCCTTAACACATATATAATTTATCCTCATAAAAACTTTACAGAAGTAATAAAATAAGCATACAGGTTGGTAGTTACTAAGATCATCTTCATCTCCTTTTTTGGGAAAACTTTAAAAATCATGTCAACCTCCTCTACCCCCCAGAAAACTTTATTTTTTGTGTCCTTGGTCCATTCTAATTAATGTTCCACTCTTCATTTTTTTTAGGGCCATTCCCATCTCTTTATAGAGCACATCAAGGATTGAGACTCACACCTAGTCCTTCCACTGTTATTCAAAGATGAAATTTTGCTACAAAAATTTTGCCAGAATTGCTGCATTTTTCTTCTATTTGCTGTTCTCATTTCATGTTTAAGTGCTCTTGGGGTGACTTAGCTTCTCTGGGTCTCATGTCAAGTATCTGGAGCTTCATTTTTCCATTGCACAAAATTCTTACTTGTATGCCTCATGGAATGAATGACCAAGATCTTGAATGCTTAATTATGGGAGTATGTAAGCTTGAGCAAATTCTATCAATTCCATCACTAGTTGGGATTTCTTATTTCATGCTTTCTTATACAATCAAATGAATAAATCAAATGACCCTTTGCTTTGTGTGACTGTTTTGTCTTTGCTATTTTAATGATGGTAGGAAGGCAGCAAAAGGCATCCACAATTCACCATTTATAAACAAATGAGTTAATTGTGACATCAAAGTGCCATAATGGATAGATTGCTCAGGAAATATTAAGTTCAAAAGCTTCCTCAATAACTTACTAAGTAGGAGCAGCTAGATGGCACAGTGGAGAGAGCATCACCCTGGAGTCAGGAGGACTTGAGTTCAAATCCAACCTCAGACACTTAACACTTCCTAGCTGTGTGACCCCAGGCAAGTCACTTAACCCCAAATGCCTTCCAAAAGGAAAAAAAAAAAGATATATTAATAATTTACTAAGTGACATGATCTTGAGCAAGTCCCTTAACTTCTCTAAGCCTGTTTCCTTATCTATAAAATGGAAGTAAGAAAATCTAGTTCATCACATTATTGTGAAGATCATAAGATCTAAAAATTTTTAAAGTAATTTGCAAACCATGTCACTTAAGTTGTAATTTAATCATTTAAATCATATTAGCTATTATTAATAAAAAAAAATGAGTGATTCTTGCCCAAATATTATTATTGATAAACATATGCCTGTAAAAACTGAAGGACACTAACATTGATATTCTCGCTATAAATGAAACCAGGATATAGAAGAAAGTTGCAGTGAAATGGAAAGATGGGTCCCAAATTTTCCTATGAGACAAATTTTAACAAGCTAGCAAAGTTGGTTTCATTTTTGCCCAAAGGCAACAAAGAAACATCAAGGGCATCTCACTTTGCTGTAGTTATGGTGAAAATAAGCAAAAAGATCACTCTAAAGAGAGCTGCATTTTAATAGTGACATTTATGCAAAGCAGACTACAGTAAAAGAATGAGGAAAATAGAGATCAGATTGCATATTCTATCAGGTTTGGTCAATAGACAGGTTAGTTTTGATTAAGTGCTTCTCTTTTTCTTCTTCTTTCTTGGTACAATACAAATACAGGAGCTTCAACCTGACCTACTTCAATAAGTTATGGTGCCAGAGAATAGAAAACAGATAAGGAAAAAGACAGCAAAAGAGATTATCAACATTTCCTACAGACTTTGAACTGATACAAAGTAATCACTATATATAAGAAGACGAGAAACCCCAAAATCAACTTGGACAACAAATACCTCTCTTTGCCAAGAAAAGAGAGATGGAAGCCAAGGATAATATCGGTTTAGAATTTATATTTTTAAAAGCATGGGAGGAAAATTTAAGGCATTATACACTAGAAAAATCCCACTACGATAATGCCTATATAGATTAAGACAAAGACCAACAGAACTAAAGATGACATCTAATGTTATCTAATCTAATCACCCCATTACACCCTTCCCCATTTCCTGGACAAAAATCATTTGCCTGGGATCACGACACTACCTATGGTCAAGACTAGCTCCCAAGTTTCTAATTCCCAGTCTAGTATTCTTTGCAATCCACAAGAGCAATGTATTTCATTATCTTAAAAATACATAAAAAGTACCACAGGATGATAGACATATTTAATTATCTTATAAGAAGAAGGACATCCTTTCATAATAAGAAAAGTGATAGGCAAGGAATCAGATTTAAATCTGAGCACATGCTCTGATCAAAGTTAGCACTTTGGGGAATCTACTGAAACTTTTGGCTTTTTCACCTGTAAAATGGAGGCAAGAATACATTATTTTATTTACCTACTAAGTGTTTGTGATAAAATGTCACTCTAAATCTAAAAATGCTCTAAAATACAGCAGAAGTGCTAATATTACTACTAGTAATAGAAATAATAAAACAAAGTTCATTAAGTCACCACCTTCCAAATCTAAGAAGAATAGTAACCAATTATAATAATGTTTATGGATCCTGTCTCCCAAACCTTCAGACTGCTATTTTATTCAGTCAGTTACCATTCCTACTTCTCTAGGATCAAATTTCCTGAGTTCTAAAAATGATGTGTGAGGCATAAAGTCCAGCAAACTCATCAATCTGAAATTCCCAGCCTTAATAGAAAAAGATTTAACCCCTTCTGAATTTTTACTCACTTTCTTCTCTCTTCTCTCCACTTTTCAATCTCCTCTGGAGTATCTAATTTTATCCGCTTGGTACCAGGAGCATGCACCTAAGAAAGAAAAGAATGTTTATAATGTCAAAGTGAATCTGCCTCTAATTATTGGGAATCTGATCAGATCTCAGGGGAGCAATGGAGGTTTCACCTAGAAAACCAAGTTCAGCACCAGCCATGGCAATAAAGTTACCAAATGAGTAGTTATTAGTTATTTTCATGTTGTGTTTCCCCCAATGAATTATCTGGGTCATGATTAATCCAGTGCTGTCTATCAGGGAAGAGAAAGTTGTACTAGTAATGAGGTTCTGCCATATCATTTTAACAAAATTATATAAATCTATCATATAACTGATAAAACATTAAGCCTCCTATTCATCTTCTTAATTTGACAATGAAGTAGCTGAGGGGATAAGAAGACTAAAAAATTAAATATCACCATAATCCATCCTATGCCATAATCACTGTGGAGTTGGTAAACTACCAAAGAAAAGAGGATGACAAATCTAAACATAAACACAAGAGTGATAACTTACGTTTCTCCAGTGAATCTGAACAACCTTTTCATGAGCACTAAAACTGCAACCATCCACCGAACACTGAAGTAATTAAAAACAAAGCATAACAAAACATTATTCACTAGTTTCATATGAAACGTATCCTACAACAAGACAGACAATGCCTATATCCGATTTGTTCCTATTAAGTCAATTAAGTTTTTCAAGGTAAAACTTTTTACCTCTCAATGTCAAATCAAGAACAGAAAAATCATTCCAGAGCAAAGAGAGATTCAGAAAGAGATTCATATACTGAAAATGGAGATTAAGTATACTTATCAGTTCCTTTTGCTACCTGAATGAATATGCCAGGATCATAAAGGGGGAGGGGGGGAGAAGAGAAGAGAGAGAAGGGGGAGAAGGGGAGAGGGGGAGGGGAGAGAGAAGGGGGACAGGGGGAGAGAAAGAAAAGCACTCTGAATGAAGCTTAACTATTCTTAAGAGTCCTTAAAGGGAAGTTTAAGAAGAAATGAAACTCCCCACAACAGAGGGTATGGCCCAGAACAGGCTGTCAATTTCTCAAATCCTGTGATCAGTTCAATTTCAGTCTACTCTGCTAGCTGTTAGGAAGCACTAGGATGCAACATTTATCAAAGTTACCAATCTTATGGAAATAAATTTGAAATTGTTAAGATACAAAATTAGGGATCAATCAGAAAAGAAAACTTACTGTTCTATGCTGAGAAATGTGCTCATCATATTTTTCTTGATTTTTAAAGCCACGATCACAAGTATCACAGAAATGGGTATAAACTGGCTCTTTATTTTTCTGTGATTAAAAAACAAAAGCAATCTTTTTATATATTTATCATTTTTTAAAAAAGAAAACCTTTAATAAACAGTTACCAAAACAACTTCAATATCAGAATATGAATGATAACTAGAAAATAAATTATTTTGATTAAATACTAACATTAGAAAATATTTACCTTCCCTACTTTAGTATCTCGCACCCAAAACTAATTTGCATTTATTTTGTCTATATTCTGCATATTTACATACACACACATACATATATATGTTGTGTCTCTTTTTAGGGTACAAGCTCCCTGAGGACAGAAACTATTTCACTTTTTCCTTGTATTCCTGAAACCTAGAATAGTGCTTTGCATATGGCAGATACCCAATAAATATGTGTTGATTTAAATGTAAAGAAATAAATTCTAAAGCCGGCTGGATTTCTGAAGGAAATATACTAAAACAGTCATGAAAAATGAATATAAGATCTTTAAAGGAAGCTAGTTAGGAAGAAGTCTAACAGTATCCAGTACAATATGTGTGGTATAATCACATTAAAATATCTCCTATCCTTCTATTTCCAATATTTTGATTTAAAGAGAATCTATGGCTCTTGGGGGAGATCTATGACTGGTACAGGTAGATGTTTTCGGTTCATTTAGATAAATAGGACACAAAGGAAAAGAGAATGATACTAGCAAAATGAGACATCAATGCATCATCTGGAGGTTAAATTAATTTTTGTTTAAGTATGGCCCAAGGTTGCATTAGTATAGTCTATTACTTTAAAAAATAACTTGAGATGAGAAAAAGAAAGTTTTCTCTTTTTTTGCAAGATTTCTACTGTATGATAACAGAGAGACAGAGGAAGAAGAAAGTACAGATTTGGATTTCAATAGTGGAACAAACTCTATTGAGGACACTTTCCTCTAACAGTACAAGTCAGCAAATATTCTGACTTGTGTATACAAAGTCATAATGTGTCAGAGGAGGAACTAAAACTTTGATTTTCCAGATTCCAAGATCATCTTTCTATCTACTAATCCAAAACAAAATGAATCCCTGAATGCCAGCTAATCATTTTCATATTTTACCATTGTAAATTTAAATGATTACTTAACTAAAACTTTTTAAAAATTTTTTCAATATTTCAAAGGTGGAATTATTCCAAGTAAATATATTTAATATTTATATTAAACTCAACACTTACACGGCATTTACATAACATTTTTACAAAATTATTTTATATGGAAGTTTTCAAATTAAAAAGTATATACTCTACCCAATACACAAAAAATTCCTAACTTGAAAGTTTATGATCAATATCACAATTTCTTAAAAATGTGACTCATGACCCTATATGGGATCTAATAACTGATTGTAGGGGTTGCAAAATCATGACTATCAGTGTTTGACTTGTAGATCTATTTTACATAAATATATATTTATAAATTTCTCAGGTGGAAAAGGTTCAGGAATGGAAAAAGTTTAAGAAGCCCTGGTCTACAGATTGGGTAGACTAGACTCTCCACTGCATTCACTATAGGAGTTTGGTAAAAAATAATAATAATAATAAAATTAACACAGCCTACTGCATAGCATGCCCAAATACATCACCCCCCTCCATGTGTGATCAACATTTAATTAATGTCTAGAGAAGAAACACTATCACAGGAGGAAAAAGAAACCCAATCCACAAAAACCTTACACAGGCAACAAAGAACACTTTTCTTTAATACCTTTTGTCTCTGGTTTCCACCTTGCTGATTTTTGAAATTTCGATTTGATCTGTCATGATTTTTCCTAGGGAAATGATAGTTTCTGCCTATGAAACAAAAGGGGAACCATCATTATTTTTAAACTATACATCACAGGGTATTTGTCAAAAAGCAAATTTGGTAGAACTATAGTAAAGAAGCTAGATATTAGAAGAAATATACAACTAACTATTCCTCCTTCGGGAGGAGGTGAGTTAGGCGAGATGGCATTTTCACCAAAAAAGCAGACTCAAACCAACGTTAGGGTGATTGGATGTCAAATGTAGATTTTGACCCAGCCACTCCTCCTCAACCTCTGAGTTTCTTCTTCGGGTCCTTCTAGAAATCCTTTGAAGTACCAGAAGCCTTCCCCCAGGCCTTCCAAAGATAGCAGGGCATTCATTCCATAGACAGATAACAACTACATTTACTTCACAGGGTCACCATAAGGATAGGATGAGATAATTATTTGTAAAATGCTTAGCATGCGCTACATAATTGCCTCCCCTCTTCAACTGAATGACTCACTTGGGAGGATGCGGAGTTCACTTTGGTACAGCAGATAGATGTAGCAAAGTTTGGAGCACAGGGAGGCACTAGTGCTTGATCTACTCAAAGATTCAAAGAAAGAGCGAGGATGGATGTCATTTGAATGACAAGGAGAACCTTTGGTATTTTTCCTTCTGAATATTTTTCTGCAGTACAAATAAAAACCTTCCGGGGATTGACATTTTACACAGTGCTAAGAGAAAAATGCGTGTTGGACACTTCGCGGGCACTTAGATGACGTCTGAGATCCCTTCTGGTCCTAATGCTGCGATTTTGAAGTGATTTGAACAAGCTCCCTCTCAGTGAATCCGAAAATTGGGAGGGGTAAGTAGAATGGTCGAGAAGGATGCGGTTTCCAAGTTAATGAAAGATGCACACGTGGGGAGGGAGAGATAACGGAAGAGGGGGAGGGGAAGAAAAACGGAGGGGAGCAGCGCTGGGGAATGCACTACGGCGGAGGGAAAGGCCTGCGGCTTACCTGGCTGCTGGTACCAGTGTCCCTGCGGAGGCTCGAAGCCTTCGTAGCCCGGAGCCGGCGCCCAGGACCAGTCTCGCGCCGCTTGGAAGTCCCAAGAGTTCTCGGAAGACTGAGGCAGGTGCGGGGAAGGTAGATGAGGCGGTGGAACGGACGGTGGGGGCGGTGGAGGAGGAAGCACCCAAGATGTCCAGTGCGCAGACTGACTAGACTCGGGCCCCGGGAGCGTCAGCACCGGGGGCGGCCCGGGCGGAGGGTACCAGCCGAATGGGTCCATGAAACCCGGAGGGCACGTCTCACCCGGGAAAGACTAAGACTAACTCGTTACTCCGCGGACACTGCGCAGCACGTGTGCTAAACTCCGAGGCGGTGACATTATGCGTCACTTCCGTTCAACCCGTAAACATACTGAGGGACCAATGTTTATATCGTAAACGTCACTTCCTCAGCGCCGGAAAAACTCTTCCCGGAGTTCTACTGCCCCCACCCCCCGGGCCTTGCGCGTGCGCATTGAGTGGGTTGTGTTTGTGGGTCCGGCTGCCTGGACTGTGGAGCTAGGCTGCCCGCGGCCAGCGATGGCCAGGGACCTGATCGGCCCAGCTCTGCCCCCGGGCTTCAACGCCCGAGGGACTGCGGAGGAAGAGCTGGATCTGAGTCCAGGTAAGCTGGGAGGGAGGGAGGAAACGCGAGCCCTCCCGGCCAGTGGGGACCAGCCCGGGCGCCTGTGGGGGTGACGAGGCCTGCTGGGTGCGGGGCTGGGGAGCCCTACATGAAAACGAAACTGGCCCCGCCTTCGGGGATTTTCCTTCCTGCCCAGGGAGACAGGTGCGGGTCGAGAAATACGAAATAGGTTTTTTTTTGGGGGGGGGGCAAGGAAAATTATTTGGAGGGAGAAATTGGGGAGCCCTGCTGGGCGGAGCTAGAGGGATTCTGCCGCAGGGAGGGGGGGGAAGGGTGAGGAGCTACATCTCCACCACGTTCATGATCTTTAATCACGCTCTTTAAAGCTTGCACATGGGATCTCCTTCTTCGCGATGCAGTAAGAAAAGAAACTATAGGAACAGGGAACAAAGTCATCACTGCAGACGGGGTGGAAAAGAACTTATTCCAACCGCCTCTTATGTGATTCTCACACGAGCCTTTTTGGGGCAGAGGTGAGGGACCTGCGTAGGGTCACCCAGATCTTAATCTGATTCAAACTCCCTGCACTCTATTCCTCCGCCTGCGGAAGGGACTTGTTTGGAAACAAGGAGGCGGGGAACAAGCAGGAAGTCAGGTTAGTTGGAACTGGCCGTGTGTCCATCTGGAAAAGTAGACCGAGAGTAAGACGGTGACGTCGTTTGTCAGTCAGGAGGCATTTGAGACAACAAAATTGGATGATTTTGGGCTTGGAATTAGGAGATTCTGAGTTCAGATCCCCCTTGCTGTCTGAGTTGAGCAGATCACTTAACCCGTCAGCCTTGGTTTCAAATCTGTGAAATGGAGGTAAAAAAGAATATAAAGGCATTTCCAGTTTCTAGTCAGATGCATTATAAAGCAAGAAGCAGGCCTCCGTATAGCAATGATATACCTCATCATAAGATCCTAATTTTCGGGGGGGGGGGGCGGGGGGGGGGAATGAGAAATCTCTATAAAAGAGCAAGTGAAGGAAAGGGAAAAAAGCAGAAGAGCCTTAAGGGTTTTTTTGTTTCGTTTGTTTTGTTTTAGGACAAAAACAAAACTGGAAATTAAATGATCAGTTCGTTTTATTTCTGCTGCTGAGACTGTTTGGGGGGAATTGGCTTATTTATGTCTTGAACAGATTTTTTTAGCTTTCTGAACTAATTAATAATGAATTAAGTATTAGTAAGAAAGTAAAAATGATACAGAGGAAAAAATAAAGAGATTGTGATAGCTTCTTAGTGAAAAAGGTTCAGTGAGTCTGTTTTCTCTAGGATAAAATATGTCCCGCCCAATGCATAGGAGCAGACCATATTTTTCCCCCTTTTTGCATCTCCAGCCCTTAACACAGTGCCACAAATAGTGTTCATTAATAACAACTAATAGTGCTAGCACTTATACAGCGTTTAAGGTTTTCAAAGAGTTTTACTAACATCTCATTTTATCCTCTTAGAGGAGGTCTTTACTGTTAGTGCTTTCCCTCAGAAACTACATTGTGTCTTGGTTGACTATTACTTTGTATCTAGTTATATGTGTACACATTTTCCTTCTTAAAGAATATGAGCTCCCTAAAGGTAGGGACTGAAACATTTTGTGTTCCTGGCACCAGCCCAAAGCAAATACATGATAAATGCTTGCTAACTGCCTAATTGTAAAGAATTACTAATCAAATTCATCCACTTAGTAAATATCCAATAAATTGTTTAATAAATTGATTGGCCTGCACTAGACATTATAGGAAATACAAGAAAAGAATTTTGAAATTCACCCTGCTCCCAGCAACTTTATAGTCTTTTTTCATAAAAAAGAGTATGTCCCATTTTTGTAACAGCATACCTGTACTATAGGCGACTTCAAGTTCTCCCACCCCTCAGATACTCTCCTAACCATCACTTCTTTTGGCTCCATTTCTCTTCCAGTTTGTACCTTGTAGCTCACAGTTCACACACAGGGTCAGACCCAACTTGAGATTGTATCCACCCTCTATCTCCTTCCAATATTCTTTTTCATGATCCTGCTGAACAGAGCTGTGGGAAGTTCACCACAGATTTGTCATCTATTTCACCTAGGATCTTCCTGTGTCATAAAAAAACCTTTTACTCTTTTCTAATTGGCTGCCTCATTCCTCACAACTGTAACTACCAAACTAATTACTACAAACAACTCAGCCTCCTTTTCATTCACTCTATGCACTCTAATCATACTAGCCTTATACAACACACCATCTGTGCTGACTGTCTCCCATGCCTGAAATACCTCATACTATCTTGTATTTTATATTATCTGTATACAGATAAGACCAACAGAAGGTAAGCTTCCTCCAGGCAGTGATTGCTTTACTTTTGTTTTTGCCTCTTTAGAACTTAGATAATACCCAGCACAAAGATGGCACTTAATTGGTGCCTATTGTTAAAACTGCTACTTTTAGAGGTTTTGATCTTGATTTTATTTCCTCAACACCTAGCACAATGCTATGTAAAGCAAAAAGCTGATTTCACACTTCATCATTGCTCTAGTTTTTTTGTAGTACCATATGCTGTTCCTTGAATATTATCCTCATCTGTTGAAATTAATAACTAATTCACAGTATCACAAATTTAAAATAGATTTATAATCACTATAACTGTACAACTGCTGTAAATGAAATTACTCCTCAATCTGTGCTACTTCCTGATAACTTTTTAAATACTTAATGTAGTCATTCATTTTGTTACATATTTTGCATGGCTATATAGCATATAACAAAACTAATTAGATTTGGTGTAGCTAGGTGGGCTAATAACTCTGGAGTCAGAAGCATCTAAGTTCAAATCCAGCTTCAAGCACTTAACACTTAGTAAATGTGTAACTTGGGACAAGTTGCTTAAACCCAATTTGCTCATACTTTGCCTCCTCCTCCCCCCCCTAAAAATACCAAACAAACAACAGCCAACCTAATTAGATCATTTTAAAATCCTTTCAATATCCAAGTGAAAAGCAGCATGGCAGATTGGCCAGAAAACTGACTTCCAGACCATAAAACCCTGCATTCATGTCCCACTTTCACCACATCCTGGCTGTGTACCTCTCCTGCACATCACTTAACTTCTCAATGCTCTGGGCAACTCTGTGACTATAATTTTCAGAGAGAGTCTCAACTTGCTTGGCTAAAGGAAATTCTTCTTTGGGCATTCTGTATGCCTATAAAATGACAGGACAAGGCAAAATCCAAATACCTATACTGTACCAGCCAATTTAGAATTAGCCTGTTTCATTGAAATCTTAGGACGTAGCAAAGTCAGAATATTTTGCTACCTCCTAAGATTTCAAGTGCCTTGTTCAATCATTCAGTTGTGTTTTACTTTTCATGACCCCTTGGACCACATCTGTCCATGTGATTTTCATGGCAAAGATTGCTGTAAATAGTTTTCCATTTCCTCCTCCAGCTTTATTAAACAGTCTGAGCTTAAGTGCTTTCTCTAGGGTCACAAAGCTAGGGACTGTTTGAAACTGGATTTGAATTCCAGTCTTCCTAATTATAGGTCCAATGCTCACTGAGCCAAATTGCTTGGAGGTAGAATGTGTTTCAATGTTGTGTTATAAGTGGAAAGGGGAAAAAGGAGCGGGGGGGGGGGGGGGGGGGGGGGAGGGGGAACAACCTTCCTGCTTAAAACTTTAAAATCAAAAGCAAAGAGGGAAAGAAGAGTATGAGTGAGAGAAAACCATGCCAAAATGGCATTCTTACTCAAACAGAATCCCCATTCTGGGGATGATCTCCCTTCACCCTGGGTGATGGTGCCATTCCTCGTTTACTAGGTAAACCCCTAATCAGAAGTGCATTAGGAATATGAATTCTGTAAACTAGTCCAATTTTATGGACTGAGAAAACTTAGGCAGTAAAAAAAAATCAAGTATCTGTTCAGATAATTCAGTCTAAAATAATTTGATTCAATGATTTGAGTCTTTCTATTATATGGTAGTCTATTCTAGGCATTTTCCAAAGTGTAGTGTTCATCAAACACTTATTAAATGCTAGTATGTGCAAAGTACATGCTAAATGCTGAGAATATAAAGGTAAAAAGCAACCAAGTAAATTCCTTAAGGAATTTGTAATCTGTTGAATTCTAGAACAGATTAAAAAAACCACAACCTGTTCCTACAAAAACAAACAAACAAACAAAAAACAACCTGTTCTTTTTAATGATATAAAAGAACATTAAGGAAGATTGAATCTATCAAGATATTGAAGATAACTAAAGGAGATATGCTTTCAAGTTTATCATGTTATGTATTTAGTGAGAAATAGAAAGCTGCTAAGTAGATTGCTAAGTATTGTCAGTAATAGATTATGCACACACAAAAAAGAGAAAAGATATTGTAAAAGACACTTATGAAAAGAAAGACTGGTTGGTTATATAGTAAGAGAAAGGGAAGACAGATGAGTAATCTGAATATTACATTGGTAGCCTCAAAATACTAACAGACTTCAAGAAGGTCTCTCCTGCTTTGGAAAGATTTTATGGATTACATCAGGCATTTGTGATTATCTCAGTGTATTTCCTTCACTTATGCTGAATACAACCCCTGTATTACTTTGTAGAAAAACTGATTTAACCATAAATCCATTACCTTTTAGCCAACCTGGTGATGAAGTGTCCTGGAATCAGCCAGACTTGTCCTTAAACAGTTCCATCACCTAGCCCTTACTCCAAGGCTTTCCAGCTTGGTTGAGCCTGTCAAGAGTTTACACTCTTCTGAAACTTTGGGTCATCTATATACCACTTAAAACACCAGAAGAAGTAAGGAACTTTACTGAAGGGTTTAAGGAAGACAAAGATAGAAACCATACAGAATGAGAAGTAGATCTGCCTTTGTGAAGGCCACATAAAGGAAATTATAAATCCTTCAAAATATCATTACTCCTAAATGCTGAGAATAGGGGAAAATGTCATCCCTTTGCAAGCTGAATGCACATAAGTTAGGGGGAAAAAAAAATCAGATAGGATATGCTAAGTATCTAGGTGAATGGCAGACATTTGGCATTGTGTGAATACATAGGAGAGCTCATAGTGCTTAGGAAAGTTTTCCTAAAGGTTACGGCATCTCTAACAAATCTTCTTTAGTTGCAGGACCAGCACTGCCCCCCAACTATAAGAGCAGTAGTTCAGACTCATCATCCAGTGATGAAGACAGTGATTCTCCTTTGCCACATCAAGGAGGAAAGGAAGATTCTGAAGAGGATCATGACACTGGTCCAACCTCAAGGTTGGTCATTTTGGCCATAAGTCACTGTTTAAACCTTCCCTACAGCATTGTCTATAGTAGAACAGTTGAATGTAGGGAAAAGGACATTTTATCTGAATTATGTAAATCAAAAGGTAGAAATGATTTCATTAGATTTTATCATAAATTGAATCTCTTAAAGGGAAATTAAATTAAAAGTATAATATGGAGCTATTGTGTTTCAACCAGTTGTCTTTTATTTACAGACTTTTCCTAGAGATGTTTTGCAAATGACTATCCTAACCAAATCCAAAAAATAATATCTGTCTAGAAGTTTTTAATGTAAGTTAATTTGGTTGAACATAAGATTTATTGGGGCTAGCTAGGTGGCCCAGTGGATAGAGCACCAACCTTGAAGTCAGGAAGACCTGAGTTCAAATCTGGCCTCAGGAATGTAACACTTCCTAGCTGGTGACCCTAGGCAAGTCATTTAACCCCAATTACCTGGGAGAGGGGGAAAGGAACAAAAGATATACCTTCTAAGAACATCTCTTTAAATCTAGCCTACTCAAATATTCTATTGTATAGCCTTTTGTACATTTTTACCCTTTTGGAGAAGGATTTATATCTATTTCCTCATACTGCTGTTCTTTTACAAATTTTTAAATTTATTTTAGTTCTACATTATTGTTTCCATTTATTCACCCAAAGGCATGTGTAGTCAGTCATTCCTTAGACCATTTGAACATCTGAAACTGTGCTGCCTGTAAGACCTTGAGTTCTTCACTCCTCTAGCATAATTTCCTGTCTTTTTTTTTTTTTAAACTCTCACAGCTTGATGAACCAAATCTTCATTGTCTTAGCTTCTTCTCCCTTGATCCCATGCATTGTCAATGATGATCTCTATGTTGGCTTTATTTCCCACCTTTCATAGGTTTGAGTGAGATATTAGTCATTTCCATGAAAGTCTGCACTTCATTCTTATCTCCTTTGGCTTGTTACTGTTCTTTAAATCCTCAACCCATGTGGAATGATCCAACCATTCTTGAGAGCAATTTGGAATTATGCTCAAAGGGCTAAAACTGTGCATACCCTTTGACTCACTAGTGCCGGGATCATAAAAGTGTGAAAAGCACCCACATGTGCAAAAATGTTTGTACCTGCTCTTTTTGTGGTGGTAAAGAATTGGAAAGTGAGTAGATTCCCATCAGTTGGGAATGGTTGAATAAGTTATGGTATATGAAAGTAATGGAATATTATTATTCTATAAAAATGATGGAGAAGCTGATTTTAGAAAGGCCTGGAAAGATTTGTACGAACTAATGCTGAGTGAAATAAGCAGAACTAAGAATACATTGTACACAGTAACATCAAGATTGTCTGATGATCAAGTATGAAATACTTGGTTCTTCTCAGTGGTTCAGTGATCGAAAGCAATCCTTGTGTGATAGTAAGTGACATCGTTTCCCTATCTCTCAGAAAATCATCTATCTACCAAAAAAGTTGAGGCTGTCAGTTGTGAATAACTTCAGTATTCTGCCATAACTCACAACATCTCTGAACCCTCATCCATACTCTCTTTGCTTTAGTGTCAGTACTGAAGTTGCCTCTTTCCTTGTTCATGCCCAGATTTTTGCTCTTGATCTCATCTCTCCTGCCTCCTCGTAGATTCTAATCAATCCCCTCCCTTTTCATTAATCAGCCATCTCTTTCCTGGTGCCTCCCAGTATGCTGAAGCCTCGCCATCCTTAAAAAAAAAAAAAAAAAGGCATTCTTGTCATCCAGCAAGCTATGTTCCTATGTCTTTTCCTCTTTACTGCCAAACTTCTGGGAAAAAAATAGCCTGTACTTACTTCTTATTTCCTTATTGCTCAGTCAGTTGCTTAGCTCTTTTTGCTAATCTCACAACTCTATTGAAATTGATCCCTCTAGTACCAATAATGGTACTTTGTCTTTATCCTCTGTGACTTTTGCAGTATTTGACAAGATTGATTGTCACTTTCCAGATTGATAATTTTCTCTCCCCCTGTTTTTCCTGACACTGTTCTTTCCTGTTTCTTTTTAACTTGTTCCACTGTTTCTTTCTCTTTTTTTTGATGGTTTATCTTCATGTAATTGACCATCTTCATACATATCCCCAAGCTCTGTCCTTGGTCCTCTTCTTTTCATTTTTCAATAAATTCGATTCGGCAAGCATTTACTATGTGCCCTATTTTGTGCCCAGAACTGTGGCAGCCACTGGGATATAAAGACAAAAACAAAGCAATTCTTTCTCTTAAGGAGCTTATATTCTACTAAAGGAAAGCAACTTGTGTATAGATAAGTAAAAACAAAAAGTAAATTACAAAGTAGTTTGGGGAATGGGGTGTTGTGGAATTACATATCACCCTTGATGGTCTCTTTCCTTCCCATAACATCAGTCATAGAGCAAGTGCCTTACAGATCTCTATATGTAGTGTTAGTTTCTCCCTTCACATAGCTTGTAAGTACTGACTAAATGTCTCAACCTTAAATCCTTCATTTGGAACCACACTTAACATTATCCTCCAGATACATGATTTAGTTCTCTAAATCAGCTCCTTTGCTCAATTCCCTATTTCTTTTGATAATAGCATCTTTCTAGGCTTGAAATTTTGATTTTCTTTTTAACTAGTCCTGGTTGTTAATACCTCCATGAACTCCTTATTTTTTGCTTTGCCATAACCTTCCTGACCCTCTGGATTCCTATAATATTTCAGTAACTAGTGTCCCTCCTTTTTTTCCTTTCGCTTTCTTATTCTTCACATGCCTTGCATAGAATCTTTCTAATAAATGGTCTGACCATATTACTCTCTGGTTGAAACACATTGTTTGAAAAACATTCAGAGGCTCCCAGTTGTTTCTTTCTGTCCTTCTTGTTTCACCTGATACCCTTTGTAGAATCGTTACACAATAAATGTGTGTTGCATTATAACTGTATACATCCAACTACTTTGTACAGGAAATTAAAGAATAAGCAAAAGCAGCACCGGACCTGGACTTAGTAAAGCTGAGTCCAGTTATTACTTTGTCATGGATAGGCTGCGTCACATTGGGACAATCCGCCAGCTTTTGGGGGTCTGAGGTTCCCAAGTCATTTCCAGCTTCTAGCTTCCCCCTGAAAGATAAGAGGGACTAGAGGAACTATATTTACTATATACTATATGTATATATATATATATGTATGTATATGTGTGTGTATATATATATATATATATATGTATATATATATATATATATATATATATATATATATATATACATACACACACACACACACAAATATTATTGAGCACAATATATTCAATATATTGAACTTTGAAGAAGAGATACTTTTCCCTTCCTCCTGGTGCTCAGGTAAGGATCCCATCTTTGTACTCAAAGCAGAGCCCTCTCATTTAATTAGTTTCAAAACCTCTTGATACCATCCCTTCCTCTTGCCTCTTTTCCCCCAGTCTCTAACAGTGATGTAACTCTTCTCCTGGGCAAGACCAGCTCCTCTACATGTGTGATGGATCAAATCCCCTTCCATCTTCTACAACAGGTATCAAACTCAATCCCCTCCGTGTGTGTGTGTGTGTGTGTGTGAGATATCTTCAGCATCTCTCTTTATCCTTATTTCTTCCCTTCTGCCTTCAAACATGCCCAAGCCTCCCCCATTCTTAGAAAATCTACACTAAATCATACCATTTCCTCATGTTGTTGTCCTTAATCTTTCCTCCTTTTCTCACCTCAACTCCCAGAAAAAGCTGTCAGTACTTGTTGCCTTCAATCCCTCTCTTCTGACACATTTCTCAATAGTCTGACTTTTAGCTCTATCATTCAGTTGAAACTTTTCTTCAAAAAGTCTTCTAATTGATAAATCTGGTGGTAATATCTCAGCCATTACACTTCCTATCTCTTATTTTTGACACTATTGACCCCCTACCTCCACCTTTCTCCTTTTGTACTCTCTTGGAGCTTTCCTGACATCACTCTCCCTTTTCCATATTTGGCCACTATTTCTCCATTTTCTTTTCTGACTTATTACATCCTGTAACTGTAGGTATTCCCCAAGACTGTCCTAGGTCCTGTTCTCTTCTTTTCTCTCCACTCTCTCTTTTGGAAACCTCATCAGCTTTCAAGGATTTAATTATCATTTCTATACAAGTTAACATGAAGAGAGAGAGAGAGAGAGAGAGAGAGATGTGTTTGTACACATATAGCTATCTGTAGGTAGATAACTATAGATTTCTGTACATCTATTTTGTCTATTTTATATACATCTCTAGCCTGGGTCTCTTCATTGGGCATCAGTTTCATGTTACCCTTTGTCTATTGGACACCTGTATCCTTAAACTCAGAATGGCCAAAACTGAACTTTTTATCTTTCCTCAAAACTATCTCTTCTTCCAAACATTCTTATTTCTGTTGAAAGCATCACTATACGTCCATTCATCTAGTTTTCTGTTCTCAGTTTTAGATTTCTCCCTCTCTGGCATTCTACAAATAGAAGCAGGAATCAAATTGTACCTTTTCTATCTGTATCTCTCAGTTCACAGTTACCACCTTAGTTTCAGGTCCCCCCATCACCTCTTATTTTTATTATTTCATTCATTAAATGAACTTTTATTAAGTACCTAGTATGTGCCAGGAACTGTTCTAAACACTAGCAATAGTGCAATGTGGCTAATATGGAAGCAGGCCATTAATTGGTCTCTCCTCCTTAAGTCTCTTACCAATCCAGTCCATCCTTCACACTGCTTCTAAAGTAATTTTCCTTCAGCAGAGCTATGATGTCTCTGAAATAAACTCTAAATCTCTCTTGAGTTTTTAAAGTCTTTTACAACTTCAGCCTGCTTTTACAGTCTTATTTTGGCTCATATATCAACAGGTTAATGTAAAAATTAAGCAAATTATTTGGTAGCAGGCTTTCTTATGCCTCTTGAGACTATCAGTATGAAAACATCCTGTCCCTAAAGTCTTCTTTACATAGTTCTTAAGAAGAGAATTGTGTAACTTTTTATCTTAAATACACTCCTCTCATGGGCTTAGAATGTCTTTATAAAACACACTGTTGGTTTGTTGCTATTATAAAGAATAATGAGACTTCTTACTAAAGTTTAGACAAACAAAAAGCTCTAGAAAAGGGTTATAATAAAAACTTATATGTCATGTAACATTACTTCATTCTTTCTTTAAGGACTTCCATTTTTTCCGACTAGCATTTTGTCTTAATCTGCTGAGTATGTGATTTCCTATAAAATATGAGAGATTTTTAAAACAAATTTTCCTGAAATAACTTTAGGGTTGTGTTTCTGTTATATGTAAACAAAGTGAAATTGCTTCCTTTTTAGAAAACGGAGAAGACATGAAAATGAAGGTGATGATGATGATGATGGCTTTTTTGGGCCAGCTCTTCCTCCTGGATTTAAAAAGCAGGATGATTCTCCACAGAGGTAACTCACATGAAATAATAGTACAAGTTGGTCTTTTCCAAGTAAGATTCTTGTAATTAACATATTTTATTTGTTGGTTCTCAGGAGTGGACAACCATCAAAGTTCAGTTAAAGTCCCACTTTTGACACATTCTGGCTGTATAACTAGGAAAATTGCTTGACCCCTCAGTGCTGTAAGCTCTTTTCTAAGACTAAAAGTTCTGGAGAAGGCATTGGCCTTCACTGTTAAAGTTGCTCACAAATTTCTTTGTACCAGTAGAAATACAATTTTTGTTCCTATTTTATTTCCTAAAGACTTTTTTCCTTAACATAGTATTTCTCTATTGTGTCTAAGATGGCCATTTACAATAGGTGCCTTCACTTTTTTTTCCTCTTGCTCTTTCTAAACCCTTTGCAGCCTGGGTTCCAGTCTCATCATTGAAATAAAACTGCTCTCTCCAAAGGCACCTGTGACTTCCTTATAACCCGATCTAATGATCTTTTCTTAGTCCTCCTCCTCAAATTCACTGCTGCCTTTGACACCATAGCCCTCTTCTCTCTAGCTTTTCATGATGTGCCTCTTTCTTGGCTCTATTCCTTTGACTGACTCTTAATCTCCTTGGCTGTATTTTCATCCAGGTTTTGATCAGAATTATGGATGTCACCCAGGGGTCTCTCCCGGGCCCTCTTCTTTTCTCCCTCTACAGTGTCTCACTTTATCATCTCATGAGTACAATTATCATCTCTACACCGATGACTTTCATATCTATTAATCCATCCTCTTTCTTTTGATGTCTGGTCATCTCTAATCTCTAATACTTTAAGGTTTTTAAACTCAACATTCTCAAAATGGAACTCATTATCTTTTCCCCTCTAAACCTTCCTCTCTTCTGAATTTACTTGTTATTGCCAGCAGCAGCACCATGCTTCTAGCTGCCCAAGCTCAGAAGCTATGGGTTATCCTTGACCCCTCGCTTATACTCTACCACATTTCCAATCTGTTCCAAAGTCATATTGGTTATACCTTCACGAGATATATCTCTTATGTTTCTTTCTCTTTACTCACAGAGCCCTTGTTACCTTTTGCCTGGATGATTGCAGTAGCCACCTGGGTAGTTTCTCCCTATTCCTTTCTATCCTCCATTCACTCACCACAGTGATTTTCCTAAAACATACATCGGACCAAATCATTTCTTCCCCCCATGCCTCCACTTAGTAAACTCTCTGTCATCTCTACACCAGAATAAGACAACATATCAGGTGCCTTGAGCCAAGCATTATGCTGAGAGCACTGGGGATAAAAATAAAAGCATAGAGTTCTTGGAGAGCCAGGCCCAGGAAGTCGCTTCCGTTGTCTTTAAAGAAGTAGTGTGTTCTAGAGGAAGTGGCTGTAGCAGTCAGAGCTACCTGCAGCCCAGGACTGCTGCGGCCTGGTAGCCTAAGCTATGTGTGGGGACTGTCCCTACGGGAGGAAGGGGTTCATCGTGGCAGATGATTTGAAGAGATTCCTCTACCAAAAGTTACCAAGTGTTGAAGATCTTCATGTCTCAGACAGGGATGGAGTACCTGTTATCAAAGTGGCAAATGATAATGCTCCAGAGCATGCTTTGAGACCTGGTTTCCTATCTACATTTTCACTTGCAACAGACCAGGGCAGCAAACTTGGACTTTCAAAAAACAAAAGTATCATTTGCTACTACAGTACATACCAAGTAGTCCAATTCAATCCGTTACCATTGGTGGTGAGTTTCATAGCAAGCAGCAGTGCTAATACTGGACTGATTGTCAGCCTAGAAAAGGAACTTGCCCCATTATTTGAAGAGTTGAGACAGGTCGTGGAAGGTTCTTAATCTGACTGTGGCTGACCTTGACCATATTGTTGTGATCCCAGTGAGTTCAGTCCAGCAAACTTGACTTCATCAAGTAATGTGACTCCACACACTGAGAAAAGACAACTTTGCCCAATTTAGATTGAAGATCATATTTATTATTTTTAAATTGATGGACTGTTGTGTTGGATTTTAAGCTCAATTCTTCCATAGTATGATTTCTGGGGAGACCACTAAAATGGTTCAGTATCTATCACAGCTTCCATGGAGTTTAGCTCAGCTACCATTAAGGGATGAGATTCTTATCCAGTGGATCAGAATCAAAATGTTCCTGTGATCCACATGAGCCACCTAAAGCTCCCGTTGTGTTTAATACATACAGGCCTGCAGTAGGTAATCCCTACTCTATATGCTATTGCTTTATTGTGAATAATAGAGAACTTATTTTTATGTGTGCCATGTTGTATGTCTGCACTGAGAGGAAAATAGCCTCTAACAGCAGTAATAAATCAGTACAATCACTAAAAAATAATAATAATAATAAATAAAAATAAAAGCATAAGACAGTCTCTGTCCTTGGGGAGCTCCTAATCTAATGGAGGAGACAACAAACAAAAAGAAACTGAAAAGTAGAGATGGAGATGAGGGCAGGGAGGAGGTGACCCTGCATGCTAGGTAGCCAGAGCAGGAAGTTATTGAAAGATAGAGTTTCCTAGTAGATTTCATCTTGCAAAATGATGAAGTCTGGGAAAGTAGGTGGGTAGAAAATGATGAGAAGAATCTTGAGGCATCTAAGAGGAATTGTCCAGTGTCTGCCTTCTAGGCTCTCCTGTTAGAGGCAGGAAGTGCTTTGTCCTAAAAAGCCCCTTTTTGGTCCCTTCTATCTTTACAGTCTCCTTAACACTGTACTTTCGTCCCCATACTTTATAATCCAGCAAAACTGCCTTTCTTGCTGTTTTTCATACAGATCATTCTATATCTGGTTTGTGCCTCTTTGCTGGCTGCACCTTAAGCCTGGTATGTTCTCCCTGTTGGTCCCCTTCTCTCACTGGAGAGTTCCTTCTATCAGGGTGAGGATAGGCAGTAGGTCGGACTAGTCATGGCTCTGCCTGTGCTTTGAGTCTCCCTGGGCTTCACCTCAGTGATCCCATACAAATATCTTCTCCCCATCCCTTCAACTTTTCTAATGTGTTTTTAAATGTGTTATTTCTCCATATTGAAATCTAAACTCCTTGAGATCAGAGACTGACTTTCTTTTTGCTTGTATTTGTATCCCCAGCACTCAGCACAGATCCTAATGGTAAATAATTTAAATGCTGCCTGCCTGCTCTTACCCTCCCCTTCACCTCCTGTTTCTCTGGCTTCTTTCAGGAAACTCCTTAAATGTCCATGTCACCTTACACTTTCCATTCTCATGATATCTTATTTGATTCTTAATATATTTGGCTAGATATCCAAAAATAAAATAATGAAATAAATTTAAATAGTTATCAGAAGAGATACTTAACTCATCTTAATTTAATAATTAAAATACAGTTATATTATGTAGCTCTTAAAAAGAGTGACACCTCAATGCCTTCAAAGGTTGAAAATCACTGAAAGAAGATCCAGTTGTTGACTAATAGAGAACTGAAGTAAAATGTTTTTTTTTCCTGATTTCTAGTAGAAAAATACTTACTAGAGAATTCCTTTTTAAAGTAGTATTTGAGTAATTTGAAATTTTTTCAAGATACCTGATTTTTTGTTAGCCTCATTTTTTGTATGCTTTTATGTTGAATGTATAAATAGCTATACACTTGATTTTTATTTTTAGGCCAATTATAGGTCCTGCATTACCACCTGGTTTTAACAACAGAACACAGAAGAGTGGGGAAAACAGAGATGATCTAGGATTACCAGCTTCATCATCTTTCAACTCTGAGGTTTGGAAAAAGTGAATTTTAAAAGTTAAGATGAATGGAACACTTTGTACCTCTTTTATCAAATTTTTACATTATACCTTACTTCATAGTGATTTCTGTACACAGTTTATTGTTCCTCCTAAATCTTTAATCACCATGAGGTCACAGACATGTTAAGTCATTTTTTTCCCTCCCAAGTATTTATTTTATGCCTAGTCTTCAATTAAGTAAAGAATTATGGTCTAGAAGATTATGAACAAACCATCCATGAACTCCATAAGAAAAAGTCCCCAGGGCCAGATGCATTCACAAGCAAATTTAAATACAGTTAATCTCAAACTATTTGAGATAAATAAAGAATCCTACCAAATTCCTTTAATGACACAAATATGATACCTAAACCAGGAATAGCAAAAACAGTAAAAATTATAGACCAATTTTCCTAATGAGTACCAATTTAAATTTTTCAATAAGATACTTGCAAGGAGATTATAGTAATATATCACAAGGATCATACATTATCAGGTGTAATTTATACAAGGAATGTAGGGCTGGTTCAGTATTAGGAAAACCATCAGCATAATTGGCCATATCAATAACAAAACCAACAGAAATCATATGGTTATTTCAGTAGATGCAAAAGAAGCCTTTGACAAAATATAATACCCTCACTAGAAAGCATAGGAATAAATAATGTAGTTTTCCTTAAAATAAGTCATATTTTTCTAAAACTATCAGCAAATATTATCTGTAATAGCAAGTGGGGCAAGGATACCCATTAATACCATCATTATTCAGTATTGTACTAGAAATGCTAACATATAACAATAAGAAAAAAAATGAAAGGAATTAGAATAAGCAATAAGGAATAAAATCATCACTTTTTAAAAGTTGATGTGATGTTAGAAAATCCTAAAGAATCAGCTAAAAACTACTTGAAATTATTAGCAGAGTTGAAATAATTTCGGCGAAATTGTAGGTTACAAAGTAAACCCACATGAACAACCAGCATTTCTATATATTGCCAACAAAGTCCAGCAGCAAGAAATAGAAAGAGAAGTTCTATTTGAAATTATTAATAGATAATATAAAATATTACATGGAGGGAGAGATCCTACCTGTCAAGACAAACCCAGGATTTTTTCATTACAAAACATTTTTCATACAAATAGTCAAATTTAAACAAATGGGAAAGTATTAATTATTCTTGGATAGACCAAATTAACATAAATGACAGTTCTGCCTCAATTAAACCATTCATTCAGTGCTACACCAATCTACAATCAACTTACAAAAACTGTCTTATTGAGCTAGAAAAAATAATAACAAAATTCATCTGGTCAGTATATCAAGGAAATCAATGGAAAAAAAAATGTGAAAGAAGTTGGCCTAACCATACCAGATATCAAACTGTATTCTAAAGCAGCAATTATCAAAATAATCTGGTACTAGCTAAAAAATGGTGGTGAATCAGAGGAATAGAGTAAGTGCACAATACATAGTAATAAATGACTATAGTAATCTAGTGTTTGATAAGTCCAAAGATCCAAACTTTTGGGAAAAAATTTCATTATTTGGGAAGACTGGAAATCGCATTTCACACTATATAACAAGATAAAGCCAAATTGGATATATGATTAGACATAAAAGGCATCATAAGCAGTTTAGGAAAGTATAAAATAGTTTATCTGTCCAATCTCTGGAGAGACTTTAGATCACAAAATGTAAAATGTGTAACTGATCACTTAAAATTAAAATTAAAAAGTTTTCACACAAACAAAATCAATGCAGCCAAAATTATAAGGAAAGCAGAAAATTGAGGGGCAATGACTATCTCTTATAAAGGCCTCATTTGAATAGTGCAGTTTTCAGACAAAAACATCAAAGCTATCTGTAGTCATGGAGAAATGCTCTAAATCACTACTGACTGGAGAAATGCAAATCAAAACAATTCTTAGATACTACCTCACACTCATCAGATTGGTTACCAGAGCAAAAAAAGGAAAATGTTAATTCTTGGAGGGGATGTGGGAAAACTGGGACACTAATTCACTGTTGGTGAAATTGTGAACTGATCCAACCAATCTGGGGAGCAATTTAGAACTTTGGCAAAAAAGCTGTAAAATTCTGCATATGTTTGATTCATCAAAACGAATCTAATTGTAATTGCATGTGAGTATGTATGGGTTGTAGTAAAGAATTGGAAATTTGAGGAGCTGACCATCAATTTGGGATAATATTGTCCTCTTAAGAAATTACAAAAAAAAAAACTTGATTTCAGAAAATCCTGGAAAGACATTTATGAATTGATACGAAGTGAGAACATTACACAATAGCATGTGGTACAGTAAAAATCTGTGAATAACTTAGCTGTTTTCAGCAATACAATGATCAAAGGCAATCCCAAAGGACTTATAAGGAAAAATGCTATCCATCTCTAGAAAAAGAAGTAGTGTTGTCTGAATACAGACTGAAACATATTTTTCTTTCTTTTTCATTAGAGTTTTATTACACAAAATGTCTAACATGGAGATATTTTACATGATTGTACATGTATAACTAATATCAAATTGTTTACCATCTCAGTGAGGGGAATTCCAAAGGATAGACTTTAAAACTTAAAACTTAAAAAAAAAAAAAAAAGAATGTCAAAACATGTTTTATATGTAATTAGGAGTAAATAAAACATTTTTTAAAAGTTTTTCATATTAAAAGGAGCTAATACACTTCCTTTCCAGAATTAGGATTTTTTTCTGATTTGTTTGATTTTTATATCCTTTTTTTCTTGTTTCTCTTCTTTTGTTTGTGCTATATTTCATTGAATATTTATAAGAATGTTTCCACTAAGTGCTTCTATTTTTTTCTTAATAGCATTTTGTTTTCAGCATTTCGTTTTTGTAAAACTTTGTGTTCCATGCTTTTCTCCTTACCTCCCTCTCTCCAAGGTAGCAAGCATCTGATATAGGTTAAATATGAGCAATCTTTTTAAACATGTTTCCATATTTGTCATGTTGTGCAAGAAAATTCAGAGCAAAAGAGGGGGAAAAAAAACCACAAAGTGAAAATACTATACTTCTATCCTCATTCAATCTCCATAGTTCTTTCTGAATGTGATTGCCATTTTCCATCCCAAGTCTATTGGAAATGCTTTGAATTACTGCATTCGTGAAAAAAGCCAGGTTCATTACAGTTGATCACCATATAATCTTGCTTTACTGTGTTCCCTGGTTCTGCTCACTTCATTCAGCATCAGTTCATGTATGTCTTTCAAGAATTTTTAAAAATCATTCTTCTTATGATTTCTTACAGAACAATAATATTCCGTGACCTTCATATACCATAACTTATTCAGCCATTCCCCAGCTGATGGGCATCCACTCAGTTTCCATTTTCTTGCTGCATTTTTTTTTAATTGAGGAAAGGGATAAAAAAGAAGCAATGTCGATTACTTGTGTGATTTACAATCAGAATACAGACTCCTACATCACTGACTTTACCAGTGTTGTGAAACTTAGGCAAGAAAGACTTTTGTCTACACTGAGATTCAGAAAAACATTATGGTACTATGACATCTTATATTACATGATTACAGCATTATTAATTAGTTAGCATAAATAGTAAATGTCTAGTTATCTTATTGAAAAATTAGTTCATTCTTTCTGCAAATACTTATTTAAGCATCAGCTATGTGCATGACTGAGCACTATGAAAGCCACATCAATATGTTGTAGAAAAGAAAGTGATTCCTATTGAGAAACAATTTTACTACAAAAATTTTAAATAATTTTACTTTCAATAGAGTCAGCATTCATTTGTAGTATGTATGGTTCGTTGTAATCCAGTCTGTGGGGGTGATACAAAAAAATTAGAATATACAGTTGTAGGCCACCTACTTGTTTGCTTTTCTTTTTTTTCCCTCTCTGTGTGGTATTTTTTTTTTCATAGCTTAGGGAAAGTGTCCCATAAAATCACAAGAGGATTTTGTCTGTTTATTGCAAATTTCACTAAATATGATTCTTGTGAAGTGCTTCTTTGTTTAACTTAGCAATACATAGACTTGTTGTATTTGGGTTTCCCTTCACATGTTCAGCCAAACAAATCAGTATTTGGACCAAGTCACATAAGGCAATGGGCCTAACATAATTTGAAAGAAATCAGCATTTTAAATCTAGCAATATGAAGAATATCAGAAGGAAAGCAAGTTAGATTAATAACCCTTAGAAAGGGACAGATTAAATTTTCTGTGCTTAAATAAATTTTTGGAACTAAGAACATTTTAATTGAACATCTTCATGGTTGTAGATCACTAAAATATAGACTTAGAGCTTTCTGGATATTATATTTGTGGGGCAAGAGGTAGAGCTGTTTTTCAGAATTAGCAGTTTTAAAACTTTTCTGTAGCAACCCTCTGCAGCAGATGTCAGGGAAGGAAAAAAAATCACTTCGTTGCTCTGTGATGTCTGTTACGTGTGTGTGTGTGTGTGTGTGTGTGTGTGTGTGTGTGTGTGTGTGTGTGTGACACAAGTGTCTTCTTTGTTCATTAGTGTGTATATGTTTGCCATAAGACAAAGGAGACCTTGATGATATTCCTGTACATTAAGGCAGGTCAGGAAACTAGACATTAGTCTGATTCAAGCCACATATGGAAATATTGTGGGCCACATGTTTGACACCTCAGGTCTCTCCCTCTCATTTTAAAGATAAAGATAAAGAAATAGAATCCTTTCTGGGTTAAGTAATTTGACAAGGTTATATGACTAATGTAACCTTAGTAGCAGAGTGTAGACTAAAAGTTAGGTCTTTTTGACTCCCTAGACAGCAATCTTTCTACATATGTGACTGTAATTTCTTATTAGAATTTATCACTCCATCTGGATGCTAGGAGCAGTTCTCTTTCAGCTCTTCAGTTTGTTCTCCCTCATTCTTCAAATTTGGTACCTAACTCTCCCAGGCTTCCTCCCCACCTTAACTCTTTCTGCTAGGGTTCTTCAAGGTACATGTTGATGTTCTCCTCAACATTCTAACTTCCCTATTCCTCAGTGCCCTCAACTCTCATGACTTAATCTCATATCATCCACATGGATTTACTTGAGGAATCAAAAACTCCAAAATCTCTGATCCTGAAAAAATGTCCATCCTCTCCTTTATTTTTACTTATTTTATTCTAAACTTATAAAATAAAGCAAGCATTTCCATAGCATAATAAAATAGGAAAAAAAAAGATGATTGTACATGAAATTACTTGCTGTTTTTAAGTACATAATAAAGTTTTCATGTAACTGTCTTTTTTTCCCCCTTTTATTCTTCCTTATTTCTCTCCTTACTTCACCCTAAAGATGGCTACCAGTAGGTGTGTATGTGTGTATGCAATATGTGTAAAATCATTCTATACATGCTTCTATTTTTCAGTTCTTTCTCTATATGCAGATAGCAGCTTCCTTCATATGTCCTTTGTAGTTAATTTGGGTATTTATAAATATATATATGGGTATTATTATATTCAAAATGACTTTGTTATTCAGAAGCATTCTTAAGTCAATATTGTCATAATGAACAGTGTTGTCTTGGTTCTGCTCATTTTACTTTTTATTATTTCATGCAAGATCTTCCATGTTATTCTATGATCATTGAACTCATCATTTCTTACATCACAATAGTATTCCATCACAATCACATGCCACAACTTGTTCAACCATTCCCCAATTCATGGGCATCTCTGCTATTTCCACAAAAAAGAGAGCTGCTGTAGCTATTTTTAGAACATATAGGTTCTAAATCATTTTGGGAAATAAACCTAATGAATTCTTTCTAATTTTTTCATATCCCTTCTACCCTTTGTTACTTTCCCCTTCAATCATTTTAGCCTGTCTAGTAAGTATAAAATGATATCTCAAGGTTGTTTTAATTTGCATTTCTCTAATCAATAATGATGTAGAGCATTTTAAAATACAATTATAAATTGTTTTATTTCTTCATTGGAAAACTGCCTGTTCATATCCTTTAACAATTTATTGTTAGATATAATATTATATTTATTTTTATATATTTATTTATATATATATATATATATATCATTAGATAAATTCATTTAGAGAATTCTTATAGATTTAACAAATTTCTTTTGGTATTTGTGATATGATACCTTTATCTGAGAATTTGTCTATAATTTTCCCCCCAATTTTCTGCTTTTCTTCTGGTCTTGGCTGCATATGTTTTATTGGTACAAAAACTAAAATTTGAAATTATCCATTTTATACTTCACACTGCTCTCTACCTCTTGTTTATTTATAAATTGCTTGCCTATCCATAAGGCAGATAGATAATGTATTCTGTGTTCTTCCAGTTTTCTTGTAATCACTCTCTTTAAGTCTAGGTCATGTGTCCATATTGATCTTAGCTTGGTAAATGGTGTAACATTAGTCTATGTCCAGTTTCTGCCAGACTGCTTGCCGGTTTTCCCAGAAACTGTAGTTATAGACCACTTGTACAAGAATGCTGGCAGTGAATTTCTAGAGAAGTGGTGGAATAAGTAGGACCTTAGGAATCTCCTCTACTAAAATCCTACTTACCAATTCACCAAGTGAAAAATCTCTAACAAGATTGAAGAACTACTGTTTTTAGTACTTCTTGCTTGTAAAATAAAAGAGAAGCAGCATTATTTAATTCTGTACACAGAACTGAAAACAGCATCATCTATCTTAGTGGCAGCTTGCTCAGCTCCTTCATTTTATAGATGATTAGTCTAAGATCAAGACAGTTTAAGTCACTGACCTAAGATCACACAGTGGGTTACTTAGACGTAGAGCTGGAATATTTAATTGGGGTTTTTCTTTATTCCAAATCCATTGCTCTTTCTGCTATCTTACATTATAAGTGACACTGAGCAAAATATCTTATTTGTGAACGTTCTTTCCAAAACTCATTCAGTGAAGATAAATTGGGTTCAGTTATAAAAATGCATAGACTATACTAGAGCATATTATACACTCTTTTGAAATTTTGGAAGACTGAATTAAATCTCAGATCTGTAGTCTCCATTAACTCTGGTACTATGTTTCTTTTTCATTAACTGCCCTGAATTGTGCTCCTTTTGACCCATGTAAAATAATGCTGCTTCCCAGAGCCCCTAATGTATATCTAGTGTATACTAGAGTATATCTAGTTCTACACAAGAAAATGAGATTGAAATGAATTAAGTCCTTTCAAGAATAGGGGAACCTTTCCTCCTCATCCAGTTTTTTATTTTATAGTTAATAGTCTGGACTGTAGAATCTTTTACATGCTAATAATAAGGATAACGGTTATTATTTTTTATATAATACTTTTCACTCATCTCATTTTAAAAGGCAGGTATGATCTCATCTTATGCACTTAGCACTGCATTATACAATTGGTACATTTTTTTGATGTGTAGGTAATACTATAATTTATAAACTTCATTTGCTTTTTAATACTATTGGTCCCTCTAATTCTTTTGTTTAATGTAATAGTTATGTTTTATTTTAAAAGGGAACAGAAAGTAGTGAAGATGAAGAGGCCATTGTTGGACCAATGCCTGCAAAAGGACCAGTTGACTATAGTGTAACTAAAGAATTTGAATGGAGAGCTCAAAGAATGAAAGAAAAACTCACTAAAGGAAATGATGTAAGTATTTTAAATTTCTCTTTGGTGCTTATTGCTTGGTTGTAAATTTAGCAAGTCCATTTTACTTTACTGATTGACTGTTAACTGACAGCAACTTTGTCAAAAGCAACAATTGAAAAGTATAATTAGTAATTGATATAAAATGTTACATGTATTCTTATACTTTTTAAAATTTTAATTAAATATCTTACAAAGGATGAGTCCAGACCAGTTACAAGGGAAGCATGGATGACTGAGCTCCCTCCAGAACTGAAAGGCTTTGGTCTTGGCCCAAGAACTTTCAAGAGAAGAGCTGATGACAAATCTGGCGATCGATCAGTTTGGACAGATACTCCAGCCGACAAAGAAAGGAAAGCTAAAGTAAGCATTATTTCATTTACCCATGGCATACAGATTTTAAATAAGACAAATTTTATTCAAGAGGTGTGAGCAAGAGAAAAGAATCATATATAGTTTCAATTTCTACTAATGGCTAATAATCTATAGCAATCTCCTTAAGATATGAGTCTGACCAGGTCACTTCCCAATTCACAAGCTTACACTATCTTCCTGCTGCTTCTGAGATCAGACACAGACTCTTCTGTCCAGTATTCAAGGTTCTACTTTTTTTTAACTGCAGTTTGTGTTTCAGTTTTGTTTCATATTACTTTGTTTCGAGTTTTTCCCAGATGTGATTTACCATCTGCTTTACTTAACACTTGTTCCTTCCTTTCTCCTTCCCTTCCTTCCCTTCTCTCTCTCCCTTGCCTTGGACTGTTTCCCTGAAGCCTTCCCCTGAAATCTTCCCAGCTCCAAGTGATTTTTGCTTTATTTTCCTGAACCACTTTGGGAGAGCTCTCCTTTATCCTATCATAGCTTTTCTTGTGTTTTTACACACATAAATCTAGACCTGTGATTTCATAGGAATGTAAGCTACGTGAGGACAGGGAATATTTGACTTTTAGACTTTTTCCATCTTCATTGCATAGTATAGCATAGATCCTTAATAAATTTTTCTTGAATTGAATGACAAAAATAGTGAAGTCAAAAGAAGGACTATTAGTTATTAGGAAAAGATAATGTGCTTAGTCTTTAAGTATGTTAATTGAAGAACTTGTGGAATAGCTGAGTAGAGAGAAACCTTATAGCACTTTGAGGAAGAAGACTGAATGCTTTGAGAGAGATTGAGGAGTGACCTCATAGCATAAACAGCATGGAACCCAATTCAGTTGTTCAGGGAGGAAGTGTAGAAAGAAACAAGAGAAGTTGCTTAGATGAGCATGTGGAGAAGCCCACCTTGAGTAAAGGAGACAGAAGAAGCAGAGAAATGGGAGACAGGACGGGGAAGAGCTATGAATTCATAGCCCTACCTGAGGAATTATCTATATATAGGAGCTGTCTATTGCTGCCCTCTGGCCACAATCACATATGGGAAAAAGCTTACTTCCTATTGGTCTGGGGATCAGTCATTGAACAATTCAGTGACATTCACTTGGTTGACTTGTGTTTAATATTAGAAAATGTTAATTGGGGGGGATTCTATCTGAATTTGAAGCCACGGGAACATTGGTACATTAGGTAACATACCTCATATGTTTCAGAGGTAGGACTTCAACTCATATCTTTCTGGATCCAAGATGAGCTCTCTTTCCCCTACCCCCTTTCTAAAAATCAGGGGAGGGAATAGGGAAAGAAAGAGGAAAAAACCTGCCAATAATGCTGACAATTCGCACATTCATGTTTTTTCATCTCTCACATCTTTTGTCTAAATTCTCTTATAAATCTGCCACAAGCAGCCCATTGGATGCACTCAGGACCCACCCCTAAATCAGCTGACATTACTTAGGGACTATGGCCCATTCAGGCTTTCCATCCATTGTCTCTCAAACTTGTTTCAGGACCAGTCCACATCTCTTTAATTTCTTTTGTACTGTTTCTTATGAACAGTTCTTGTCTGCTAATCAGATCGTAGTGTTCTCATACGCACCATGCACTTCTCCCTAGCCTTTTGAGTGACTCATTATGTTTATTCTTCAGAGATTGTATTATCCCATTATTCATTATTCATAGTAGAAGAATATTGGTATTAAAAATATGGGCCTTTGTTTCAGAAAGAAGTTCATTAAAGTAATATCATTTCAATCCTTTGTGTAGTATACTTTAATTGCACAATACCATGATGGGTCTTTAAATGTACTATACAATTATCCAAATACAATCCAACCCACTCTCTTCCTCCTTTTCAGCGATCAATTCTCTATTCACTGTGTCCAAGTCATATATTGATGGTTGATCCTGTGGACCATCCTTTGAGTTGAACATCATAGTGTAGACAAATTACATTTTTTACCCACTTAGCTTTTCCAGTATATGTGGTTAGGCTGAACTCTTACATGACTATGGATTTCATCTAAGAGGTTGTACAATGTACTGGCACCTAATGTAACCAATAAATAGTTGTCTACAAACAGGAACTTCAAGACGACTTCATCACTTAGAGGGAATCTCTCTTCAATTTGGACCCTGATAGACTCTACATAGAAACCTTTGGCAAGCATATGTACCCATGTTTTATATTTACAGAGGAAAATTTAACAGAGTAATCTTTTAAGGAATTTTATATAGCCTTAACATATGAGAGAATCCTAACTGGAGGAGAGATTTTTTATGGTGGCGTTTTGCTGTGCTAAATCAAGGACTTTTTTAATCAGTAGACTGTAAAGTACAGTTAAGTAATCCCCTCTCAGTGAATAAGTGTGACCATAAAGATGTGGTTTTCTGTCTAATAATAAAACTGCATATCCTTTGATCTAGCAGTTTTTTTTTTTTTTTGTGGTGGCTAAGAATTGGAAATCAAAGCAATACCCATCAATTGAGGAATGGTTAATTAAGCTGTGGTATATGATTGTAATGGATTATTATTGTCCTATAAGAAATGATAAGCAAGATGATTTCAGAAAAGCCTGGAAAGACTTATATGAATTAATACATAGTGGAGTGAACAGAATCTGCAGAATGTTTTACACAGTAATAGCAGTATTGTTTGATGAAGAATTGTGAATGACTTAACTATTCTCAGCAATACAATGATGTAAGACAGTCCCAATGATTGGGGATATTCTCTGCCCTCAGAGAAGTAACTTATATTATTTGCATATAGACTGAAGCATGCTATTTTTTTCTTTCTTCCTTTCATTTTTTTCTTTTATTTGAGTCTTCTTATGCAAATAAATGGTTTACATAATTGCACATGTATGACCTTTATCTGATTACTTACCATCTCAGGGTGGGAAAGGAGAAACAGATTTTGAAACTCAAATTATAAAAAAAAAAATGTCCAAAAGTGGGGTGAGCAGGACCATCATCCATCTTGGAAAATTTGGGAAATCGGGACACTTAAAAAGGCAAGAAAGCATAAATGTTAGTAATTTTTAACATTTTGCACTGCTTACAGCCATCCCTAGCAATCATTATCCAACAGCTCTTGTAGAGATGGAACCTGGCAGGTAATTGCCTTTCAAGACCCAGAAATTGTGAAGGACCAACAGACTCTTCCTTCTGTCTTGCAAATGAAACCTTTCAGTGTCAACTCCCCCATTGGAATATAAGCTTGTAAAGAACTAGGATTCTCTGTTCTTGTATCCCCAGCACTTATCTTGGTGCACAGAATAAATATTTAGTAAATACTTTTTTATTCATACATTCAGTAACTAAAACGGATAATGGAGCATACATCCTAGTTTAAGCAACAAATTACAGCCTAAAAAAAGAAAGAAAAAAAAAAACACATGTGTGATGCTAGGTGACTAACTTGGCTTTACTCAGGATCATACATTTAAAATGGAAGAAGAGTATAGGAATAATTTAGAACAATCCTCTCATTTTATAAATAAGGAGCTGATGTGATCCTCATGGATAATGTGTATGACATTGTCAGATTCTAAAAGATAATTTCATGGTGCTGGTAAAATTACAAAAGCCTTAGAGACACAACACAGAATTTTAAAACAAAACTCTCTTCTCTCTTGTTTTACCACAGTCATTTAGCCTCATTATACTAATACAAAGAAATTTAGATCTTAGCTCTTCCCATCTGTTTTCTATCTAATAGTACTATTAGCATGACTAATGGGAGGGAACCTCATGACCCAGTCTTCAGTATTTTGTTACAGTTTAATCTGAATATTACTGGTATTGACATGTTTTTACTTATTTTTTTTCTTTTATGATTTAGTAATAATTTTTTTTTCCCATTCACTAGGAAGCACAGGAAGCAAAGAAACTAACCAGTAAGAATGATGAGGAACGTATATTATCAGTAAGGGACAAGAGATTGGCCGAGCAGGTGTCTTCATACAATGTGAGTGATAAAACAAAATGCTTCTCTCCTTTATTTTAACTTTTCCCACCCTCACTCTAATCCTCAAAGATATATACATGTACATATTACACCTGTTTATTTCCCTGCTTCCCTCTCTCTGCTTTCTCTTGAAAAATACCCAGCTCTGTTCGTTTCCATGGTAATATCACTTCAGCCTTTTTTTTTTTTAACTGCTGCTGAAAACAGTGTCAGACTTTTATAAAAATACCCTTTTGTGTAGGATCTTTTTTATATGTTCTCATATAATATTTTCAATTTGTATTTTATTTAAGTGACTCATGTCAGAACTTTGATTATTAGGGATAGACAGCCCTTTTTCTGAAATTGAGAGCCTCTCAAAGTTACTACAGATCATCAGTGTTCAAGAGTTTAAAGGAGAAACTGGTTTGGAATATTTGATGTAAAAGCCTAAACCCAGCGCAATCTAAAGGAATCACAGTTAACAGATTAATTGAGAATGTCGTTGTCTTTTTTCTTTTCTATTATAGTCGCTGGTATTTCTAAAAAATGCTTTCTAACTTCAAGAAATTTATACAAGTCATTGAGATTTTAGAACCCAAAGATTTTTTTCATTTCTTTTTGATGAAAATTTCCTCACTCCTCATTGATACTCATTTCAGTAGTTGTAACTACAGTCTTAAAGCTTGCCCCTTGGTCACACTTGCCTCTTGCTTACAGCATATACAGTGTTATTGAAGAGTATCTTCCTGGTTAACTTCCTGTGCTCCAGCTCAGACAGTAGCTATAGAAGAAGGAGCATCTCTTTTCTTGTCATTATTAAGACACCCAAAGGAAGAAAAGGAAGAGATATTTTAGTTGTTGTTCAGTTTCTAATGGCCACAGTCTTGTTTCATTATTCCTTTCTAGTTGCCCTTCATGGAAAGTCTGGTGTAAACCATTGCCAAAAATGAATCTCCCTGCACTTGATTATGGCTAGCCTTCTGATTATTGAGTTTGAAGCTTATCCACAATAACCCATTCCCATTAAATCAGTCAGATACTAAGCTGCCAGTCTTCAAGCAGAACTGAGTAGAATTAGAGATGACTAGATTTGAAGATATTTCCTATTGAGTCTGCCTCTCTGATCAACTTCAGAGCCAAAGATGATTACTTTAAAATATTTATTAAGAACTGTCATCCCTCCTCTCTCCTCCACTTTCACAGCTATTGATAATTGAATAGAAGTCTTATTTTCTTTTACCAAACTCTTCTTTCCTATATTGACACATTGAATTGTATAGGGTGTTTCTTTGCATCCCTAATGCTAGCTAGTAAACTGAAAGAAAGAGGCTTTTATGTTCACAGTGCAACATTTAAGAGTCTTTCCACGATTTACAAGAGACAGTTTTTCCACCTCTATATTTTAAAAACTCCAGCAAATGGTAACTCATCAAGAGAACAAGTATGTTTTTGGTCCTCCATTGATAATCTGTAGCTTATTAAGTTATTATTAGAGAGCATTGCTTTATGCACAAGTATACAACCTTAGAATAATTATTCTTACATGGAAAATAAAAACTTAAATTTTTAAAACTTATTTTTCTTAACGTTTTAAAAATTGGCTAGTATCACACATTTTCCTAATAGTTTTCTCTCCAGATTATATTGAGAAGATATACTTCTCATTATATTTTCACTATTTATTTCTCTCCCATAAATTTAGCATCTTTGGTCATATTTATATAACATAAACTTTGTTATGTTACCTTGGTAATAAAATAGTACAATAGAAAAATCACTATATTTGGAGTTAGAAAGTCTGCATTTGCTTTGCCATATTCAACCTGAAAGATTGGGCAACACACTTAACCTCATCTGTAAAATGAAGCAGCTGTACTAGGTGACTTCCAAAGTCCTTAACTTTAATTGGGTTTAATCTCTTTAGTACAGAAATACTCAATTGACTTATGATGAATCTATTATTTTTCAATTCATATATTTGATTGTTACTTTTAGTTCTGGCTTTTTGTTTTTCAAATTTGTGTCTCTCCTTAATTTCTCAGCCAAAAACCTCTAAATTGGTTAATTATCACTCTCAATCTTTCTTTGAATTTCTTCTTTGTACTATTAGAGATTAAGTGACTGTCACTGAAGCACCATTAATGACTGAAAACACCATTTTTTAATAGCCCTGAAATAAAAATTTGGCTTTTCTAGCCTTTCTTTCACCTTTTCCATATTTTTCCTTTATGTAATAATATAGTAATGACTATCTGCTGCTCATGATTATTATTGAGGAATATATACTATCTAAATTTTAGCATCATTTGATATATTCATGTTAAGAGGCTCTATAAGATCTTATAATTTTTTTTTTCCCCCTTCAGTCAAACTCTCCACTGGAGTATTAAAATGTTTGCAGATCCTTAGATCTTTTTTTCTCAGTGGTTACAGCTAATGTAGGTCCTAAACTGTCCTAAAGGTTACATTAACTGTACTTTTCCCCTATCTTTGGTTTTTGAAAAGGCAGCAGGGAGTTGGACATTACTCTTTTTGATGTTGACTACTATTATGGAATATACTTCAGCAGATTTCATCATTGTGATGTTCATGCTAAGATTTTCATTTCCTCTTCCACATATGCCCCTTTCTACTCCACCCCAGGATTCAAAAAGATCGGAATCTCTTATGGACATACATCACAAAAAATTAAAGAACAAGACAGTTGAAGATAAAAATAAGCCCCAGGAGAGAAGGCCATTTGACCGTGATCAGGATCTCAAAGTCAACAGGTTTGATGAAGCCCAGAAGAAAGCTCTGATTAAGAAATCCAGAGAGCTAAACAGCCGGTTTTCACATGGCAAAGGCAACATGTTTTTATGATGTGAGTATCCTACTCTTTACAGCAAGGTGTATTTTCATACTTCTGTACTTTGAAGTTATGGATTCATTTACTAGATGTGTAAATAGTCTTTTATTTGTATGCAAAATGTATTTTATTTTAAAAGACAGCCAATTATAATACTGCCTTTCTGTATAAATAAAATCTTTGGTTTTTGAAACTCAGCTTGAAAAGAAAATGTAGTTTAATGACAACAATCTCTTGCATTGGAATTAACAGTCAAAAAAAGAGCCTTGCTTTCTGAAATGTTAAAAAAAAAAAAAAAAATTTAAATGTAATCATAAGTTTCAGAATTGACATAAAGCTATAGTTAAGCCCTAGGAAAGTACAGCTCATTAAAAGTAAAAGTAAGGAGATTTGTCAGCAGTCTTTTTAGAAACATATATTTAATTTAACCAAAAAATACTGTTTAAAAGTAGTTTGCCTTGCCGTGATGATTCTTAAAGACTGTTCTTAAAGTCCAAGATGCTTCTTTTTTATACTCATTCCCTAGCTCTATTTTATATTACGGAATGAGATGATGATGGAATAATTAACATTTCTTTCTTTAAAAAACTTTTATCTTTATCATCTATTCATACCTTAAACTGAAAAACCTATTAAAACAATCATAGATATTTTACTGACTGATTAAGTGGGGAAAAAAAAACATTTAAAGCTATAGCTATAGATGAATGTATTGAACCTTTTTATCCTACGTCATGGAGGAATGGGATGGACTGGAGAGGAATTGTAATTTCATGTAGTAAAGTAAGTGAAGGATAATTCTCTTTGCCCTACCTTTATTTTGTATTAGTCTTTTCTTTTTAGTCTATTCTTTCATATTACCTTTTATTGCTTTTAAAATGTGAAAGCAGAAGAAAATAATGATCCGTATATAGAATGCAATACTCTCTGCTTCTTTGGATTGGCTTTTCTATTGATAATTATTGTGAGCTTTTCTTCTCATTATTTTATTATGGTATAAAAGCTTAACAAGCACAGGATGTTGCTATAAAATCATTGAAAGTTTAGACCTGTGCTAAAGTCCTTGGAACCAGCACCCTATAAGATTGTTGCTATCTTCACCAACTTTGACCACAAATTATGCCTCCCTGATTCAGAGTCTACTATGAGGGAAACATTTGTAAAATGTCTTCTAACCTAAGATTTCTGGGCATTTCTCTCTAAACAGTAGCCTGTTCCAGTAATCACTTCTTAGTAAAATTATTGTTTTGTTTTGTTTTGTTTTTAAATAGAAATAGGATCTATTATGTGTACTTGAAGGTAAGAACAATCATTTTTTGTTCAGGCCTTACAACAAAGCCATCTTAACCTTTGGATTTTCTTAGGGAGTAAATTTTCATAGTTTATTCATGAACATTTAAAAGTTTTCAGATAATTAATTTATTTAGGCAGCTATTTTAGAGCAATCATGAATGCCATTTTATTTACAGATGGCTAAATCCCCTGAATAGGAGAAATATAAGTGGGAGATTCATGCAACCTTTAATTTCATTTTCCCAAATAAAGGTATTAAGATAACTTGTTAATACTTTAAGCAATTCTCCTTACTACGTTAGACATAAAGCTATAATCCCAGATGCAAATTTCATTACTCATATTCTCTAACAAATTAATCACATTTGTTCCGCTGGTGCTTTGTTCTGGTTTGGAAAAAGCACATGGGGCTAACATCCGTAATGAGAAAATTAATTTTTATTGAAAACTCAATTTTGGCTTTTCACCATCTTATGTAAATGGAATGAACTGTTAGGTCACATCATTGTACAGATAGATTTCCCTCTCTCTCTGTAGTATTGTCTCTCCTAACACTCACAAATGTAAATAATAGCTCACTAAAGAAGATGAAAAGATGAATTTATCACTTTCTAAAACAGAGTGGACAATGGTTTCACTCATATGTCACTAAACAAAGCTTAACTTCGGTTTGGAAAACTGAACTAGATGAATTTTGGAAAATTCAACTGGACAAGAATTCAGGGTGCAACTTTTTCTTCTTACCACCTTCTAAAATATAAAGATTTCCTTGCCTTCATTTAGTTTTGCCTTTAAAAATAATTTACCAGGATAAGTATTTTAATAGTGTATTTATATACAGCAGTTCTTTTCAGAAATTCTGGGAAAAGTCTTCGTGAAATTTTAAAGCTTTATTATCATTTGAAGCCAAATTTTATCTTTAGGTATTTTGTTACTCCTTTCTTAGGCAGAAAAATTAAGTTCAACATTAAGATTCCCAGCCCTGCTGTTAACACACGGAGTCATTTAAGTAACTTTTCTTTTTGCAACATTCTGCTTATTAAACATAGATATTCTGTGACTAATAAAATATTTTAGATTTTAAGATGATATTTTTGCACAAAACTCTTACAGTTAGCATTCTTCTCTCCATGCTGAGGAGTATATGCCGCCTCCCCCACGTCCCAAGGGAGGATATGCTCCCTTATATTCACATGTCTGTATGTTTGAAGGACACATTCATTGGCACACTAGATCCAAGAAGTTGCTTTGAACTACCTTTAATGACAGTCTAAGAAGCAAAGGGATAAGTACTAGGCTTGAGCTTTTATCTCTGAGCCTTCAGAGATCTAAGATTTCTACAGGCGTGATACTCTTGGCACTGTAGCAGATGGCCATTTATCTAGCCTTTGCAAATTCCTGTGGTCAGTCAGCCGGAAGGGAAGTAGCCTCTCCAAACATAGCTAAGCTGAGTCCTCCAATAAAAGCTGCACAGAAAATGAATGGATAGATGCAGAGAAGGAAATTGTTCTTCCCCTTGTTGAGCCCTTCAGAGGCTTTTTGAAATCCAGTCTCTGATACCATGTCAGAGATTTGGGTTTATCTTCACACCAACAATTGAGTTTAGGGAATTTTCAATTGAAAAAGAGCTTTGATTAATGAAATGTTTAGGAAGCATTTTAATGGTCTTTCCTTCTGACCTTAGCATTTAAGACTGTCTCAAGGAACAGCTGACATTGCCCATAAAGCAATTCCTTTAAATTGTGGGAAAAGCTAATAAGTCATATTGATTTAGATATTCATAGCTAATTGGTTACTAGGCTGTAGGTAAGTAAAAAGTTGTATGTGTATAAATTTTTTCTGGACTAAAAAGAATATGATAACAATGCTGTTTTTATTAAATAAACCAAACTCTTGTGTGTTTTATGCTCATACATTTGGATTAATCATTGTCCTCCAAATACCCATCTTGCTAACATTTGTATCTGGTTTTGATGATTGCTAAGTAATAGTTTAGGAAATTGCTTTATGCATTTTGTTGAGATTAGTTGCTACATATTCACCTGTTACTAATATCTTAGAGCTTTCTAATTAATTACTTTTTAATTACTCTTTTTGACCCATTTGACTATAAAAAATGTTATAGCATTCATACATAATTTGTCTTTTTTTTTTTTTTTTAAACAAAGCTGCTAATGTCATGAATAATAACACTTATGACAGCATTTAAGAATCTAAGCCCTTGGAAGATGGATTGTTATTACATATAGAAACCGAAGACTGCTTTACAAGCTGCCATTATCTCTTCCCCTTTTGGGCATTCATACATTTTGCTAGAAGAAATACTCTCCATTGAGTCATTCCTAATAAGAATTAGCATGAAGAAAAAGGATAGACAATCTGGCCCTCTGAACAGAAACAAATGAGGATCTGTACTGTATTATATCAGTGTATTTTGAATTTGTATTTGATGCCAAAATGGGATTTAAAACTCAAGTCATAAGAAATTATGTTTCCTTCTGCAGGAAAGGTTAACTTTTTAAACTCAAAAATCAGTTTACATTTATCCCTAGTGTGAAATATAAATATGGAAAATGGGTATAGGCTGCTCTCTCCAGTCTTGTCATTATGAACTTTACAATAAAAGAACTGTTTTTTAAAAAGTGTTTCCAAGATGAGATGCTTAACCTGGAAATCAAGGTTTGTTTAATAATGTAAAGTGATTTTTTCTGGTGTAAGGAGGCCTCACAAAGAAGTTATTGGGGTTGTTTGTTATCTTAGTGTCAAGGTGAGTGTTGAGGCTTTGTTAAATGTATATAACCCAGGCAAGAAAAATCATGATGAAGTTTAAAGCCCTATGCAATTCGGAGGAGGAAGGAGGAAGAAGGAAGAAGATAGACATTAAGTAATATTAAAAATCTCGATTTTCTACTACAAATTTAGTTTAATTAACATTTATTTAACATCAGCTATGTGCTAAGTACTGGGGTTCATAGGGAAGAAACACATAAAAAGCTTTTGTCCCAAAATATGCTGGATTTTGAAATCAGAAAGCTAAGTTCAAGTGAAGACTGCCGCTTAAAACCTCTAGACAAACTACTTAGCTTCTGCCTTGTTTTCCCTAACTAAAAAGCAGAGGTGATGACTTCAGAGGTCACAGCTAAGTCTGTGATCCTCAGGAGTGGCTGAACAAATTAGAAATGCCGGTGAATATTATTGTCCTATTAGAAATAATGAAAATGGATAGTTTCAGGACTAATTTATGAAGTAATCCAGAGTGAAGTGAAGAAACAAAAAGTTTATACCATAACATTGTGAAAGCAACCCTGAAAGACTTAAAAACTCTGTTCACAATAACTAACCACAGTTTGCAGAACCACTCATAAAACATGGTTCCTTCTGCCATAGAGGCAAAGGACTCAGTGCAGAATTAAGACAAATAGTCTTTGGACAAGGCCAATGTGGGGATTGTTTTTACTTGACTTTTTCAAAAGGCTTTTTGTTTGTTTGTTTTGTTTTCCAAGGCAGGAAGGAATGAAGGGAGATAAGAGAAAGAAAATAGATTTTTGTTCATTATGATTTTTTTAATGAAAAATCAAGTCTGAATTTATGCTATTCAACTGGAGATTCAACATGTGCTCACATAAATAAAGATAACGCAATAAAAAGAAAAGCACAAATTCAACTACCTCATTAGCTGACTGCAGAAAAGACCATCATCAGGTCATGCTTTACAAAAGCCCACCTAGCTGACTACTACAGCCATCTTTCTATCTGCCTTGCTTCTTCTCAGGACCTGGAACAGCACTTTTGCCCTCTTGTTTGGTAAGACTGGAACAAAGTTCAGATTCAACTAGCCTGCTTATACTTAGGTAGCCTCAAGCCAGACATGTTTCACAACCCAGCCAGCCTTGTCCCTTACCTTGGGCACAAAAATTAAAATGATTCTACCATTGAATTCCAATAGACTTGGGATGGAAAATGCCACTGGCATCCAGAGAGAAAACTATGGACATTGAATGTGAATTAAAGCATAGTATTTTCACCTTTCATTGTTGTTTGCTTGTTTTTCTTTCTCATGTTTTTTTCCCTTTTGACCCAATTTTTCTTGGGCAATGTGGCAAATGTGGAAATATGTTTAAAAGAATTGCATATATTTAACCTGTATCAAATTGTCTTGGGGAAGAAGGAGGGAAAAATTCATAACAAAGTTGTACAAAAATGAATGTTGAAAAAATTTTACAGGTATTTGGAAAAATAAAACAAGTTTAAAAAAAAAAAAACAACTTTGTGGACTGGCTTCTCTATGAATCAACACAACATCCTTGTGACTCTTGAGATACTCCTTTCCCTGGCCCCAATCTCCATAACTGTTGGTTCTCCCCATTAAAATTGTCCTTTTATAAAGAACATTTACAAAGAGACTGTCTCCTATTTATTTGACAATAAGCACTTAATATTTGTTTCATTCATCCAGAAAAGCTTCCTGAAAGGTAGAGCCTGAATACAACCTTAAAAGAAAGTAAGGATTTCTTTATGGTTCAAGGTATGTAGGTACTAGTGCGTAGTACCCATTTAAATAGAATTAAGTGACATCAGATCTGAGGAACTTAAGGGGGAAGTTAGAGGAGTGTGGTTAACCCAATCAGATGTCTGTAGTGAATTTAGCATTAGGGTCAGAAAAACAGCAGGTCAAAATTTTAATGCCAATCAGACTGGCAAGTGACTGCTACACTTCTACCTTAGATGATATAGAAAGACCCACTCTCAAAAACAAACAAAAAAATGAGAAAGGAGGCCAATGAGTTTTGAAGTGAAGGGGGGGGGGAGTCATTTTCAATAGTTATTGTATAAATTAGTCATTTAGTAAATGATCTTCTGGAGCATAGGAATCCTGAATTATTATAAGGGATTGGGGATTATCTGAAAGGATAAGAATAATGAGTAATATAGGAAAGCAAAAGAAAGGTGTGATTAAGACCTTAATATTTAAATTACTCTGAAAATTGAAAACATGTTAATCATAGAGCTATGAGGGACATCAGATATTATCTGGACCAATGTTTTCTAAACTTTTTTGATCAGACACCTCTCCCTATCAGTTAAAGAATACTGGTATATTCTCATTCACTTAGTTCAACTTTTTCTTGTTGAATCATTTCAGACATGTTCAACTCTTCTTGACTCCATTTGAGGAGCAGCTGTGTGGAGGATAGTATCACCAAAGTCCAGTAAAGAAGCCGTAATGAGCTGAACTAGACTTTGTGATTGGAAAGAATGAAAGGAAGATTGACAAGTCTTGGCAACTCTTTTGATAGGTGCAATGATGATGACTGAGAAGTAAAAATAGCCATTGTAAACCTGAGTGAAGGGAAGGATCCACTGAAATGTGTCATATAGATAGGATCCATCCAGGGTTGCTCATCTTTCACCCAAAATGAAGAGGAAAGTAGACAGGGCACTTTGATCACTGTGAGAGAGTACAGTCTCCCGTCTAGTGGGGTATCTACCATAATTATGAAGGGATCTGGGGGATAAGAGAGAGAAATGAGGAGGGGGGCAACAAAATAGTAGATCTCTATGGTATATGGGCAATTGCTGTTAAGACTGTAACTAATCTGAGGGTTTGACCCCCAAATGCAAGTTGGGAATTATATATCATAGAGGGAGAAGTGGGGGAACAGGACTCACACTTTACAGAAGAAACGGAGCTAGAATTCTAAGTCTCCTGACCCTGAGCCCAGTATAGAGAGTTTCACACATTACATTCCCTCCATTTACAATCAAATAAGTTTGCATAAACTTGCTGCATGGATCAGTGACAGTGGCCCAAGCAGAAACTGAAAAGATCTGAATTTCTAGCTTCCAGACCCAAGAAAAAAGAAGACGCCCTCTTGTGGACTTCTAGATAATGCAAATTTACAACAAACTCCGGAATTTGAGACTTGAACACTAGAGAGTATTTATTTCATTGCTGTTTTTGATTATTTTATTTCAAGTGCAGTTTTTTTTTTAAGTCAGTCTTTAGGTAAACCAAATTAAAAGTTAATAATCCTTGCTTGAGGATTGTTGAATGCTTCATAATATCATAAGCATATTGTCTCCACCCTGAATTTATCAAACAGACTTTCTTAAGGATGTAAGGATCTTGGTCCAAATGTCACAACCTGTCTCCCTCCCCCCCCCCCCCAAGTCATAGAAGGCAATCTGTATTTTTTTTTTTTTTTTTTTTTTGCATTTATCCTAGTAAGAAAGGGAGCAACTGTAGATTGTCACTTCAGAAACTGCCTCTTGGCTTGAAGTTGAAACTCCCCCGGCCATTTTTATGTAAATGTTCCAACCATGATTAGATAGGGCTTGCTAAGTATAAACACAGATGTTTTGTAGAAGCAATAAAGAGGGAGGGAGGGAGAGGGAGAGAGACAGACACTGAGAGAAAGAAAAGAAAGAGGAGGGAAAGGAGAGAGAGGAGAGAAGGAAAGAGAAAAGAGGAGAGAGGAAGAGGGAAAGGGAGAAAGAGAGAGAGAGCTAGAGTCTTCTGGAATACTTAAATTGTGGTTTGTAACACTGCATAATTTAGTCCTGCATTTTCTAAAAGCTGCATCAGGCAATCTCTGAATCTAAGGATTTTTTATTTTATTGCTTAGATTACTATGAATTTCTTTTCAGATTTTATTCTTGGTAAATTAATCAAATCAAAGCCTAAAGAGGACCAGGACTGTAAGACCATATCTTATCTAAACTTTTTAACTCAATCAGTGTCAGCAATTCTTTACACACTTAATAAACTTTTGAAGAATTAAATTAGCAATCGTCATTTCTTCTCTCAGTAATTTGCAAGATCCTACTAGTAACATAGTTTAAGAGCTAGAAGTTAGAGAGCATTTTTTGATCCAATGCCTTCCCTAGACAGATTAGGAAATAAAGGGCAAGAAATGAAAATACTTATTCAAAGTCATAGAGGAGATTTGACCAAATCCAATGCTGTTCTTGTAGGAGCAACAAATGGGGAATAAGGATCATGGGCAGATACTGAAGGATTAGATCTTTATATTTGTGACAGCACATGTAATGGATGCTTAATAAATAATGTTGGCTATTATGACTGGCAAATAGCTGTATTTTCCACATAAGATCAAGTATTTAAGAGTTTCACGTTTTCTGTTTGTGGCAGTTCTGTTTGTAGTGGCTAGAAGTTGGAAACTGAATGTCCATCAATTGGAGAATGGCTGAATAAATTATGGTATATGAATATTATGGAAGAAATGACCAGCAGGAGGATTTCAGAAAAGCCTGGAGAGATTTATGTGAATTGATGCTGAGTGAAATGAGCAGGACTAGGAGATCATTATATACTTCAACAACAATATTATATGATGATCAATTCTGATGGACAATGAGATGATTCAAGCAAGTTCCAATTGTTCAGTAATAAGGAGAGTCAGCTACACCCAGAGAAAGAACTATGGGAAATGAGTGTGGACCACAACATGACATTTTCACTCTTTCTGTTGTTTGCTTGTATTTTCGTTTTCCTTCTCAGGTTTTTTTCTTTCTTTCTAGATCCAATTTTTCTTGTGCAGCAAGACAACTGAATAAATATGTATACATATATTGTATTTAACATATACTTTAACATATTTAACATGTATTGGAAGACCTGCCATCTAGGGAGGGGGTGGGGATAAGGAGGGGAAAAGTTGGAACAAAAGGTTTTGCAATTGTCAATGCTGAAAATTACCCATGCATATATCTTGTAAATAAAAAGCTATAATAATAATAAAAAGAGTTTCCTATTTTCATTCTATATTCCTTTTAAGTGAACATCCTAAGGTTTCTCTGTACTAGGGCTTTACTACATTGGATGCTTTATAAAAGCTATAATTTATCACAGCCTGAAAATGGCATTACCTTTAAAAAAAATTAATTGACTTAAAGGATCCTGAAAATATTGGGAGATCTAATGGTCTTTGCAAGACAAAAAAAAAATATATATATATATATAAGAAAAATTACCTTCCTTTATCTAGTCCAAGCTTACAAGCTCTATAGGGTTTTGCTCTGGATTCTCTTCTTTTCTCTTATATTATTTCACTTGGTGATCTTATCAGCTCTTGTGTGTTTATCCTTTCTATGTGGTGATTCTCAAATCTGTTTTAATCTCTCTGCTGGCCTTGTCTTTTATTTCCAACTGCCTTTTGAACATCTCCAACTAGATGTCCAAGTCATCTTAAACTCAATTATGTCCAAAACGGAACTCATTCTCTCTCTACCTCAATCCTCACTTGTCCTACCTTCCCTATTATGATAGAGGGAATACCATCCTCCCAGTCTCTCGGGCACATAACTAGGAGTCATTTTGGACTCCTCACTCACTCTTACCTCCCACATCCAATCTATTGCTAAGACCTGTCAAATCCATGTTTGCAGTACTTCTTCAACATGCTCTCTTTTCTCTCTGACCTCACCACTCTGGTGTATCACTTCACACCTAGATTACTGCAATAGCCTGTTGGTGGGTCTGCCTGCTTAAGTCTTTTCCTACTTCAATCTCTCCTCCACTTAGCCACTAAAGTGATTTTCGTAAAGTGCAGGTCTGATTATGTAACACCCTCTTACTTACTCCCAACAAACTCAATAAATTCTAGCAGGTCCTTATCACCTTCAGAATCAAATATAAAATCCTCTTTCCTGGTGTTCAAAGCTTTTCATAATCCACTCCTCTTTCTAAGCTTCTTATACCTTATAGCTCTCCAAAACCTCTCACATACTCTTCACTCTAGTGACACTGGCCCCCTTACTGTTCATGTTGATGCTGAGTAAAATGAGCCTCATTTCTCCACTCCACATATTTTGTCAGTCCCCTATACCTGGAATGCACTCACTCCTCATCTCTGCCTCTTGGCTTTCTCCAAATCCCAATTAAAACCCTACTTTCTACAGGAAATCTTTCCTGAAACCCTCCTAATTCTTTCTATTTTTTCCTACTTATCTCATATATAGCTTGCTTGAACATAACTTTTTGTATGTCATTTCCTCTATTAGACTGTGTCTCAAGAGCAGAGGCTGTCTTTTGCCTTTCTTTATTCCCAGTACTTACCACATCACCACATAATAGATATTAAAAGTGCCTAAATGACATACATACAGTCATACACATAGGGGCAAATCCACTTGCAGCAGATCACACAATCCAATAGTTCATAACCATTGACAAATGTTTATTGAGTCATTTGTTCAATGCAAGACATTCTGGCTAATGTTCAGTGTAGAGTAGAGAAGAGGTTCTTAACTTATTTTTATGTCATAGACCTTTTTGATAGTCTGATAGAGCTTACAGACTGTCTCTAATGTTTTTAAAAGTATAAAATGAAACATAGGATTATAAGAGAAATCAATTAAATTGAAGTAAAATTATCAAAATATTTTTAAAAGCCCAAGTTCATGGACCCCATGTTAAGAACCTCTGATTTAGAGAAAATTTCTTCTCTTTATGTGTTTGTAATCTAGTTGCAGAGACAATGACTATACATAAAAATAAGTAATCTTGTTGATTATTAAAAATAGCTAGGAACAGGATGAATACAGAGAGGCTTGGAGAACTGATGCTAAGAGAAATGAGCAGAACCAGGAGATCATTATACATTTCAACAACAATACTATATGATAATCAATTCTGATGGACATGGCCATCTTCAACAATGAGAGGATCCAAGTCAGTTCCAATTGATTTGTAATGAGCAGAACCAGCTACACCCAAAGAAAAAACACTAGGAAGTGAGAATGAACCACAACATAACATTTCCACTCTTTTTGTTACTGTTGCTTGCATTTTTTGTTTTTTTCTTCTCAGGTTATTTTTACCTTCTTTCTAAATCTGATCTTTCCTGTGCAACAAGATAACTATATAAATATGTATACATATATTGTATTTAACATATACTTTAACATATTTAACACATATTGGACTATCTGCCATCTAGAGGAGGAGGTGGGGGGAAAGAGGGGAAAAGTTGGAACAGAAGTTTTTGCAAGAGTCAATGTTGAAAAATTACCCATGCATATGTTTTGTATATAAAAACCTATAATAAAAAATAAAATTATAAAAAAATAACTGGGAAGTGCAATTTATTTTATTTTTTCTACCTCCTCTTTTAGCATGTTTCAAGACTAAAAAATATGCTGGGTACTGCTGTTAGTCATTCAGTTTCCCAATGGGTTTATAATCTTAGAGAAACTGGCTTGTTTTAATCCTATCCACCCAAACCTCATGTTGTTGAATATCCAGACCCATACCTATCTTCCCACTCACTAGGATAATTAAGATACAAGTAAATGCTGATAATTTGATCTGTGTAGAAGAAATGTTGCCTCAGTTATAGGGTTTTTTTAAAAAATACAAATATTTGTGTGTGTAAGAACATATCTGGGGGAAACTAGGTGGAATAGTGGATGAAGTACTAGGCCTGGAGTTAGCTTTAGACTCTTACTAGTAGTATGACCCTGGACAAGTTACTTACCCCCATTTGCCTCAATTTCCTCATCTCTAAAATGAGCTGCAAAAGGAATTGGCAAAGCATCTAGTATCTGCCAAAAAACAAAACCTCAAATGGAGTTAAAAAGAGTTAGATGTTATTGAAATGACTCAACAATCACACACAAAGACACACATATGTGTATATGTATACATGTGTGCAAATGTGTATATATGTATGTGTGTATAATGTATGGATGTAATGTATGTGTATACATAAATTCAGATTTTAAAAAAAGAAGAAAAGAATCTATATGTATTTATTATAGCTCTTTCTGTGATGAAAAAGAACTGGAGACTAAAAATCAGTTGGAAAATGGTTAAACAAACTATGGTATACAAAATTGTCTTAGCTAAAAAACCACCTTCTGCAAGAAGCCATTCCCAATCTACCTTAATGCTAATGCCTTGCCTCTGAGATTACCTGCATATCTTGTATTTTATCTTCTTGTATTTTTTTTTTTTTGCAAGTTACTTGTATCCTCCAATAGAATGTCAGTACTCTGAAGGCAGGAACTTTATTATTATTTTATTTTTTATTTTTTTTTTTTTTGGCCTTTCTTTGTATCCTCGGTGCTTACCATAGTGCCTGGCACAAAATATGTACTTAACAAATGCTTGTTGAGTTACTTGCTGTGCCATAAGAAATGACTTCTCTATATTTTCCATTTACCTTCTTTGAAGAATTTGAAGGAGGAGAGGGTTATGATATCTTTCCACCATAGCAATCCAGGATCTGCTACATATTAGCTGTGTGACTTTGGATAAACATTCCACATCTCTGAGACCAGTTTATCTTTAAAATGGGGATATATTTTCACTGGCTACTTCATAGAGTTATAAGTATCAAATGAGATAATGAAAGTAACAACAAAGTGCTACATCAGATATTAAAAGTATGAGAAGCAATCAAGGAACAGTGAGAAGAATGCTCCATTTGTTGTCAGAACTATTTGGGTTTGAGGGGGTCAGTCACTCTGTTACTATCTGTATGACTTTGATAGAGTCATTTAATTTTTTTTGGTTTTCTTTTCCACACTTGTAAAATGGAGAAGTAAGATACTTGCAATTTCCTACAACACAAGTTTTTATATATATATAAAAAAAAATTACTTAGTAAACTTTGAAGTGCTATATAAATGTGAATTATTATAATGATAATATATTATAATTATTGTATTGTTTCATTATAATGATTATTCCATTGTATTATTATGGTAAATGTTTTGTTAGATCACATTATGAGTTTTATATTGTCAATTATTCTATTATAATGATGATATTACTATGGTGATTTCTAACAATTTTCTTATTCAATTACATTATTTTATTGATAATATTACAATGATTATCTTGTTAAAGTAATGATTACATTATTATTATTATTCTATTTTATTATGTTGATGTTATAATGATGGCCATATTATCTTATAGTAATTATTCTGTTCTATTATCATAATTATACTTTATTCTGATAAAATGCTTTAAGATCTTGGGAAATAGAAATATAAGATATTATCTTCACTGAAAGCCATTAGTGGCAAAATAGTTGATATTCAGTTTGTCATTTCTGCATTTATTCATAGAACAATGTTCCCTAGTGCCCACAGCCCCCAAAGTGCCACACAGGTTAATTCCTACTAACTTCAGTTTTATAGAAACACTTTATAACATTAAGTAAGCTTTCCCAGGACATAAAGATCTTAAAACTTGGAACAATTTCATTAACCAGATTTTAAATGATAGGAAAGAATTTTCTTCCTGCCTCACCCCCTCCCCCATCTACTTTATCCTAGTCAGAAGAAATCTGGAGAATTGTGTTGAATTTGGAGCATATTAGGAAGAAGACTAATCCTGAAAATATCCAGAAGAGAGGAATGAGGAATATCAAGGGCTCTGAGTCTATGCCATTTAAAGATCATTTGAAAGAAACCTAATCTGGAGAATCTTGTCATTTTGACCTCCAAACTCTCTCACAACTGTTGTTTTCCCCTATCTCTCCATTTACACAATCATTTGGGCAGCTAAATGGCACAATAAATAAAGTGTCTGGCCTGAAGTCTGCAAGACTCATCTTCCAGAGTTCAAATCTGACCTCAGGCATTTACTATCTATGTGACCTTTGACAAGTCACTTAACTCTATTTGCCCCAATTTCCTCATCTGAGGAATGAGCTGGAGAAGGAACTGGCAAACCACTCTACTTATCTTTGCTAAGAAAACACCAAAAGGGATTACAAAGAGTTAGACAGGGCTGAAATAACTTAACAACACCATCATTTCCTTATTTCAGACCTTCATCATTTCCTTCGAGAAATATTACAGTGGCCTCCTAATAGATCTCTCTGTTTCAAGTCTCTCCCTTCTTTAATTTGTATTCCACAGAGCAGCTTAAGTGATTTTCTTAAAGCTCAAGTGTAATCATGTCACTCAACAAACTTGGGTGGTTCTCTGTTGCCTCTTGGGACAAATAAAAACTGTTTTGCTTTTAAAGCTTTTGCCCACATGTCTCTAATCTACCTTTCCAGTATCATTATACATTCCCCATCTCCCCTTCTCTATGGTCCAGCCAAACTAGCATTCTTACCAGTGTGACATGCAATTTCCCATCTCTGTGCCTTTCCCCAGTTATCCCTCATGCCTGGAAAGTACTTGGGGTAGAGGCAGTGGTATGCTAGTAAATGTTTAACTACCAAGTTTCGAGGGGGGGAGAAGCATATAGGACACACTTTTTCTGCATTGTTATTAATATTTTCTTCATCATTTTCTTAAGTCTATATAATCATTAAAACAAGAAACCAGTCCTTGGCTTGTAGCACTTGCAAATTTCCAGGGTATAAATCCTCAAGCTGAAAATTAACAATTAGCTCTCCTGAATAGCACAATCCCCAAACCTTCCTTCACTTATTTTCTTAGAACCCTGTCTTTTCTTCAAATTCAGCTCAACTACCACCTTCTATATGAAGCCTTTCCTGAGCCCTCCCTATGTCTATTGCCTTACCTCCAAAATTATTATTATTATTATTATTATGAGCATTCCTAGCTCAGACTAGTCTTCTCAGCCAGTCAAACATGCTATAACTTGATTCTAACATAGTGATGTCATTTTGGTCCTCTTCAAAAATGAAGGACAACAACCTATCTTACAGATATGTTATCCTTTTTTTCCAGCAAAAGTTGGACTAGAAGTCTTTGAGGACAATTTCAATAGTTGTAGTAGTAGTAGCAGCAGCAGCAGTAGTAGTAGAAGTAGTAATAGTGTAGTAGTAGTAGTAGATGTAGTAGGTGTAGTAGAAGTAGTAATAGTGGTAGTAGTAGTGGTGGTGGTGGTGGTAGTGATGGTGTAGTAGTAGCAGCAGCAGTAGTAGTAGTAGAAGTAGTAATAGTATAGTAGTAGTAGTAGGTGTAGTAGAAGTAGTAATAATGGTAGTAGTGGTAGTGGTGGTGGTGGTGGTGTAGTACTAGCAGCAGCAGCAGCAGTAGTAGTAGTAGTGGCTGTGGTGATGGTGTAGACATAGTAGTGGTGTTGTAGTTGTAGTAGTAGTAGTAGCAATAGTAATAGTAGTCGTAATCGTAGTAGCATCAGTAGCAGTAGTAATAGTAGTAACAGTAATAATAGTTGTAGTACAAGTACTGTCTTCTTGTTTGTCACTGGCTATCTTCATAAGACTGGAACACAATCCTCCTTACCTATATCTCATAGAGTCTGTGTTTTCCTTTAAGATGCAGCTCAAGCACCATCTTCTGCATGAAATCTTTTCTGATTCCCTTAGCTGCTAGTTCTCTCCCTCCCAAAATACATATCTTTTGCTACTTCATAGACATTTGCAAGTATTCACTTTATGCTCTCTCTCTCTCTCTCTCTCTCTCTCTCTCTCTCTCTCTCTCTCTCTCTCTCTCTCTCTCTCTCTTCTCTCTCTCTCTCTCTTTATATATATATGTATATGTATATATATATATGTATATATACACATACACACCCCCAAATGTGTGTATATATGTTTGCTATGTATGTAGTAAATTGAGGTTTGCAAAGCACCTTATAAATATCTCAGTTGTTGTACACAACCACCCTGGGAGGTAGGTGCTATTATTATCCTCATTTTACAGTTGAGGGACCAGAGGCAAATAGAGGCAACTTGTTCACAAAGCTTCTAAGTGTCTGAGGCTGGATTTCAACTCATCTTCCTGACTCCAGCATTCTTTCCACTTGACCATCTAGTTGCCTAAGTATGTTTCTTGTCTTCTTCCATAGTATGTAAACTTTAAGTAAGGATAATTTCATTCTTTGTACTTTAGTTACAATGCCTAGCACTCAAACATAGTTTGTACTTAATAAATACTTGTCAATTACTCAGTTGATTATTTTTACTTGAATCCACAATTCTTGGCTTCTTGGTCAGTTCTTTATCCACTATGCTGTGCTGCCTCTTAGTATGTCTTAATTGACTAATTGATCATATTTCTTCTAGAAACATGAATTTTAAAAAAATGTTTAAACCAGTTGATATCAAATTAGATGTCTAAATAGAGTTAACTATGTAAAATAATGTTCTTATTTCCATTAAAAAACTTGGGTATCAAAGAAATTTTTGAAAGAGGGTAGATCCATGGCAATTCAGGCTATTGAGTTAATTATTTCTCAAAATCAGGCATGCAGGAAAACAAACTCTTCATGGGGGAACAGATGAAGAAAAGAAATTAATTTATTCGAGTAAAAAATATTAAGATCTCTAGTCCTGCAGCACTCAGACACCAGTGAACCTCATAACTACAAAGCTTATCACACTTCAGTACCACAACAAGACCCTAACTTCCCTGAAAACAGACATTACATCTCATCTTTAAAAAAAAAAAAATCTTTATATTATAGCAGCTGTATATTGTAGTAGGTGGTGCAGTGGATAGAGCACCAGCCCTGAAGTCAGAAGGACCTGAGTTCAAATTTGGCCTCAGACATTTAATACTTCCTAGCTGTGTGACCCTGGGCAAGTCACTTAACCCCAATTGCTTCAGGGGGAAAAAAAAGTCTTTACATTCAAAATACAGTTAGGCACACATTAGTTGTTCAATACACACTAAATAAACTTTAAAAATTTCCAGGACAATTAAAACATATGTTTTCTGTGATTTGTTGAACAATAATTATTTTTGTTTATGTTCACTTTTCCCGATCTCTACACTTGTGATTGCTTGTCAAGGAATTCCATTCTGATGAGAATTAGATAAGGAGTATCTAAATGAAATTAGGTTTAATTGAGGTCTAGTGGCAGGTTTGGGGAACAGGGAGTCAAATAGAGCTTCCCTGCAATCCCTTCGGATTCGGCGCAAAGATACAGAGTTAAATGAGGTCTAGTAGTGGTGCAAGAGTCCTCTATAAAGGAATTTACAGACCCGAAAACCTAGATTGATAAAAAAAGGTTTATTATGGGGTTTGAAAGTAAAGTTAAAAGATAGAAAGACATCAGAGACAGGGCTGGCACTGGAGGGCAGAAATCCTTGACATGGCCGGCGTAAGGATGCCATGTTTGGGACTCCTGCAAAGAGTGGACTCCAGTTTTCCCCTTTTATAACAAGGGGGCTTTTGGTAATCTGAAGGGGCTCATGGGTGGAGTCCCAGGTTGGCCTCTGGTTTGAGCTTCAGCCAGGGGTAGAATTTAAATAGAATTCAATGGATTTTTAGATAAGGAAGAAGCTGTTTGTGCTTGGTGGGGGTTGGGAAACCTGAGCAGATCATTAGAATGGGGGCTGGGACAGCCCAAGTTAGCTCAGATCCAATGAGGGCTGGGAGAGCCTGGATATCTCCCACTGGAATTCATGGAGGTTGGGAATCAGAAAGAAATCTTAACCCACATCAATTCCACTAATGTTAAGTACCTACGTTCCACATTGCATTTTGTGAAGAATTGTTAGAAATACAGAAAAAGTTCTTGCCTTCAAGAAGGGTATCATTGAAGAGATAACGATAACACATCTGGAAAGATCACTGATGGTTCCAAAGAAATCATTAAAAAAGGGGACCTACATGTGCAAAAAATGTTTGTAGCAGCTTTTTTTGTAGTGGCAAGGACCGGGAAACTGATGGGTGCTCATCAATTAGAGAATGGTTGAATACTTAATGGAAATGAACGTTATGGAATGTTATTGTTCTAAAAGAAACAATCAGTAGAATGATTTCAGAGAAGCCTGGAGATATTTGCATGAACTGATGCTAAGAGAAGTGAATAGAACCAAAAGAACCTTATACACAGCAATAAGATCATGCAATGATCAGTTCTGATGGACATGGCTCTTTTCAACAATGAGGTGATTCAGCCCCATTCCAATAGACTTGTGATAGAGAGAGCCATCTACATCCAGAAAGAGGACTCTGGGGACTGAATGTGGATCACAAGATAATATTTTCACCTTTGTCATTGTTGTTGTTGTTTGCTTGCTTTTTGTTTTCTTTTTCATTTTTTTTCTTTTTGATCTGATTTTTCTTGTGCCATATGATAAATGTGCAAACATATATAGAAGAATTGTACATGTTTAAGATATATTGGATTACTTGCTGTTTCTAGGGGAATGGGGTGGAGGAAGGGAGAGAGAAAAATTTGGAACACAAAGTTTTACAAGGGTGAATGCTAAAAACTATCTTTGCGTATATTTTGAAAATATTTTTAAAAACCTATTATTAAAAAAAAAAAGAAAGAAAAAGAGAGTCAATGTGCAGTACACCATAACACTGAAGAAACTGAGAATTCAAAGATTTGGGCCTGTGTCCTCATTCTGTTACTACCTACCTTAGCACTTTGAATGGGATCCCTCAACTTCTCTGCCCTCAGTGTCTTTATCCATAAAATGAGGGGGTTGGATTAAGTGACTCCTTCCAGCTCAGAATCTGTGAGTCTGCAATCAGTTTGTTTCTTTTATTGGGGTGACACACAACCTTAGGCAGAGCAAGCTATTCAATGTATGTATAGGGAACATTTTAGGTGATGGATACATAGCTTCTCTGCGACATAAATCATTGACCGTCTTAAATCCACTGGAATCAACTTTAAACAGAGCCTTTCTTTCTTTCTTTCTTCCTTAGGGAACCCTCAGAAAAGATTTCTTCAATTGAGTTCAAAAAGAATTTATTAAAGATGTACCAAACACTAAACTAGAAATTTGGGGTACAAAGACAGAAACAAACAATCCCCTGCCTCTGCATTTTATTAAGGAAAAACAAAATATAGGTGAATAGATAAATACATAGAGATCATTATGAAGAAGCATCAATATCTGGAGGAATAACCTCATTTCAGATGTGGCACTTGAATTAAGCCTTAAGGAGAGTTTTGGGATTATGAGAACAAAGGTGATGGAAAGCGTTCCAAGCAAGAGGGTGATTCTGGAAGACTGTCCAAGATACAGAGGCCAAAATACAGGATAGCAGGTCCTCAGAAACAGCAAACCAGCCAATTTGGCTGGAATGTAGTGTTTGTGAAGGGAATTAATGGTAAGTTGGAGCCAGATTTTTCTTTCTATTGATTTACATTTCTAGTGAGAATTCAAAGACTTGCTGGGCTGTTAAATACATCTATCTCCCAGACTTCTCTGATGTGAACAATAGACCAATTAGCCTATGTACCTATCTATCACAGATATCCATGGTGATTAGGGGGTCTCTGAATCCCATTCTAAAAAAATAGCCTAAGTAGGATATTCCTTCCCTTTTCCATGCCTTCTAAACCCTCTCACAGAATAACGTCAATCAAGCACAAATAAGATCAAGCCTGAGGCAGATGAAAAATGAAGCGTTTCAACTCACACATCCTACTGCAATTTATAAATAACAATGCCCTTTCAAGTGATTTATTTGACCCATCCAAACAAATCCAAGAAACTGAAAGAAATGAAAAAATGTGGAGTATTTCTATCTCCAACCAAGTAACTACCTGCTTGACTTGGCCTATTAATCCTGAATCTGGGAGTTTAGAGGGCCTATAGATTGGAGATACAAGGGTCCTGGGATAACACACACACCCCCAGGGCGCGTGCACACACACACACAAACACACACACACACACACACACACACACACACACACACACACACACACACCCTTCATAAGAGAATCTGAAAAAGTCCAAAAATTACCTTCATTTTCTTAGAGCCATTAGTATTTTCAAGGTTCTCTTTACCAAGGTCAGAGAGAGAGAGAGAGAGAGAGAGAGAGAGAGAGAGAGAGAGAGAGTTACATAACAGGCAACATGAGATTTACCCTCTGCCCCTTCAGCTAATCAAATAAGTTTTCCCATTATTTTTTGTTATATTGAGTGGAGCATGTGGTCCCAAGTTATTATTTAATTTAAAAGACATTCTAGGAAAAAGTCCAAGAATTAATATCAAAGATTCCACTCTAAATGTACAGTCAATTGAAAATATCTCAAAGTTTCCTTGCTTCCTGGTTCATTATGTGTTATATTTCTATTTTATAAATATTTCTTCAACAAATACATATCAAATGCCTGCTGTGTACAAAGGACCAGTAGGGATACTCTGCTAAGTGCAAGGATCAGGAGGGGAAAGGAATAAGCTTTTAAGCACTTACTAAGTTCTAGGCACAGTGCTAAGCATTTTTTTTTAATTTTTATTTTATTTTATAATTATAACATTTTTTGACAGTACATATGCATGGGTAATTTTTTACAACATTGTCCCTTGCACTTACTTCTATTCAGATTTTTTCCCTTCCTCCCCCAACCCCCTCCCCCAGATGGCAAGCAGTCTTATATATGTTAAATATATTACAGTATAATTTAGATACAATATATGTGTGTAGAACCGAATTTTTTGTTGCACAGGAAGAATTGGATTCAGAAGGTAAAAATAACAGTTTACATTCATTTCCCAGTGTTCCTTTTCTGGATGTAGCTGGTTCTGTCCATCATTAATCAATTGGAATTGGATTAGCTCTTCTCTATGTTGAAGAAATCCACTTCCATCAGAATACATCCTCGTACAGTATCATTGTTGAAGTGTATAATGATCTTCTGGTTCTGCTCGTTTCACTCAGCATCAGTTGATGTAAGTCTCTCCAAGCCTCTCTGTATTTCTCCTGTTGGTCATTTCTTATAGAACAATAATATTCCATAACATTCATATACCATAGTTTACCCAACCATTCTCCAATTGATGGACATCCATTCATCTTCCAGCTTCTAGCCACTATGAAAAGGGCTGCCACAAACATTTTAGCACATACAGGACCCTTTCCCTTCTTTAGTAGTTCCTTGGGATATAAGCCCAGTAGTAGTATGGCTGGGTCAAAGAGTATGCACATTTTGATAACTTTTTGGGCATAATTCCAGATTGCTCTCCAGAATGGTTGGATTCTTTCACAACTCCACCAACAATGCACCAGTGTCCCAGTTTTCCCACAGCCCCTCCAACATTCATCGTTATTTGTTCCTGTCATCTTAGCCAATCTGACAGGTGTGTAATGATACCTCAGAGTTGTCTTAATTTGCATTTCTCTGATCAATAGTGATTTGGAACACTCTTTCATATGAGTGGAAATAGTTTTAATTTCATCATCTGAAAATTGTCTGTTCATATCCTTTGACCATTTATCAATTGGAGAATGGCTTGATTTCTTATAAATTAAAGTCAATTCTCTGTATATTTTGGAGATGAGGCCTTTATCAGAACCTTTAACTGTAAAAATGTTTTCCCAATTTGTTACTTCCCTTCCAATTTTGTTTGCATTAGTTTTGTTTGTGCAGAAACTTTTTAATTTGGTGTAATCAAAATGTTCTATTTTGTGATCAATAATGGTCTCTAGTTCTCCCTTGGACACAAACTCCTTCCTCCTCCACAAGTCTGAGAGGTAAACCATCCCATGTTCCTCCAATTTATTTATGATTTCGTTCTTTATGCCTAAATCTTGGACCCATTTTGCTTTAATCTTAGTATGTGGTGTTAAATGTGGGTCCATGCCTAGTTTCTGCCATACTAATTTCCAGTTTTCCCAGCAGTTTTTGTCAAATAATGAATTCTTATCCCAAAATTTGGGATCTTTGGGTTTGTCAAAGATTAGATTGCTATTTTTATTCACTATCTTGCCCTGTGAACCTAACCTATGCCACTGATCAACTAGTCTATTTCTTAGCCAATACCAAATGATTTTGGTGACTGTTGCTTTATAATATAGCTTTAAATCAGGTACACTTAGACCACCTTCCTCTGACTTTTTTTTCATTAGTTCCCTTGCAATTCTCGACCTTTTATTCTTCCATATGAATTTTGTTGTTATTTTTTCTAGGTCATTAAAATAGTTTCTTGGGAGTCTGATTGGTATAAGTGCTAAGCATTTACAAATACCCTGGGAAGTAGATGCTATCATTATCCTCATTTTACAGAAAAGGAAACTGAGGTACACAATGTTTCTTGCTCACCTTCACCCAATTAGTAAGTGTATGAGGCCAGATTTGGACTTCCTGTCTCCAGACCAAGAGCTCTATCCACTTCATCACTCAGCTATCATAATATAAAGTTTAGAAAATTCAGGACTCTGTCCTCATAGAATTTATAGTTTAGTAGGAAGATGAGACATGGATGTTGTTCAGTTGTGTCTGACTCTGTGACTCTTTTTGGATTTTTTTTTTAACAAAGATACTGGAGTGGCTTGCCAGTTCACATTACAGATAAGGAAACTGAGGCAAACAAAATTAAGTGACGTACCCTGGCTCACACAAGTACTGTCTGAGACTGGATTCAAATTTCCTGCCTCAGGTCCACAACTTTCTGCGTTATGGCACCACCTAGCTGCCCAAGATACAACTATAGACAATTAAAATACACAATGTCTCACAGTCAGTTCATTCATTCAACAAATATTTCAGTTATCCATCGTGGTCCAGGAATGAGGTGTTGTGGACAAGTAGGTTTCCAAGTTACTTTCAAAAGCTTTAGATCGCTTCTTTACTCTAACATTGAAGATCTCTGCCTTGCTACTGTTACCTCATGCCCAAGTAGAGATCTTCCTTTTCTCCATTTCATAGAATCTACTTCCTCCTTTGAGGCACAAGTGTCTCCTCTCCCCTAGAGTTAAAGAACTTTTTTTTGAGACATACCCTCCTGTTGGAAGCCTGGTGAAGCCTATGAACAGAAGTTCATAGAAAATGTTCAGGATAATGTTTTCTTGTCTGTATTCATTTTTTAATAATAGTTTTTATTTATCAGATATATGCATGGGTAATTTTACAATATCGATAATTGCCAAACCTTTTGTTCTAATTTTTCCCCTCCTCCCCCCCAAGATGGCAGGTACATGTTAAATACAATACATGTTAAATATGTTAAAATATAAATTAAATACAATATATGTATACATGTCCAAACAGTTGTTTTGCTGTACAAAAAGAATCAGACTTTGAAATAGTGTACAATTAGCCTGTGAAAGAAATCCAAAATGCAAGCGGGTTTGCATTCATTTTTCAAGGAAATGCTAAATTAATTAGAGGTTGACAAAAATAAAGGTATATGTTTTTTCCATCCAAGTTAGAAGACCCCCTGAAATCTATCCACAATCTCCTTGGTGGTGGGGGGAAGGTCTATGCAAGCCAGGTTAGGAATACCTATTTTATATGAAGGCTTTCTTGATTCCTCCTACCACTGGTGCCTTCCCTCCCAAATTACTTTATACTTCATTGACTTGTATTTATTTTGGAATTATGCTGTATATTTAATACCACATGTATTTGTATGTAATTCTGAATAAACTCTGCAGACTAAGGATTGTTTCATTTTTTTGTATTTGTGCCCCAATGACTAGTTCAGTACCTACAGCATGTCTGGCACATGGTAATTACTTAATCAATGCTTATTAATCAGTCAGATCAAAGTGATCCTCCATAATCTAGCCTTGATATTCTGTTCCCATACAAACCCAAGACTTCGTCAAACTATTGTCTCATTATTCTCAGAGCACGTCAAGCATATTCTCACAATGAGGTTTTTGCTTACATCAATTCCTCTGAGTTAGAAACAGCTGAGTTCAAATGCTGCTTCTCTCTGTCATTACATGTGTGACCACAGGGAAATTACTTAATCTCTATAAGTCTCCACTTCTTCATCTTTAAAATGGAAGGAGGGGATTGAGTTTGCTGACCTCTGAGATCCCTAAACCTCTGATTCTATATTTCCTTCTCTCTAAAATAATTAAAATTTTTTTCCTTAATACTTTAAATATTTTTTCCTTTTTTTTTCCTTTTTTAAAATTTTTTTAAAATTTTATTTAATTTTTATTTTATTTTATAATTATAACTTTTTTTTGACAGCACATATGCATGGGTAATTTTTTATAACATTATCCCTTGCACTTACTTCTGTTCAGATTTTTTCCCTTTCTCCCCCAACCCCCTCACCCAGATGGCAAGCAGTCTTATATATGTTAAATATATTACAATATATTCTAGATACAATATATGTGTGTAGAACCAAATTTCTTGTTGGACAGGAAGAATTGGATTCAGAAGGTAAAAATAACAGTTTACACTCATTTCCCAGTGTTCCTTTTCTGGATGTAGCTGATTCTGTCCATCATTAATCAATTGGAATTGGATTAGTTCTTCTCTATGTTGAAGATATCCACTTCCATCAGAATACATCCTCGCACAGTATCATTGTTGAAGTGTATAATGATCTTCTGGTTCTGCTCGTTTCACTTAGCATCAGTTGATGTAAGTCTCTCCAAGCCTCTCTGTATTTCTCCTGTTGGTCATTTCTTATAGAACAATAATATTCCATAACATTCATATACCATAATTTACCCAACCATTTTCCAATTGATGGACATCCATTCATCTTCCAGCTTCTAGCCACTATGAAAAGGGCTGCCACAAACATTTTGGCACATACAGGTCACTTTCCCTTCTTTAGTATTTCCTTAGGATATAAGCCCAGTAGTAGTATGGCTGGTTCAATAAAATAATTAAAATTTTATCCAATCTTCAAGGTTAAGCTCAAAGCCATCTTCATAAAGCTACCCCTCATCAAGTGGTGTCTTCCTCATCAGAACTCACAGAACTTCCTCCATAAGTCCTTTCTCTTCTCCCCCAACTAAAAGTGTTCTATATCTCCTCAAATTTTCCTTGAGTATTTTGTCCATATTTTGCTTTTCTTTTATTACATTTAGTCTCATAATTATTAATTATACTTATATTTTAATTATATTATAATTTACATTATAGAAAAATAATTATTATATTATAATGGATATATGTTGGATTCCCCTTTAATAGAATGTAAGCTCCAAGAGATTAGAGGTGGTATTGTTTTTTCATCTTTATGTCCCTGGTGCCCAGTATAGTGCCTAACATATCTTACTTATTTAATAATTGTCCATTGAATTGAATAGTGACTTGATACAACAGTTCTATGCTTCCTTATGGTATCTCTTGTATTATTGCTTCTATTGTTATTTAAAACCCATCTTCTTAAACTATAGCTTACAACCCCATATGGAGTCTCATAACTGAATGTGAGGTTTGTAAAATTATGATTTATTATCAGTAAATGTTTGATTTGTACACCTATTTTTTATACCTGCAATCATGTAAAAATTTCTCAGGTGAAAAGGGGGCACAAAGTGGGAAAAGTATAAGAATTCCCAATTTAGAAATAACATTGTATAGTGGATAGGGAATTGGCCTTGGGATCAGAAGAATGTGATTTCAAATTCTACTTCTGACATACTGGCTATGTAACCTTAAGGAATTAGCATTCTATTAAAGCTAGATGGTATAGAGAATCAAATTAGAAAACATATGTAAAAAGTTTTGCAAACTCTGAAGCTTTAATAGAATGCTAATTACTCTTATCAATAATAATTATTATTATGACTGATAATAATGCTATTGGTAGTGGCAGTGAATACATCAGAAATTCCCCATCACCACTAATGAAACCACAGCTTAAGATGCCCCCCCAAAATAAAATTTAAATATTAATATTATATTTAATTTTTAATATATACATCTCTTGGTTCTCTTGCTAGATTGAAATCTCCATGTGAGCAGGGACCTTTTATTAATCTCTTTCCTATTCCCCACAGTACTATGTACATGAGTATGCATTTATACTGTGTTAAATAACATAGCATAATAATATGTTATTATTAAATAACAACAATAATAAATAGCATAAGTGTGTTAAATAAAATTGTAGATACAATTATGAAAGAATAATGATCCCATGGCAATAAGCGAGTACAGAAAAATAATGCCATATGATTATTATTTAATTATTGAATCAAAGGTTAAAACAGTCTTCTCTCAAAAAACTTTTATTAATTCCTTAATATCTTAACTAGAACAAGAAATGATCAACAGAATGCTTTTGGAGAGGCCTGGAGAGACTTACATGAACTGATGCTAAGTGAATGAGCAGAACCAGGAGATCATTGTACACAATGGCAACAAAAGTATATGAAAATCAATGCTGATGGGTGTGGCTCTTTTCAACAGTGAGATGATTGAGGCCAGTTCCAATGATCTTATCTTAATATCTCTATTTTCATCAGTTTTTACATGTAGAGACTTTTCTAATTATTTCTGAGTTTCGTGTGACTGAAAATTTTAGGCAGCCTTCTGTTATATGATGATGAGTTCATTGAGTTAGAATGAGATGAACCTTAAAGTCCCCTGATTCCAAGTCCTCCCTCCAAATTACAGATGACTTAACAAGTACTCCAGCTCCTAAGTCCTTACCCTTTCTAGGGCAATGGCAACTTTTATATTTTATTCTTTCTGAAATAAACAACTCTCATGTGCAATTAAATCTTTTTCACTCTTTATGGTACTATATTTCCCCACTGACTCATGCATCTCTTTCTCATTCAATTCTAGATGACAACTACCATCAAGCATTATTACCTTTCCCCCTCCCTCCCAAGAGGCCACTAAAACTTGAATTATAGACACATATTCTTGAATTGTGGGCTTCAAAGTAGGGAAGAAAACAAAACCTTTCAAAATTTCAAATACAAATCTAACCCATGTGAAAAATCTGCCATTGTTACCATGGAGACTAGACGATAACTGTTACCATGGAGATTCATTTAAACCAGCTGTGCCATCACTACCTATATAAGCAGGCATGGGGTTCAGCTGTTAAAAGAATAAGCAGCCTTCTAACTTGTTTTTTTTTTTAAATCGAGGGGTCTTGAAGGGCAGGTCTTTTTGGATAGATTGAGAAATTTCTTGGTCTTGCAAGTTCTCTAAAAGATTCCTATTAAGAGACTCTGATAAAGCTGTGATTTCCACTGGTGCTGATATGACATTCCATACACCTCATTCTGTTCCTCTCTTGTTCATATTTTTCATCATAAAGTCTTTCTAGAGTATCTACCTAATAGCCTGGGGACTGTCATCTTTTTGTTTCACAAGGATACTGTTGTACCACTCAGGTTGCTTATTTTTCTATTCTTGACATGTAACTAGCCTTACCTCTTTCTTTTGGTTACAGATATATAAAACATGGTAGCTGAACAGATATATAAAATATGAAACTTCAAGGCATAAATAAGGTAGGGTCTATACAGTTTGAAAATATTTTAATCACTGTATTTTAGTATTATTGGTTCCCCTTGTATCCCTTATAGTTTATTCTGAGAAGAGAGGCATAGACTTTACCCAGTATCCAAAGGGATCTAGTGCAAAAAACGAAATTGGTGGTGGTAATAATTGTATTTACAAAACACTTTAAAGTGTGCATAATCTTTAACAAATATTACCAATCCTTCCAGCCATTCTGGGAGTAAGGTACTATTATTATTATCCCCATTTTGCTGATGAGGAAATTGAGGCAGGTAACAGTTAAGCTACTAGCCAAGGGTTACACAGCTAGTAAATATGTGAAGTGAGATCAGAACTCAGGTTTTCATAATTTCAGGGCCTACATTCTTTTCACCTTGCCACTTTGCTGCCAATGTTTTCCAGTGAGAGCCTCAGTCATGACTTTATATCTCTCTTCTTGGGCAAAAATCATTAGGGGCAACATGCTACAACTTACCTTTACCTTCCTGTGGTTTTTCATTGCCTTTTAAAAAATGTTATTTAATTTTTAATTTATGGAATAAAGCAATCATTTCCATAATATTGCATAATAAAAAGATGATTGGTCATAAAATATAAATCTACTATGTGCAATTTGCCATTTTTTATAAATATACAACAAAGTTATCATGCAAATTTCTTTTTTCCTTTTTTTCTTCTCTCCAACTCACCCTGCCCTAGAAATGGAATGATTAGACATGTATAGATAGATAGATATTTTGTATATGAATATATATGTGTATATATGTACATATAAATTATTCTACACATACTTCTATATCACTTCCTTCATATGTTCTTTATAGTTAGTGTATTTATAACAATCAAAATATCTTATTAATTCAAAGTCATTGTTAAAACACTATTGCTCTGACTGTATACAATGTTCTCTTCATTCTATTCATTTCACTCTTTGTTATTTTGTGTAAATCTTTCCTTATTTTCCTAAGATTATTACACATTTCTTATCAAGCTTTCCATTGCCTTTTAAGTAATTAGTATTTTCAATCCTATAGAAACCTCTTCCTTCTTGACAGTTTTCAAGAGATCCCAAAAATTCTTCTCACATATCAAGAGTAAAAGTTAAAAAAAGTAAGTCACTGAATTCCATCTAGCAAAGTGATGTGTTTATAAGAACTCAGCTCAATATATGTTGAATCATGAGAAACTGAGATGTGAACTACGCAGTACCATTTGCAAAGAAACATGCACTAGCCTAGTTGTTTATGTTGGAAATGTTGGTATAATGTTTAAAATAAAGATATTATACTAACAGAGAAAATTGTAGTTAGATTTTTGTCATATGAATAGGCCCAAAGAATCCAAAATCTGTCATTGAACCTATTTGCCATTTATGTGATTGCTATTATTGGATTGTATCAGTCATGTCCAACTCTTCATGACCTTCTTTGAAGTTTTCATGACAAAGATACTATTGCCCCTAACTTGCTATTTCCTTTTCCAACTCGTTTTATAGAAGAGTAAATTGAGGCAAACAGGATTAAGTGAGCTTCTTAGGATCACACAGCTAGTAAGTGTCTGAGGCCTGATTTTAACTAAGGAAAAATGAGACTTTCTGACTCCAGGCTCAGTACTCTCTCCACTACTTCACTTGTCTGTCCTCATCTATGTATTAACCTTTACTTTTATATTTATTTAAGCTAGTACTTCCAAGAAACCAGTTTTTTCTAGTACTTATCCCAACTCCTAAGATAAGACAGCAATATTCCACTTCCCCCTATTTCTTGCCTTGTCAAGAACTGCTTTTTCAGAGATACCATTCAAAGTCATGTCAGGAAGAAGAGTTGATCAAACAATAAATAAATGCTTATATTAATCAACTACTGTGTGTTAAGTGCTGGAGATGCAAAGACATAAATAAAATAGTATGTTCCTTCAAGAAATTTAAATTTTATAGGGGAAGATAGAATATTCAGGGAAAAACACATATGTACTACACATTTATATGTAACTATGTATGTGTGATAAATACAAGTTAATTTGTGGGAAGAATCATTAGCAGCTGGAGTGATCAGAGAAGTATGATGTAAAAATTGACATTTGAGCTGAGCTTTGAAGGAAGTTAAGTATTCTAAAAAGCAAAGGCAAAAAGAGAGCACATTCTAAGTGTGAAGGACTGCCTTTGCAAAGGGGCAGAGATGTGAAATGGAGATAAAATGTCTTATGTGGTTAACATCAAGAGGGACAAATTGGATGGCCTAAATTGGATAAAAGAGAGTAAAATACAATTAGGCTGGAAAGATCTCACACAAGAGACTCCCAACTAAGATGATTCCCTGAAATAAGGCAGGATGCCAAGTTCCCCAGCATCTACTCCAGTAGGATCAACCAATGTATCAGGTTGAGTTGAGAAGCTAAAACTGGAAAGCTGGGTAAATGAAAGAGGGCACGAACTAATACCAAGTTTTAATACACCTTCTCCCCTAAAAGAAGATAATAACTTTATAATGATTGAAAGCAGAGATTTAAAGGGGAAAATGTATTTTTAAGGTTAGGGTCAGAGTTAAAGTTGAGTTAGGATTAGGATTATGCACGAATATCTAGGGAAAAAATTAAATAAAAGATTTAAGCCTTTTGAGGAAAGAATTGGAAATAGGTAAATAGACTGGGAGAAGAAATGATAAACTTTGGGCAACTATTGAACTTCCCGAAAACTAGAATAAACTAAACAGAAATTAATATCTCCATGACACAGCAAGAGCTATTGGAACTAAATGAAAATACTGACAAAATAGAAGAAAATGTAAAATACAGTTTTAAAAAACAACTGACCTCCAAATTAGGTTAAAAAGAGATAATTTAAGAATTGCAAGACTCCAAGAAAACCATGGTTAAAAAAAAAAAACAAAAAACAACCTGAACTCCTTGTCTCAAGGAGCCAAAAATGATAACTGTCAAAACCTATTTGAACTAGATAGTAACATGAAGCTAGAATAAATCCACCAAACATTTCATGAAAGAGATCCCCAAAAGAACAGTCACAGGAATGACATAGCCAAAATCCAGATCTCTCATGTCACTGGAAAAAAAGATATAAACATTTAGAAAGTATAAAGGAAACATAATCAAGACCACATAAAACCTATCAGTTTCTACTAAAACTGAAAGGAGATCAGAAATTCAATATTCCAAAAAGCAAAAAACAATATTAAAAAACATTCACTGAAATTTTTAGTGTGCAAATGATAGAGTATATTCATAGGGAGACACAAATATACCAGATTGTTTAAAAACCAATGTACTGAATTTATCATGTACTTTTTTTACTTTATCATTAATTTTAAAAAGCAAGCTACATACATATAATAGAAATTCAGTTTTTTAAACAATCCTTTTTTCTGTTTTTATATTTGAAAATGTTTGTGTATTTGTCAAGATCAGTATTATAAAAAATCATTAATGCATAAAAACAGAAAAGAGGAAAAAAAGATGTTATTATAACTCAAAAAGGCAACCGAGAGAAAAATCAACAACTACTGACCAACATACCTAATTTTCCATCTAAAATTTTTATCACAATATATATACTTATCAAGAACATCACTGAATGGAACAGACAAGTTTTCACAAGTGATATTCCACAGTCAACCATATCTTTACCATCAAACAGCTGACTGAAACATGTCATGTACATATTTCTACTGTGCTTACTGTTTGTTGGTTTATTGAATCATAAAACAAAACATATTATTCTATTAATATACAAAATAAGATTCCCCTGGTGATGGGATCAGAAGAAAGAAACAGAAATATTTTGATTCTTACTGTCTTACCTTGAAATTGTCTGCCTTCCAGTCTATTCTTATTTCTGTCATATTGCTGCTATCCTGCTCTTGATTGATAGTGAAAAAAACCACCTGCTCTTCAGTCAAAAGACCTGGGTTCAAATTTCGCCTTCGATTCCTACTATCTATAGGATCTTGGGCAAGATGCTTCCTAGATTTGAACTTTCTCTTGCTTAAGTAACAAATCCTTGGGATTCCTTATTCCAATTCTCATTTATTATGGAAAATCAGATCTCCACAGAGTAGCAACATCTCCATCTTGGAATCTGAAGGCCAATAGGGTTTTTCCAATGCAATCAGCTTAAACTTCTATTCCCAGTGTGTTTCCCTCATATCAATAACCAGGTGGAGTTTGTATCTCCCAGACATAATTGATTTACTTACTGGCTAGAACTCCAATATCAATCTGACCATTTGTTTTCTCCTTGATAATGATGAAAAACAATGAATATCCATTAGCTTTTGCAAAGGGTATTTAATAAGACAATATAGCAAGAAGTACAAACATATCCCTTCAAACTAGATGCATACTCTCCCTTCTATCATCTTGGTCTCTGAGCAGAAAGGGATCAAACTTAAAATAGTTGTTATAAAATATCAGCCTCACAGAGTTCATTTCCAAATATGCTATAGCCAGTGAACGGCATCACTCTTTCCTTTGGCATTTTACTGCAAGCTCAGTTTACTGCTGGGCTGGGTTAAGAAAGTTGTTCTTTAGAACTTTATATACTTGACCATTGGACACCCAGCAGCTTTTACCATGTTTTGAGATCTCACAAAATCTCATAACAAAGAAAAGGAGAAAAACAAGATGTAGGTGTTCCTCATTACAAGTTCAAGGAAGTCATGAGCCTACAAGCCAGTCTGGTATAGAAGAAGAACAATAACCTCTCCCACACACACACAGACCCCTAGGCAGTCCTCAAATTGTAGTCACCATTTGGCCAACATAAAGGAAAGAGCAAGCTTCTCCACTGCTGCTTTTTATACGCTCTCTCTTTTTTGGCTTAATAGCCAACCAAAAACTTTTTTTTTTTTAACCACTCAGTAAGTATACAGAAAAAAGTCAAATAGAGCCTGCTCATGCTTTCAAGTGTGGAGGTGCATGGCTCTCCATTACATGTCATCATGTGATACCAGAAATAGGCTCAATAAATTCCCTTGTGAATCTCCTGTGTCTGCTTTCAAGACTGATCCCCTCATTGTTCATTCCCACTTCCTATTTTGGCCCCTTGGTTCTCTTTTGCTCAAAATCCCATGATACCTTCCACTTTCACTTTCCCTCCTATTTTTCAATATTAAAGGGTTAAAACATTATTTTTGAAATTAATGACCAAGACATAAGTTATTTATATAGTTTGACAAAAAGACAATTTTTGTCAAAATGTAAGTTATAGATACAAGTAAACTTTTAGGAGAAAGAAGTCTAAAGTAAAAAAAGAAAGAAACTAGTTAGATTTTTATCTTTTATCTTTTCTCAAACTCCCAATATTTGACTACATAGTAGTCAAATTATAAAAGCATTAATATTATTAATAATAGTGACATTATTATTTATTCTCAATCCTTTCCCCTCTTGACAAAAATACAACAAGTTATGGATACAATAAGTAAACTTCATTACTTTCTAAGTCTTTAGGGGAAAGAAGTCTAAAGTAAAGAAGAAGGTAGTTAGATTTTTATCTTTTTATATTTTTCCAAACTCCCAACATTTGACTACATGGTAGTCAAATTACAAAAGCATTAATAATAATAGTGACATCGTTCTCTCAACCTTTTCCCCTCTTTACTGTGATTAATCAGGAGTTAAATAAACTGCCAGTGAATATTTTCCATGTATGCTATTAAATTTGCATTTGGAGGATAATACTTCAATGCTCTAAGGCAGACATTCTTAACCTTTTTGTCTCATGGTCCCCTTTAATAGGCTGGTGAAGCCTATGGATTCTTCAGAATAATGTTTTAAATTGCCTAAATGTATAGAATTATAAAAAAATTAAACATAATGAAATGCAGAGCCATAATTTCAAAGTTAAATTAGAATTAACACACACATATGTACATATATATGCATATCATATAACCATATACATATACAGATAAATAGTTATAGCTAAATATAGATAGTAGGGAAGTTATAAGAAAGAAAGAGATCAAGTATTTCTTACTATAAAGTTTCTGTAACACTGATAGCTTTATAAATACATCAAAGAATGTGCTTGGGGAAGGGTTGAAAAAAAAAAGGATGCTAAGACACTTTCCTAAACTCCTTTGAAGAATCATCATTTTCTAGGCATTTTAGATTGGCAGTCAGCTAATTATTCTAGATGCCACCATATTGGATAGAGCATATTCTGTTAATTAAGACACACCAGATAAGCAATTAGCTCCTTGCATAACTGAAAATAATCTGAACATTCTTCATATACAACAGTGACATACCACACCATATTATCTCACATTTTTCCCACACATATACACAAATCATTTTAAAATAAAATTTAAAAAAATGTTTTCCTAACATAATTGCCACTACCACCATAACTTCCCCCCCTACTCCCACCCCCACACTGATTTTTTTTTCTGTTCTGAAATAGTTACTATGGCTGCCAGCAAAAGTTTCTTGGAGGACTTTGATGAAATCAATCCAAAGCATGTGGTTTCTTTGTGCCAGGGAAGGAAAAAATGAAATTAATAGCATAATTGCCATCTTTCACAATTTGTATAAAAGAAGTAGGTCAGGGTCTACATTTATTCCTCTCTTACCCTTATTATCCTATGTCCTTTGGGATGGTATTTCAGAACTATCTTGCCAAAATACAGTAGTAAATTGTAGCAACTGAAAAGGCTCATTCGGAAATATAAGGACATTTGTTTGAGGTATTAATCTACTTTTAGCCCTGCTGGGACACATTAGGGAGACAGACATAGAAATTGAGGACTACAGCACCTTATTGACTCTTTTTCCTTGAGCCAAACCAACAGTATCTGAAAGGATATTCTAAATATAAGTGGAAAGAGAGTGAGACTTCAGTAAAGCTGAAAGTCTACAGAGGCTAAAAAAAAAAGAGATATTTAAATGTAAAAGAGAAATTCTTCAGATACAAAATAGACATTTCCTACCTTAGAAGGAAGGAAAGACTTGAATACTTTAATTTCAAATGAAGAGGTCAGCAAGACAATCAACATGCCTCAGAGTCAAGGACTGTGTTCATACAGCTATCCCTAAAAATTCATCAATGTTATATTCCCAAGGTAGGACTGGAGTTAAAGCTCACTGATCACTCTAAAGGAAAAGGCTTTTGGGTGAGGATGAATTTGTGAAAAAAGGAGAAGCAAGTCTTCCATCTCTTTAACCCTCCTAGACTTTGAATGTATTTGTGAAAGTGCCCTGGGTGTGAAGGAAATAATTTGTAACATCTGTTCTTGTTGTATGTCTTTTGAGTAAATGCCTTGCTGAAGATCTGAGTCTACTGGTTGATTGTTAAAGGGAAGCACGCCAGAAGGGGATTATGAGTTTGTATTTAAGAGGATAATCACTACAATATTATCCCTATGACGAGGGGAGTAGTAATAACCAATCCCATAGAGATCCAGTTGACCATTGGAGTCGAGAGATGCTAAATGAGCTCCAGGAAGGGGTATTATAAGCATCATTTCAATCATTCTGCATCTCATCTTTTTGTCTCTCTCACAGATATGTTGATATATTCTGATTACTATATGACTGACTAAATGAATGATTGAATGAAAAAAACATTTATTATGTATGTTTATTATTGTGTACCAAGCACTGTATACATTTTTGTCATGTCTGGAGGTAAAAATAATAATGATGGTGATTGTTATTATTATTATAGTTAAAATTTATGTAAAGTTGTAAAGTTTGCAAAGCATTCTACAAATATTATTTCACTTGATCTTCACCACAACCCAGGAAATTAGGTGATATTATTATCCCTATTTTACAAGTGAGAAAACTGAGACAGAGAGGTTAAGTGACTTGTTCAGACTCACAATACTGCTAGGTGTCTGAGGCCAGATTTTGACTTAAGTCTATTTGACTTCAATGCCACAGTTCTATCCACTGTACTACCGAGAAGTTAGGAAGTGAAATCAATTCCAACCAGCTACGTTGGCCTATATGGCTCATGGTGGTTAGCAGGGTTTATAGTTCTTTGATGATGGAGACCAGTAAAATTCTTTGCAGAAGAATTTTTTTTAAATTGCATCCAAAAAAGAAGGTAATATTAGCATTAAGAATTCTTCATCTCTTGGAGGAATCCCACAAAGAATCTCTAATTTCCTCTTGGACATACATCTCAGACCGAGTGTTCTAGATGCATCTAAAGCTCAGCAAGTCTCAAACTAAACTCATTATTTGCCCCTTACCCACAAACCCTCTATACTTCTGAAGTTTCCTATTACTGTTGAGGGAACCACTATCCCCTAGTCACCCAGACTCATAACCTTCATGTCACCCTCAATTTTTCACTTGCACTTGCCCCACCTGGCAGAGCTTGTCACTTCTGCCTCCACAACTATTCCCATAGAGGTTCCTTTCTCTCCACTCATATAGCAACTAGCCTATTTCAGGCTCCCATTCTTTTTCCTGGAATACTATCTTAGAACTGCTTTCTTTGCTTGAAATTTCCTTCCACTTAAAAATATTCTCCACTTAGTGGAGTAGTTCTTCTAAAACATAACTTTGACCATGCCACCTCCTTGCTTAACAAACTCCAATGGTTCTCTATTACCATGAGGTTCAAATATGAAACTATATGTTTGTAATTGTAAGCTCTCCTGCTTTTCCAGCACACTTTACTCCCCTTCACATACTTTATAACACCATGACACCAGCATTTTTTATAGTTTCTCAAACATAGCACTTCATCTCTAAACTCCGTACCTTGTCATCTATTGCCCACATGCCTAGAATACTCTGCATGCTTATCTCCCCTTTTCAGCCCTTACATAGTGCTTTATAATTTATAATAAAGCCAGCTAGGGTAATTAGGTGGCACAGTGGATAGAATGCCAGGCCTGGAGTCAGGAAGACTCATTTTCTTGAGTTCAAATTTGGCTTCAGAAACTTACTATCTATGTGACCCTGGGCAAATTACTTAACCCTGTTTGCCTCAGTTCCCTCATCTGTAAAATGGCAAAGGAAATGGCAAAGCACTCCAGTATATTTGCCAAGAAACCCCCAATGATGTTATGAAGAGTACACAATTGAAAATGACTGAACAGTAACAAGTCTTTAGTTTATAACTTCTAGCTTAGCTCCTTTCCAACAAGCTCTGAATACACAAAAGACCATCACAAATAGTTGGTGAGTAAACCCATTTATTCAAACAAACATCAAAAAAAAAAATAAATTATACAAATTAACACAGTCAAAAAATAAGTGAATGAGCTCTTTAACTCAGAGCAAGATAAAATCTCACCTCAAACCAAGAGAGAAGGACTGATCTCACCCAGGAAAATTCCCTTTAGCAGTGTCCAGGGAGGCAAGCTGAAATACAGGAATATATTGAACAGCTGATTCTCCTGATATGTCTTATAGTTTCTCTCTCCTAAAGAACATCTTTGGAGCCACATTCCTTTCTCCTAAAGAATGTCTCTGGAACCACAGTTTTTCTCTCCAAAGACTTTGGCACAATTTCATTCCTTACTCAAGTATGAAATGTATCTTTGCATTCTCTCCACCAATCAGGAACCATTCCTTTCTCCAGACATGGTAAGTAGCACAGGGCTGCCCTTTCTTCACCCTGCTTAGGTTAGAGCTAGGTTGCCTAGGATATAGGATTAATATCTGTGTGCAGACATCTTTGTATTCTAGCTAAGGATAAAACCATCATATGCTGCTTTACAGATGTTGTTGCTGCTGCAATCAGGTCATCCCAGTAACATCTCTTTTGAGTGGCACTTTTCTGGATAAGAAGAATAGATAGTGATGATGATGCTATAGGACTTTTGTTTTAAATGATCATGCAAGACCATCAGTGCTTGCTAGAGCCTCTCCACTGGAAATGGGAATATTGGAACAAGTGATAACTTGATTGCAGGTGAAAATGATGTCTGGTTTTAAAAAAATCAAAAAGAAGATTTTTAAAAACTTTAATCTACCAAAGCTTCTAATTTGCAACCTATGGGTACTGGACATGCTCATCTCATTTTTTCTGGTTTCAGTCCTCCATAGAAACTAATAGAGAAAAGAGAGACATAGTTTGGGTAGTTTAGAAAGGTGACTAAGTCAGAATGAAGTACACTTAAAAAATCAAGAAGGAAGGAGATGCAGTGCTAACATGAATCAGATTTACTTGCCCTGTTTTTTGTCAGTGTTTTTAAAAGAATAATCTCTCTTCTGGATCTGGGATCTTTTTGTCTATACCCTTATTTCTTCTTATTTTCCTCATTATTCTCCCTGTCACTGAGAAAAATTCTCCTTATTTATCTGAAATGTGTTCACATTTCAGATAAATAAAGGAGAAAGTTTCAACCAAGCAATGTCTGCTTGTATTTTTAAAATGGTAAAAAGACTGTCATACTGACTGAGCAACAAACTAAGAAAACTGACTAGTTTCCAGGTTCTTTGCAGCATTCCTTGTCTTTAGATGGAGGGATGAAAAGGTGACCAGCCACCATAAAAATGCTGCTGCTATGAGTTGAATTTTGTGGGAAGCCAGTAGTTATCATTCCAAACATGCTGCTCTTTCCTTTTTGTTTTCTTCCTAACATGATTTGTACAGAATGGGATCTTGGGGCTGAGCTCTTTAACTCAGAACAAGATGAAATCTCAGACAAAACCAAGAGAAATGTGAGATTTTTGACATTCTGTGAGATTCTGGCAGTGAGCCATCTGCTCAGGCTATAAATGTTTCTCTTCTTTCCTTTGCCAGCCTCCTAACCCCAAAAGTCTAGGGCATAAAGATAAGTTTATAAGAACACAGTTTAGCTTTGTAATAATAATCTGGCATCCATATACTAATGTTCAAAATTTTTTTATTTTGCTGCAATGATATTTAGAATCAATAGATCAAATGTGTCTACTATATGCCAGGCACTGGGGATGGAAAGGCAAAAATTCAATGATACCTGCCCTCAAGGAGTTTACAGTCAATCAGGGGAAAGCAATATAAGTATAACAATGTGACAATATAACAATATAAACATAATAACATAACAATATATCAATATAGGTGTAACAAATAATTGCTTCTGGACTCAGGGAGACTGGAAAGCTAGCTAGTATGATGGATAGAATACTAGACCTAGAGTCAGGGAAAGACTTATCTTAATGAATTCAAATTTAACTTTGAACACTTACTAGCTATGTAACCCTGGACTAGTCACTTTGTCCTGTTTACCCCAGTTTCCTCATCTGTAAAATAAGCTAGGAAGGAAATGGCAAGCCACTCCAATATCTTTGTCATGAAAACCCTAAATGGGGTCACAAAGAGTTGTATACAAATGAAACAACTGAACAACAAGAAGAGGGACTAGAGCTTTTACCACATCCCTCTCTACTAAGGAATTGCTCTCAGCTCTAGATCCTTATATATTGACTCATTCAAGTGTAGGGACCCTGGCTTCTACAAAAGAGGTTAGGATTTTCTTTTCTTGAGTGCTATAATCTTTATACCACTTACCCCAATGCTCCAGAGAGAATAATAACTTAAAATTTAGCTTTGGCTCATATCTAGAGTCTCCCCAAAAGAGGAGAGTAGAAATAGTTGGTGTAGATCAGGTATAGGACAAATGTTTATTTTCTCCATGCAAAAGAGAGTCAGAAACACTCATTAACAAAGATGTTAAAAACAGTGGTAATAACTTAAAACTATCATAATATTCTCGTGGGTGGTTGATACTCAGATACCAAAATATGAAGCATACAAGAAAAAAGACATCTTATGGGTTATCTGTATCTACATGGATGGTCTAAATGCAGCTTATAGGGAGGAAGGATATATATCTCAGAAATCTTGTCCCCTTCTCTCTAAGGATAACTGTGATTTCTGCTGGGGGGGGGGGAGGAAGAGAGGAAAAGACCATAAAGCTTCCTGCTCTGTTCTCATCAGAAAGAGAGGAGGTTACTAGGCTACAATTGTACCTATTTGCCTCTCTAAATATGTCTTCTAGGGAAATAATTTTTAAGTTCAAAAGCTACCAAGTTCCCCAATTGATACTCTTGAAGAAGGAAAACAACTCATACTTCCAGCTGTAGGCTTGACAAATGGCCAGGATATGAGTTCAGAAATTCCATGGCAACTACCCCTTAATATATTCTTCCTCCTATAACATATTTGCTGCTTCAGTAAATAAATAGCCACAGCTGGTCCATTTGTCCATAACTCGCTTTTGCAACATTCTTTGGGGTTCTGAAGAGAGAGACTCAAGCATTGACCCTCCATATCCTGTGTTTTAGACTAAAGAATCTTATCAAACATGTGACACAGTAGGAGGAAGTAGGAGTATTATTTTTTTTATTCTAAATAAACACCTAATAAAGTGGGTATCTTCATATACATAGTAGAACAGAAATAGAGACTTGTATATGATTTAAAAAAATCTTTATCCCATACATCTTGCTTTTCTTAAGAATATAAGTTCAACCTATAGTTTTCAACACTGTTCAACTTCTGTCTTTCCTTCTTTTCCCTCTCTCTATTAAAAAATAAGATGCTTTAATGGTTCTTTCTTTTTTTTTTTCTTTGCTACCTTCTCTTTACCTCTCCTTGCCTTCCATCTCTCGCCAGTGGGAAAAAATACCAAGAACAAAACACTATTAATGATAATAATAATAATAACTAATTACCTACATTTATATCACTCTTTAAAGTTTGCAAAACATTTTACATGTACCTCATTTTCCTCCCAACCACCCTGGGAGATATTATCACCATTTTACAAATGAGAAAATCAGAGAATAAGAGAGATTAAATGATTTGCCCCAGGTCACATAGGAAGTAAATATCTGGGTAGGATGCAAAATTAGGTTATCTGGACTCCAAATCTAATATCCTTTCCAAAGCACCACCTAACTTTCTTTTTTTCTTAACTATACTCAGTATAATCAAGTATGTTATACTTAGCTATACTCAAGCAAAACAAATTCTCATTTTGGCTGTCTAAAAAAGTATGTCTTACACTTTGTCTTGAGTTTTTCACCTTTCTATGAAGTAGATTCCTCCAGAATCATGGTTGGATATTATACTGATCATAGTTCTCAAGTCTTATAAAGTTGTTTTCCCTTACAATGTTGTTGTTTAATTACCGAAAATTATTATCCTGATTTTATCTTGAATATTTTGGGTTTTTTCAATTTTTTACACATTTCCATATAAGTTATCTTGGCATAGAAAAATTAGAACAAAAGGGGAAAACCATGAGAAAGGAGGGGAAAAGAAGAAAGGAAAAAAAGATGAAAATAGTATTTGATCCACATTCAGTCTCCACAGTTTTCTCTCTGGTTGCAAATGGCATTTTCTAATCCAAAGTTTATTGGAATTGCCTTGGATCACCAAAACTGAGAAGAACTAAATCTATCATAGTTGATCATAATATAATTCTGCTATTGTTGTGTACATTATTTTTCTGATTCTGCTCATTTTATTCAGCATCAATTCATAAAAGTTTTTCCAGGCTTTTCTGAAATCGGTCTGTTCATCATTTCTTATAGAGCAATAATATTCTATTGCATTGATATACCATAACTTAATCAGCCTTCTCCCAATAAATGAGCATTCACTCACTTTCCAATTCTTTGCCACAATAAAAAGAACTGCTATAGATTTTTACACATTTGAGTCCTTTGCTCTCTTATGTGATCTCTGTGGATATAGTAGTGGCACTGCTGGACCAAAGGATATGCAGTTTAGGAACAGTTCCAAATTGCTCTCCAGAATGGTTGGATCAGTTCACATCTCCACCAACAATGCATTAGTGTCCTGGTTTTCCCACATCCCCTCCAACATTTATTATTATCTTTTCCTGTCATCCAAGCTAATCTGATGGTATGAGAAATACCTCAAAATTATTTTAATTTGTATTTCTCTGATCAATAACGATTTAGAGCATTTTTTAAAAAATTAGAAATGGCTTTAATTTCTTCATCTGAAAATTGTCTGTCTATATCCTTTAACCATTTATCAATTCAGGAATGACTTATCAATTTAAGACAGTTCTGTATATATTTTAGAAATGAGGACTTTATCAGAAACACTGAGTGCCAGTATGTTTGAAGAAACTTTGCACTGGAGAACCAGATCACTCATCATATTAATAATATTATGCTTATTTTCATACACTAAAAATGTGAAATTTAAAAATAATTTTACCAACATTATTTGCATGTGATGTTATCTTAGCATGTATTTAATATTTCTTTGTGTATTTTTAAGATATTAAAAATTCTTAATTTTGTTTGTATAAAATAACAATTGCTTCTGTTGATTATTTTATAAAAGATATGGGGAGGAAGGATAACAATGACTTTTGCTTAAAATAATTTTTATCATATAAAACCTGGAGAACACTGCTTTAAGCTATGTATACATTCAGCTGTGCATAATCTAAAAAGCACTTTCCTGCATAGTTTCTATTTGCTAGGGGGTTGGCTTTAATTTGGGGAGTAGGGAGCAGCTGAGTGGACTGCTGAAAGCTTCTTGGGTATAGGAATTTCAGATTTAGAGGTGAGGAATACATGAAATTTCAGAACTATATCATGAAAATATATTGGGAGAAGGAGAATCAAGGACATAAGGAACCCCCATCGGCTGGGTAAGCAGATTCTGGATTTTGTTGCTTTTCTTAGTAGATTGTATGTTTTTGACAATTTGAATGATGAAGATGATAGTGTAAGGTACATTTGCAATAATAGTGTTTTTTATTGCTACTAGAGAACTAACAAAGAAAAAGAGAAAAAATTGAACTGCCTTTGTAAAATGAATATAATAATTTATTCATACTACTTCTGAAAAAACTCCAGAGGTTCCCTATTACTCAAATGATCTAATACAAATTCATAGGATTTGGCATTGAAAGCTTTTGTAAAAGTACTCATGTATACCAAAATATTTATGGCAGTACTTCTAGTGATAGCAAAGAATTGGAAACAAAGTAGATGCCCATCAATTAGGGAATAACTAAACAAATTATGGCACATGATTATAAAGGCAACATTATTGTAAGAAATAATGTCTTGATGAAAACAGGAAGCATGGAAAAAATGTGAACTAATACAAAATGAATAAATAGAAACAAGAATATTATTTTCACAATTACAATAATGTAAATAAAAAACATGCATCTCTCTCTCACACACACACACACACACACACACACACACACACACACACACACACACAGAAAGTGATTAAAAATTTTAAAAATCAAGCAGGACTTGAATGAAGTGATATGAGAGTGTGTCATTGGTCTATCCTTTTGTAGGAGGTGGGAGGTCCATAAGTGTTATACATTGAGCATAATTTTGGACTTTGGGAAAAGCTACTTGTCACAATAGATAGAATAGTAAATTTGGACTCAGGAAGGCTCATCTTCATGAGTTCAAATTTGATTTTGGACACACTAACCATGAGAATCTCAGCAAGTCACTTAACTGTGCTTGCCTCAGTTTGCTCATCTGTAAAATAATTTGAAAAAAAAAATTGAAAATACTCCAATAGTTTTGCCAAGAACACTCCAAATGGGGTTATAGACATGACTGAAACAATTCAACAATAAAACTGAGGGTTTTTTCTTTTTTTTCTTTTTGATTTTATATGGGATAGCAATCTGGGGTAGGTGAAGGATATTGATAATAATTATGATATAAAAAACAGAAAATAGCAACAAAAATTACTTTTTAAAAAACCTTAATCTGAGTCTAACATATTCCTCCATCAGTATGATATATTATTCTTCTTTGTGCACATCATGGTCCAGCCAAATTGACCCAGAGATCTTTATATACAATATTTTATCTCTTAATCCTTAATCTTAATGCACAGGGTGTACTCACTATCTAAAATGCATTCTCTGGCCTTTCTCATTTTTAGTCTTTTTCAAAGTTCAGATCAGTTTCTACTATTGTGTTAAAACATAAGGTCTTTTGTGACTTTGTTCTTTTCAGTTGCTAGTACTTTGACCCAAAAAATTAAGTTGTATTTATTTCATATAAATTTCTATAATTATAATCTTTGCTGCTGGGTCCAAAGGGACTGCTGAATTCACCCTCTCTTTCACTAAAAGACCTTCTCAACTCTGAATCCATACACAGGGATTTGGTTCAGAATGGAATTAATAATAATAGCAAGTATTTATATAGTGCTTAACAAATATTTTCTAATTTGATTGTCACAACAACTCGGGAAGTAGGTGCTATTATATCCATTTTACCACTGAAGAATTTAGGCACCCAGAGGTTAAATTATTTACTCAAGATCACACAACTGCCAAGAGGGTGAGGCTAGATTTGAAGTTTGTCTTCCTGATTCCAGGTCCACTCTGTGCATTATGGCATCCCTAACTTCCTAGCTAGGAACTAGGTCTGGTTCATATCCAGAGATGAAAGGGGTTCTGGAGAAGGAAAAGGTGAACATCCTAGCCAAATATCTTTTATTCTTCAACTACCACATCTTGCTTGAAGTTTTCTCAGCTACTCTAACTGGAACCTAGTTCTCTTAAATTTTATATTAGTTCTATTCCCTAAAATTAATTGGGTCCTTAAGGTGTTTTCTCTCTGCATATGTATACCTGCACACACACACACACACACACACACACACACACACACACACACACACACACACACATATATATATAAACACATATAGACATATGTACAAAATGTGTATACACATAAATTTGTGGTTGTTCAATTGCTTCAGTCATGTCTTATTCTTTGTGACCTCAATTGGGACTTTGTGGGCAAAGATACTTAAATGGTTTGCCATTTTCTTCACCAACTCATTTTACAGATGAGGCAAAGAGAGTTAAGTGACTTGCCCGGGGTTATATAATTATAGTTGAAACTATAGTCATTTAGTTTCTGAGTCCATATTTGGACTCAGGAAGATCAGTCCTCCCTGACCTCCAGATATAGTGTCAGACTCTGGATGGAGTGTCAGACTATCCACTATGTCACCTAGTTGCCCCCATCAATAAAATATGTATATATAAATTATAAGCATGTTTCATATATGTACGTGCATATATATATACATACATATATATATAGCTACGTATATATTATGCAAGTAAATTCTTCAATCCCTAAACCATGTTGAAAAGTCTGTAAGGACAGGAATATGTATTAGAAATTTTATGATTTTCATAGCATTTATTTCATGAATTGCTAATGAAGACTAACTGGATTGTAAAAAATTCAAAAAAATTCAAGAAATGCAAAATAGATCATTTTGGTTACATTAAATTAAAAGGATTTTGCACAAACACACCAATGCTGTCAAAATTAGAAGGGAAGTAGAAAGCTGGGAAACAATTTTTACAGCCAGTATTTCTGATAAAGGCCTCATTTCAAAAATATATAGAGAAATGAGTCAAATTTATAAGAATAAAAATCATTTCCCAATTGATATATGGTCAAAGGATATGAACAGACAATTTTCAGATAAAGACATTAAAACCATTTAAATTCATATGAAAAAATGCTCTAAATTTCTATTAATTTATGAAATACAAATTAAAACAACTCTGAGGTACCACTCATACCTGTCAGATTGGCAAAGATGACAGGAAAAGATAATGATAAATGCTGGAAGGGTATGGCATTAACTGGCATTCCATTATGGATTGTTGGTGGAATTGTGAAATGATCCAACCATTCTAAAGAGCAACTTGGAACTATGTCCAAAGGGCTATAAAACTGTGCATACCTTTTGATCAAGCAACCTCACTATTAGATCTGTATTCCAAAGAGATCATAAAAGAAGAAAAAAACTACATGTACAAAAATGTTTGTAGCAGCTCTTTATGTAGTGGCAAGGAACTAGAAATTGAAGGGATGCCCATCAATTGGGGAATGGCTGAATAAATTATAATAGATAAATATAACGGAATTTTATAAGAAATGATGAACAGACTGATTTCAAAAAATGCTGAAACGATGTACATTAACTGATGCTGAGTGAAGTGAGCAGAACCAAGAGAACATTATACACGGTAACAAGAAGATTATGTGATAATTAAATATTATAGTTCTTCTCAACAATATGGTGATAGAGGACAATTCCAACAGACTTGGGATGGAAAATGCCATCTTCTTTCAGAGAGAGAGAGCTATGGAGAGTGAATGTATATCAAAGCAAGGTATTTTCACCTTTTAATTATTTTTTGCTTGTGTTTTTCCTTCATTTTTTTGTCCATTTTGGACTGATTTTTCTTTCAAAACATGAAAATTTGGAAATATTTTTTAAATGATTGTACATGTATAGCACATTGTTTATTGTCATGGGTAGGGGGAAATAAGGATAGGGAGAAAACAATTTGGAACACAAAGTCTTATCAAAATGAATATTGAAAACTATATATGTGGCAAAATAAAATACTATTAAAAAAATAGTGGCACTGATGATATTTCTAATTATAATTCAATTTTTCCTTACTTGTTTGATATTTTGATGTAATAGGTATAGCAGAAAAGCTCATTTCATAAAAACGATATGTGACAAGTAGTTGGAAAAGGTGTGTAATTTTGTGATTTCAGAGAAGCCTGGAGAGACTTACATGAACTGATGCTAAGTGAAAAGAGCAGAACCAGGAGATCATTATAATGGCAACAACAAGAGTATACGATGATCAGTTCTGATGGACATGGTTCTCTTCAACAGTGAATTGATTCAGACCAGTTCCAATTCTTCAGTGATGAAGAGAGCCATCTACACCCAGGGAGAGGACTGTGGGAACTGAGTGTGGATCACAACATAGCATTTTCACTCTTTCTATTATTGTTTGCTTGCATTTTTGTTTTCCTTCTCAGGTTTTTTTTTTCTTTCTAGATTCTATTTTTCTTGTGCATCAAGACAACTGTATGGATATGTATACATATATTGGATTTAACATATATTTTAACATGCATTGCCTTCCATCTAGGAGAGGGAGTGGGGGAAAGGAGGGGAAAATTTGGAATAGAAGGTTTTGCAAGGTTCAGTGTTGAAAAATTACTCATGCATATGTTTTGTAAATAAAAAGCTATAATAAAAAGTGTATTATTTTGTGTGATAAGTAAAATACTCATTTACTCAGAGTCAGAAAATAGCAAGTCTTTAAGTTCAAATGCGTATTTTGATATTATATCATAATACAAGTCTATTACCCATCATTTTCAATTTAATAAGCCCATAAATGTCATATTTGTCCAAGACAAATGGAACTTATCCATTCATATTTAGAAAGATTTAGTCTTTTAAATTATCATAAGCAAGGTTTTCATAAGCCAATCAACTGATTAATAAATTGACTCTTATTTTCTTCTATTTCATTTGCAAAGCAGACATTTTAAAATTGCCAAATCTATCAAAATTATGGTCTTTTTTCACTTGATGTCAATTTAGTTTAGTATAATTTTGTCCTGTCTTGTCATGTCATTTTCATGAAAAAAAATATCAGTTATTGGGAAATTTTCTCTTGATGTTACATTGCCCTCCATTGTTTTACAAAGTAAAAAGTTGATCCTCATGCCAAATTCAACAGCAGAGTACATTTTTGTAATCTACTGAGCAACTTTTCTACATCTGTTGATGCTATTATTATTCATCCACCTACAATGCAGAGCATAAAGGTTTTACTTTCTCTACTAATTGATCTTCAGACAGTTCTCCTTCTCACCATAATATCTGCAAATGGAACCATTTGAAAGATTTTGCACACAGTCCACCAAGTATCGTTTAAGCCATGTCAATAGTCTTATTTCTCAACAACATTTCTCCTTTTGGATAAGGCTTTATGCAATTAACAATGCTACAGTTTTAAACAATGTAAGCAGTCCTTTTGATGTAATGGACATGACATCAAATTTCTAAAGAAACTTGTTTTTGCTAAGAGCCTCTTATTTTCATGGGAAAAATTCTTATCCTGCCAATTATGCTGTATGTATAGTTTTAAGATGACATTTTAATTCATTACATTTCATACTTTTTTTCAGCAAAACTGTTTATATAAAGCAAAAGGTGATTCTTTTTTATAGTGGATTATGTATTCTGGATTTGGTTCTTTTACTTTATATTTCCATATTTCTATTTTTTAATGGTCTCTATTACCTTTGTTTATATTAGCTTCAACAGCTTTAGTGATTTTTCTGTTCAAACTACTTATGTATTTATCCATCATCATGAGACATTATTTCATTTCTAAAAGTAGACAATAAAAAATTTAAGACACTAAATTGCTGAAAAGGTCAAGTGATTAATCACTCCAGTTATTGTATTTTCCAAAAAGTTGAAAGGTTTTTTTTTTAGAAACCTACTTATTATATTACTTATCAAAAGGAATCACATTGAGAAATACAAGCAATATTAACTTTCACAAAAGACTACTTAATTTTGAATTGACACATTTCAGGTTAAAATGCAGTAAGTTGCATAATGGAACAACATGTCTTTATCATGAGCCTATGTGCTTTAATGGTGATGCTGGTTTATTATGCCTTCATCAAGATTTAATACAGGTCAACTTAAATTTGTACCCTCATTCAGTAAACTCCAGTGGCTCCCTATACCTCCAGGATTCAATAAAAACTCTCTTGTTTGACTTCATATTCCCCCCATGACTCAGCCCTTTCCTATCTTTTCAGTCTTCTTATGCCTTATTCACCTCTACGATCCAATGATACTGATTTCTTTGCTGCCCTCACTCCATCTCCTAACTGAGCATTTTCACTGGTTGTACCTATTCCTGGAACTCTTTTTATCTTCTTCTCCACCTCTTTGTTTTTCTGAATTCCTTCAGTTCTCAGCTAAAATATGATCTGCAAAAAGTCTTCCCCACTCCTCCTTTATTGTAGTACCTTCCTTTTCCATATAGACAGACAGTCAAATATGTATATATATATGGATATATATATATTCATACACATGTAAACATATACATATATGTAATGTACATAGTTGTTTTGTATGTTATCATGTCTTCTCCATTAAACTGTCAGCTCTTTGACTGTTTTGTTATTTGGGGTTTTTTTTTAATCTTTCTTTGTATCCCCAGTACTTAGCATAGTACCTGGAAAAAAATAGAAATTGAATACTTACTGATGGTCTAAGTCTAGAATATTTGAATTAAACAGTAGCTATGCTCCATTCACTGTCAAGTAGAACAAAATCACTGTGTTAATTTTACTTTTTGTTGATTGATTTGAGCTTTGTTTTCATTGAAAAAAGTCCATGATTATGTACAAATTGTACTTGAAAATATTCAATAATTTTAGTCATTGCTTTAGTCATAGGCGTTCTAAGTGGGTCTGATTCCCACCACCCTGGAGAGCATGCCCTTTAGTATGGTAAACTGTAGTTGAAAAGAAACGTTGTTAATGAAGCCACTCAAACAAAATATTGTTTACTCTCTTATTCAAATTAATTATAATATAAGAAGATAAGAAAAAGAAAGTGAGAGGAAAAAAACATCTTGGAATACATTTGCTTCTGTTAGACACAGACTTATCCATCTATCAAGAGTATTGTAAAAATTAACTAATATAAAGAATCAAGCCCTAAGGGGTCATCAGTGTTAAATGATGATAAGAATAATAATGATTGGCAAGAAAGATTGTTTTGTTCTTACTTTCAATTTTGCATTTATTGGCAAACAGCTTTTGAATAAATCATAAAAGTTGTTAAGCAATCATTGCCCAGGGCCGATATGAAATGCAGTTTATTCATTGAATCCTCCTCCTCACCACCTGTAGAACAGAAGGAAAAATACTGCACCTTCACCCACAGAAAAGTTGGAGGACAATACAAATAATGTGTGCATAGAAAAGGCTTAATATGTCTCCTATGGGAAATTAGTAGCAGTCAGTTCATCTGAAATTAATTCAGAGAATTTGGTTGAGATTTTCAACCACTAAAGGAAACAAAAAAAATTCTTGAATCAAAAGACCTGAATTCAAATTTTGAATAACTATGGGATGAGGGAAGAGAGAATATTACAATAGTAATATATCTATACATGCTACTTTTATTTTTAATCAACAACATGTAGTTTCTTTTTTATTTTTTTCATAACCCTTAATTTAAATACACAAATAAGCAAAACACTAAAAGAGGATTGTATATGAAACCATGAGTCTCCATTTCATTATAATATAATGAATATAAAGAATATAATGCTTTTTAAAAAGCATGTAATTCCACTCATTATCTTCAAAACTGTCCCAGTTTTCTATGCTTTCTTCTGTCCTCTTCTGTTCATTAAAAAAGTTTCAATGGTCTTCTTATTATTTATATTCTTGATGCTAACCCTTCTTCTTCCCACCTTTCAATATCTCCATTGATTTTTTGATCGATTAATGCTCCCAAAGGGCTTTTAATTTTCTCTTTCTCTAGTTTGATAAAGAGAATTAGTCATTTGTACCAATAAATAGAATCTAAGGCAGAATGTCAAAAAGTCTCAAGAAAGATCTATGAGGAATCACCCATTAAAAGTTTCTCTGTAGTATCTGATGGTTTTATTATGTTAACAGTAGTTAGTAAATGTTTCATTTTTAAGTTTGCTTTTTTAAAATAAGAAGACTTTAATGAGGTTAATGTCATGGAAAGAAAACTATATGTGAAGTCAAAGATATGAACTGGAATCTTAATTCTGCTAACTACTACCTATGTGACTTTGAACAAGTCACTTGATCTGCATTGCTCCCACATGGTAAGATAAACTTATTTCAATCTGAGACAATGAAAGCTTTCAATTAGGTGTAAGGTACTTTTATGCAATGCAGTTCTTTCAGGACAGTGATTCATGAGCCTGGGGAGGGTTCCATTTCAGGTTTACATTGTTACATTTCAGAAGATTCCTTAAAAGCCTGCAAGAAAAATTCAATATACTCTTTAGAAGAGAGGGATTGATGGAATGAGGGCATAGATAAGATGAAATCAGAAAATTCGGAGATGGAAAGAATTTCAGAGATCATATAATTCACTCCCCTTACTTTAGATATTAAGAAACAGACCCAGGGAAGATGAATGACAAGTTCTTGTAATAAATATGCAATTCTAAGATTCAAACTGTGCCCTCCTGATTCCAAATCTAGTGCTCAAGAGAAGAAGTAAAATGCTTAGCCTTAGCAAGAAGGAAAACCAACTTAAAATGAAATTGGGGCGTTAGAAAAAGCAATGAGGACATTGAAGGGTTTAGAAGAGTAGAGAAGAGAAGAGGAAGCTAATATCAGATGGCCTCAATCTTCTTCATAAATTAGGAGCTGAGGTTATCTACTGAAGAGGAGGTGAAAAGTAGATTTGGGAATTTGAAGAAACATTTGGAACAGATACTGGAGAGAATGAGATAGAGTCAGTAAAAGATGAGTAAAAGTCATTATACAGCAATGAGGGGCTAGGCAGATAGTATACAGAGTAGAAGACAGATAATGAGAATTACCTTGTTTTGTGCCTTAATAAGATATAAAAGGTGAAAGAACACTTTTAGATTAAGACTTCATTAAGAGATGGTGATGAACTGGGAATATATGGAAGAGCAAAGGAAAGGAAGGAGCATTTATGTTGTACATAGTATGTGGTAAGCATTATACTGAGCACTTTTTATAGATATTATCTGATTTGATATGGAGAAATAGAAGGACTAAAGAGCACAACAAGGTCAAAAGACAGGTTTGGCAAGAGGAAAAATAGCAACACAACACACCACATTTTCCACTTGAAACACAGCTTTGGTTCTTTTGAATTTGAAAGGGAGTTAAATTTTTTTTCTTATCCAAACTCTCTTATCCGTATTCTTCCCTCCATCTAGGTTCTTTCTATGTAGGGGTCTATTACTGGAAAAAAACTCAAAAGTTATTTAATTCAATTCCTTCATTGCGTGTTTGTTGTTGGATGTTACCAATGGGAAAAGTGACATCTAATGGAGTCATGTGGATTTTCTAAGAAAATACAGGTGTAAAAAATGAAACCAAGATGTTAACACAAGCCCATTAAATCCCAATAGGGTTACTTTTCTGTCATGCTGCTTGACATCATCTCATCCTTTTTTATATTTGTAAGGAGAAAGTAAAAGATCAAAAATGTGTGTTACCAAGCACATCCAAGCCTGTGTAAAACAAAGGGATGTGGAAAGAATGTTGGATTTGGAATCAGTTTGTTGTTCAGTAATGTCTGCCTCTGGTGACCCTACTTAGGGTTTTCTTAGCAGAGATACCAGAATAATTTGCCATTTCCCCTTCTGGCTCACTTTATACATAAGAATACTGAGGCAAACAGGGGTCAGTGATTTGCCCAGAGTCACAAAGGTAATATTTGAATACAGGTTTGAATTCAGGTCTTCCTGACTTCAGGCCCAGTCCTCTATCCATTGTACTACCTACTTGTCCCTGGAGTCAGAGAACCTAGGTTCAAAACTCAATACTAAAACTTCCTGGACCTCAATGTCCTCAATTATAAAATGAGGGGCTTGTATTTCTTGACTTCTGAGGTTTCAACATTAAATCTATGCTCTCTAATTTTTCTCCCATTAGTATCTCTCCAATAGGCCTGACCCAATAGGACTCAAGTTCTGTACCTTTCCACTTGGACTGAATTTTGCCACCTAGGAGCAAAATATATGGGAGACTGTAGGATTAGATCATCAATATCTCTTACTAAAATCTCCTCTTTAAATGGATTTCTTATACTTTGAGCTACTTAAGTCAATGACTTCTAAAACCTAAAGAGATTCAAGATCAGCATGCTCCTGGGAGACTATGTCTTTTGTTTTACAGTCTGATCCCAGGGTTAAGTTGTCAGTAAGAGAATCTTCAGGATGGAGTAAATACATAAAAAGCATTTATTTAGCATTATACTATGCACTGGAGATAATTTTTTAAAAAATAACTAAACAAAGCACTCTGCTTTCAAGAAGCTCACACTCTAAGCAGAGGAGACAGCATCTAAGGAAGAATTTAGCTGAAGGAAGGATAAAAAGACCAAAAAGTTCTAAGACTTCAGTCATGGAGAGGATGGAAAGATACAGGATTGCTTAGGTTGTATTTGCAGGTGAGATGACAGTGTCCAAAAGTCTGCAGAGATTAGTGGCACATCAGATAGTAAAACCTATAGTACATTAGGGCCAAGGCTGATAGTAAGGTCTGTTGTTCTTCCATCTTATTGGAAGGCTTGTAGTTGTGACCACCTCATCTAAGTGATGTAAACAACCATCAACTGGTTGCCCAGGGTGGGCTCTGGGCCACTTAGAGTCATCAGAGAAGAGACAAAGGCAATGGGGAAATGGTACATCGTTAGTAGTTGATCCTGCCCAGCTAAAGCTGATATAACTTCAACCTGAAATTTAAAAAAGAAATCTGGGTCTCTAGGACCTTTGCCTTCTTTTCCTGAGATCATTTCTACTTGTGCTAAAGAGGCAAAGTAGGTACTGCAGCTCTTATCTCTAGGATGGATAAAGCTCAACAGTCCTGGGATCCCATTAGATTCCACAAAGAAGATAGGGAGCAGAAGGCAGCAATGAAATCCTTGTTACTATTCTGAAAGCAGCAGCAGCAGGAAGACCAGCACCAGCAGTAGTAGCAGATTTCCCTGTGCCAATAAGGGAGAGTTATTTGCACATCTTCATCATTTGCTTTAGGCATTAATTGCAATGCAATGATAAAAGAAAGTTATGAACACATTTATCTTGGGATGAAGTTTGGCATTTTTGCTATTTGTTCCACATTGTTTATTCCCTTTGAGATTCAAACCTTTCTTCTATTCAGCTGCCTCTCTAAAACACAGTAAATCACTCAAACGAGCATCTAACTCATTTCATTCCAGTTACATCTCCCCAGACACTGCACAAAATAAAGCTTCAGGATATTTATTTGCAACTGGGCAGTCTTCTGGTTTACTCTAAGGTGAACATGTTTTCAAAACAGCTGTTCATGCATAAACTAGAAATCAAATTTCAGTTGTGCGTCATAAATATTAATTTCCCATATTTTATGCAAAGTTAAGTTACAGAGACTGCTTGCATAAAGCAATAAAAACATAGGGTAAAAGAAGTTTACCAGGTCAACATATATATCTCACTGCTGCACAGTCCCCTTGGGGTAGCTGCTGGCAAGCCTTGCCAGCACTGAATAAATGCAGATGCTATGAAAAGATCCGAGGTTTGGAGAATCAAATTGAGGTCAAAAATTGGTCATTTCCTAGTTTTGGTTTCCTGATCAATATGTTCAGAGATCTTATGAAAAAGGAGATAGCTAGCTGTAGATTCTTGTCCCACATTTAAGACACACATTGACTTTGTGGGCCCTCAGAAGGTTACAACTTCTTAAGTAACTCTGACAACTCTAAGATTATGAGTTGCAACACAATCCATCACTAAGTATTAATTAAGTGCTTATGATGTTCCAGGCTCTGCACTAAACTTTAGAGGATAGTTCCCAACCTCAAGTAGTTCTCTCTCAGTCTTACAGAGGAGACAATATACAAAAAAGTATACAAAAATATACAAATGTACATTTGTATAGAAATATGCAAACCAGATATTTTGTTATTTTTTATTTATGTGTATAAAAATCCCTTTTATGGCTTTCTTAGCAAAGATACTGGAAAGGTTTGCTATTTCCCTTTCTAGCTTATTTTACATATGAGGAAACTGAGATAAATAGAGTCAGGTGACTTGTGCAAAGTCACACAGTAAGTAAGTGTCAGAGGCCAGATTTGAGCTCAGGAAGATTAGTATTCCTGACTCCAGGCCTGGCATTCTATCTACTTGCATCACCTAATTGCCCCTGCAAACAAGATACATATAATACATTGGAAATGATCAAAGACAATAAAACACCAGCATTAAGGGGGATTGAGAAAGGCTCTTGCTACAAAATTAGTTTTAATTGTCAATATACTTGTGGTCAAAGTTAATTGTTGGAACCAAAAGGACATTGTAGATCAATGGTCTCAACTCAAATAGAAATGGAGGGGGGGAGGCACTAAAATTGCATAAAGATTTTTGTGGATCACATATTAACTTGGTTTTAAGATGTAATATTATCTATGTTTTATTATATTTTTATTGATTTTGCTAAACAGTTTTTAATTATATTACAGAATAGAAAGGACATTCATCAAGGTTACAACAGTGATTCATATGGGTATATCTTCCATGAATTTTCATTTGTCATGTTGGGACACCATCAGAAATATATACCACTTCAGAGCAACAAGCTAACACTTTCTGTTTACTTCTCTATTTGGTTGAACACAAACTATGTTAGCAGGACAGCTAATCAATCCTCAAGGATAATCTCATTGGGAAAATGTTATCCTTCTCCAGATGGGAAAAATGAAAGTGTCTAAGTTCAGAGAAAAGCATACTTTTTTATTTCTTTATTTTTGGTAAAGTTTTTTTGTCTGTGTTTTCTTTCACAACATGAGTAATGTGGAAATATATTTTGTATGACTTCACATGGATAACCTATATCAAATTACCTATTTTCACTTAGGAGGAAGGGACAAAATTTGGAATTCAGAACTTTTAAAAAAATGTTAAAAAATGTTTTTACATGTAATTGGGAAAAAATAAAATATTTAAAATACAAAAAAAAGTTTTTGAAAAAAAGGACAGTCTCATTCTCTTTAAGAAAAAAACTAGACATGTCTACATTGAGAAGATGTTTCTACACCATATCTATCATATTCTAGCCACCATGCTAGCAGAATTGCAAGTATAATAAAGAAAAACAAAACAGAAAAATATGATCTATTTTTTGTACAAAACCCAAATCTTGTTGGGATCTTTTGCAGTGCCTCAAGGAAAGCATAATGAAGCTGAATAGTTTCCTGAGAAAAAGCAGCTAACACATACAGGAGGTGAAATATTAGAATATCAATCAGAAAATATAAGCATTCATGCTGGGGTACACAGGATAGGCGAAGAGAGAGTAAAGACTATCACCTGTTTCATAGTTTTCCCTTTGGCTGGTCTGTTCTTCTAGAAGGAGACTGAACAACCTCTGTCAATGATTAATCAATGAGAGAGGGACATGAAAAAGAAAAAAAAAAAAAGAAACTGCCAGTAGTTTCATGGCATCTTGTAAAGAAGCATTGTGAGCATAATAATACTATGTTTTGATGCCAGAATTAATTTAGGACACTAGTGAATAAAACTCATATTTGGAGGATTGATTTTGGCCTATTTTAATCACTTAATCTACATTCATTTTAATTTCCATTGTAAACTCCATGTGAATAACTGAAAGAGAAAACTGCATACTTGCAAGATGTTGAGCTCTAAGTTTTCAGTTATATTCACAGAAAAACATCTAGGAATCATGACAGATTGTTTGTTCCCTGAATACAATACTTCTTTGAGTGAAAAACATCTCTATATCCTGGGTTCTATTAAGATGGCCTGACACAAGTAGAAGGGCCATTCTGGAAGCAAAACAAAAAGCATTACCTTATCCTTCAACAACAAAAATTATGGAACTCATCTTTAACTAGGCTATGATGGTCTTAAGAAATTCAATTTTAATCAAGATGTATTTGGATTATATATTCAGAACCTGAAGGGACTTTGGAGGTCATCAATTCCATCTCTCTCATTTTATAGTTGAGCACACTGAGGCAAAGATCATTGAGTGACCTGCCCAGGATCACACAGCTAATAAATATCTGAGATAGGATTTTATCCCAGGTCTTCTTGTCTCCCAGTCAATTGCCCTATTCACTACACCTTGCTGCCTCTTCCTGGAGCTTTAGGATGTCTAGACAAGAAAATGTCAATACTCAAGCCAAAGCAAAATAAATTGACTTTTTTGGAATGAAGGCGATAAAAAGAAGGAACACAAACATGTTTGCCAAATTCTATAATGTCAGAAATGAGAGCCCTGAAGTTGGAAAGTAGTAGTAACATAATTCACATTTGTATACACTTAAAGATTTTACAAGAAATTTTCCTTCACAAGAATTTTGTGTATGAATAGTGCAAGCACAATAATCTTTATTGCTTTTTATTGTCTTTTCTAAAATATAAAACTCAGAATGGACATAATACTTTAAGGCTAAGTATGTTCTGGTTGGAAGACAAAACGACTTCCATGGTCTGGAAATTTGTTAATACTGCCTAAGATTTAATTTGCTCTCGGCTATCACATCACTGTTGATTCATATTGAACTAGCCTATCAGTACCCTAGGTCGTTTCACTCTAACTATTCATGCAGGCAAGTTGATTCAGACAGACAAATAGCTTCTGACACTCCCTGTCTGCTGATCCTGTGCCAAATTCCCCAGCTTGAAGTTGTTATTCCTCTAACCAATTCATCACTTTAACTCAGCCCCTGGGCTTTCAGCACTCTGGAGAGCACCAGGTTCTTTATATATCTGGGTTTTTGACTTATAATCACTTGGATCCCAATCCTGTCCCCTCCATCCTCAGGAAAGGTTTGCTTCAAAAAGATAGCATGGTAGAATCTATAGAGTTCTGAAGTGTTAAAGATGGGCTTTGAACCTACCTATTGCTCACTTTAATTATTAATTACTATGAGAATCAAGTGGAATGATGTATGTATGGTGGAATGGCAAGGGAATGAGCCTGAGAAAAAAACATAAAAGTTGGCACACAATAAACTTGTCTTAGTATTGGTGGAAGTCTTTTTATCAAAGCTTAAGTTCTTCAAAACCAGGAAGTTATTGCAAGGAAGAGATTCTATATGAGGCCATCAGTATAACTAAGTGAGGAGAGAGCTTGTTATAGAAAGATAGCACAATATAGTGGAAGTGGGACTGAACTTGGAGTTAGGAAGCTCTGAATTCAAATCTTGCATCGGATATTTACTAGTTGTGTGAGCCTAGCTAATCTCTCTAGATTGTCTAGTTAGTCTCTCCAGATGTTTATTCATCTGTAAAATGAGATGGAATTTAAAATACCTTCTAGCTCTAAATCTGTGTCCCTTTGATGTGGTCCATAACTATCCTGTCACATCAGGAAGGGAAAGAGCAAGAACATATTGTAATGGTGTTAGAGTGCAAAGTTTTGGGAAGACAAATTGATTCAGATCAATTTGAAGTAGTGTGGTAAACTGGGTTGGCTGGGAGTTGGGAATATGTGGGTTAAAATCCTGACTCATATATTTCTTAACTATTTATTTTTGGGTAAATCACTTAAAATCTCTGAACCTCACTTTCCTTATCTGTAAAATGATAATATTGGACTTAGTGATACAAGAGGTTTTTTCCAATTATAGGACACTCATTTTGCTGTCCCTTCATATATATTATCTCCTGATTCTATATTGACCTACATAGCTTAAAAACCTTTGTTCCTTTACCAGAATTTCCATTCAATCTCAGCTTCTGGAATATTGGTGCTCTAGAAAAATTCACATCATTGACCAACCAGTCCAGGCTTTGTTTTATCCTTACTTAGGTTCTTATTGAGCCTAAATAAACACCTCTGTGCCATGTTATGACTGTTCAATTTTTTCAGTCATGTCTGACTCTTCATGTTTGCATTTTGGGTTTTCTTGGCAAAGATATTGGTTTGTCATTTCCTTCTCCAGCTCATTTTATAGATGAGGAACTGAGGCAAACAGGATTAAGTAATTTGCCCAGTGTTACATATCTATTAAGCATCTGGAACTAGATTTGAACTGATTAAGATGAGTTTTCCTGACTCCAGACTTATCATTATAAACAAAACATCATCTAGAAGCTCTACCTCTGCCTCTGTGTTTCAAAAAATTATATCCTACATGATTTCTTACTCAAGGACTAGCTTTTCTTATTGGAATAATGAGAATTTTAATATCCACATCATAGGGTGGTTATGAAGATCAAATAAAATAATGGGTATAAAAGACTTTGTAAATCATAAAATATTTATATGCAACATCTTGTTATTCTACATTCTCTTTTTACATATAATTATGCACATGCACACACATACACACACACAGAGTTATCTGAAAGTACCATACAAATTAGATATAGCCAGATGTGTAGTAAAAAGTGAAGGTAGGTAGTCTCTGAAACTTGTGTGGTTTAGAGAGAGACCCAAAGCCTATTGTTAATCTCTAATTTTTATACCCCACAGAGAACATGACATCAGTCTGATATCCATAATTTTCTCATTATGTTCCTTTCATTCATCATTCTTTAACACTATCAAGTATGATTAGTGACATGACAGAATCGAGAAAGAGTTATCAATCAGTCAATCCTTTCCATGTCCGGGAAGTATTATCTCTTTGCTTTCATTGCCAAACTCATAGAGTCACTATACTTGTTGTCTCACTACCACTTTCCTTTTCAACCTTTTTAAAAGTGGCTTCCAACTCCAATACCCTATCAAAATTCCAGTATTTGCCAGCTTCTATGGCCTTTGTTGACCTCTATCCAGATGTCTATGCAATTTGACTACCTCTTCCTCCTAAACAGGTTCTGCTCTGGTTTTTCTGCTGTCAATCTGAGTGTTCCTCATGTTGATATATCATGTATTCTACTTAGCATTTTAGCAGCTCTCCACACAGATTGTGGAATATCTCTATCTAAACATAGTTGTCACCAAAGTGTTGACTCTGACCTTTTTTTCTACCTTTATATTGTCTACCTTCTTTACTTAATCAAACTTCTACAGGTTTGATTATCATCTCCACATAGATTTATCAGAATTAGTTTCCTTCCTGAATTTCAGTCACACATTTCCTACTGCTTAATGGATATCTCTCCCAGGATATCCCACCAGAACCTAAAATTAGACAACATTATTATTCTCTTCTCAATTTCTCTTTTCCTCCAAACTTTCCCATTTCTACCAATATTTTAGTGGAAGGAATATGGGAGTAATAATTTAAAGACCATGGTTAAAGTTCTAGTTTTATTAGCTACTTTATTTTAGCAAATAATTTAAGCTACAATTAAGTAAAATGTAAACAATAATATTTTTGCTACCTCCTTCACAGGGTTATTGTGAAGACAGTTCTTTATAATGTGCTACATGGAATTTATCACCAAAGAGGAAGTAGAGATCACTAGTGATCACAAAATAGAAAGTTTTGATTATATCAAATTGAAAAGTTTTTGTACAAACAAAATTAATGCAGACAAGATTAGAAGGGAAGCAATAAACTGGGAAAACATTTTTACCATCAAAGGTTCTGATAAAAGCATTTCCAAAATATATAGAGAATTGAGTCTAATTTATAAGAAATCAAGCCATTCTCCAATTGATAAATGGTCAAAGGATATGAACAGACAATTCTCAGACGAAGAAATTGAAACTATTTCTAGCCATATGAAAAGATGATCTAAGTCATTATTAATCAGAGAAATGCAAATTAAGCCAACTCTGAGATACCATTATACACCTGTCAGATTGGCTAGAATGACAGGGAAAGATAATGCAGAATGTTGGAAGGGATATGGGAAAACTGGAACACTGGTACATTATTGGTGGAACTGTGAATACATCCAGCCATTCTGGAGAGCAATTTGGAACTATGCTCAAAAAGTTATCAAACTGTGCATACCCTTTGATCCAGCAGTGCTACTACTGCACTTATATTCTAAAGAGATTTTAAAGAAGGGAAAGCGACCCATATGTGCAAGACTGTTTGTGGCAGCCCTCTTTGTAGTGGCCAGAAACTGGAAACTGAGTGCATGTCCATCAATTGGAGAATGGCTGAGTAAATTGTGGTATATGAATGTTATGGAATATTATTGTTCTGTAAGAAATGACCAGCAGGATGATTTCAGAGAGGCCTGGAGAGACTTACATGAACTGATGCTGAGTGAAATGAGCAGGACCAGAAGATCATTATATACTTCAACAACAATACTATATGATGATCAATTCTGACAGACATGGCCCTTTTCAACAAGAGATGAACCAAATCAGTTCTAATAAAGCAGTAATGAACTGAACCAGCTACACCCAGTGTAGAATTCCCATAGAATTCCCAATCCCTCTATTTTTGCCCACCTGCATTTTTTATTTCCTTCACAGGCTAATTGTACATTATTTCAAAGTCCAATTCTTTTTGTTCAACAAAGCAACTGTTTGGACATGTATACATATATTGTATTTAACTTATACTTTAACATATTTAACATGTATTGGTCAACTTGCCATCTGGGAAAAGGGTGTGGGGAAGGAGGGGAAAAGTTGGAATAAAAGGTTTTGCAATTGTCAATGCTGAAAAATTACCTATGCATATATCTGGTAAATAAAAAGCTATAATAAAAAAATAATAATGTGCTTCATAATTGTGAATTGCTGTGTTGAGATGCTAGGAGAAAAAAAATTCATAGAGAAAGTTTTCTCCGAGAAGAAAAATTGAAGCTGACGTGTCTTCACACTGCCATCTTTTTCTCTTTTATGAAAATAGAGTATTCATTAGCTGATCTCTTCTGGCCTAGAATGTTCCTCTTATTTTCTTCAGATTTATCATTAATGTCAAGTATTTGTAGTTAGTATTTTACAGTCAAATAGTAATGAATTCTTTATTGTAAGGACTTCAAAAGATAAATCAACATCATTATTTGCATTTGACAGAGAAGAAAACTGAGTCATACATAAGTAAAGACATTGGAACAAAGGTCAGAAGATGAGGCAACAGCTGTAGAACTGGGATAAAAATGAGGTTCTCCTGTGTAAAAAATGGTTTTAATGAAAAAGCCAGACTCCTAAACCGAATTGCTTCTTATTCTGCAAAAGCTGTGTCTCCTGCTGCCAGTCAAAAGGGGTGATTTTAATGTTTCTTTTCAATGCAATACTATGTATGGACAACATAACAATCAATATTTAATGCTGTGAAATTAGAGTGACCCAGCTTCCCATTAAAAAGAGATGTGCAAAGATACTTAGCCCATAGGATACCATGACTGTGATACACTTCAATTAATATCAGAGTTTGTTGATGTATTCTTTCTAAGCTTTTTCTCCCTCTTTGTAGCCAAACATTTTTTGAGGCAATTGAGTTTAAGTGACTTGCCTTACAAAGCTAGTAAATGTCTGAAGTTAGGTTTGAATTTAGGTTCTCCTGATCTAGGATTGGTGCTCCATTTATTGTGCCACCTAGCTAAGCCCTGTAGCCATATAATAGAGTCCTTAGTCCAAATCCTATTCTCACATTTGAGTCTTAGATTTCTATAACTTAGATACATCTTCCCCTCAACATCCTAGGGTTACCTCCATAGGGTTCTGGTGTGATTCTGTAATGTCAGCAGCTCATACTCCCACTAATGTGCTTCTCTCCAAGATTATCAATTGAGAATTATTTATCCTGAAGTAGCTTTTAGCAAAAGGTATTAACTAAGGTGATGAAAAGTTGGTATAAAACATTCCCCCAAAGGTTTATGACATCATCTCCCTTAAGTACATTCAGATTATAGAGGAAGGTGGGATGAAGCTTAGAAAACACATACAGCAAAGAGATAGTTCACAGCTCCTGATTGCTAGAAGTCTTCTCCTATTCATGATGATGGGCAAGTAATTCCTCTTAGGCATAGTCTAGTTTCTTCACTCAATTCCTGGAAGAGCCATGAGTTTAATCTGTTCTTGGCTTATAACACAAATACTGCCACCAATCTCTGCATCCTTAACGGATGACCCTAAGAAACTGTTGAAAATATGGGTAATCCCAAATCTCTAGATCTTTTGAAACTCAACCAAAGGAGGGATGGGGATCTGGTCAAAACTGATGATGAAGCTTCTCTTCTCCCTCAAGAACATGCTGAAAAGTTATACTTGCCTGAATTTCCGAAAGTCAATCCCTTCTAAATAAATATGCTTGATAATTTCAAAATGATCAATGGGACATAGTCAACTTTTCTTAGCCCATCTGAATACAAATCTGGGGCAATATCATTCTAATGCAAAGGCCTGTTAGAATTTTTATCAAAAGACTTTAAGTGATTGATTAAGACATGTTTTCATATGATTAATATACCAAGGCTAAAATGGTTTGGGGTGATTTCAACTTCATCTTTACACCTTTTCTTATTCTTAATTAGCTTTCTGGGAAATTTTCCCAGGGTCAATGACTAGTGAGTATCTGAAGTCAAATTTGAACTCATGTCTTCTTGGTTCTAGATTCAATGCTCTCTATCCACTTCTACAGATTGCAGCCAATAAATTTCAATAAAATTGATTTTATAATGTATGAAAGAAAAACTGATGTTTAGTCTTGGGAGTTTTTTGATGTTAATTTTTTCTTTAAAGTTTCTGTATTTGAGAAGGCATGCTCATCTAAACGTGAACATTTGGATACCTACATATTAGTCAGTGTAATGAAGGAGAAGCCTATAGTTTTGGTACTTTGTGCAAACAGCATGCCCAGCTGACAGTCCCTGTGAGATTTCAGGTCCAAGAATTTGGGTCTTACCAAAGGCCACAGCTTCAAAGTTTTATTGGACACTGGAATGGCATTATGTCAAAGCAAAGAGATGGGGAAAGAATGAGGTGGGAGCAGGGCCACACAGGGAAGTGGTGTGGGTCTTTTGAATTATAGAGTTGACTGATCAGAAATGGAACTGAGAAATGAGCAATGGAGGGTGGGATAAGTGGACCAAACTGTGGAAACTGTTCATATCTGGCAGTGATATGAAAAAATTTCAGTAAGAATCAGATCAGAACCATTTCTGGTCATATGAAAAGGTGCTCTAAATCACTATTGATCAGAGAAATGCAAATTAAGACAACTCTGAGATACCACTACACACCTGTCAGCTTGGCTAGAATGACAGGGAAAGATAATACAGAATGTTGAAGGGGATGTGGGAAAACAGGGACACTGATGCATTGTTGGTGGAACTGTGAATATATCCAGCCATTCTGGAGAATGATTTGGAACTATGCTCAACAAGTTATCAAACTGTGCATATCCTTTGACCCAGCAGTATTACTACTGGGCTTATATCCCAAAGAGATCTTAAAGGAGCGAAAGGACACATATGTACAGGGATGTCTGTGGCAACCCTTTTTGTATAGCTAGAAACTGGAAACTGAGAGGATGCCAATCAATTGGAGAACGGCTGAATAAACTGTGGTATATGAATGTTATGGAATATTATTGTTCTGTAAGAAATGACCAGCAGGATGATTCCAGACACACCTGGAGAAACTTACATGAACTGATGCTGAGTGAAATGAGCAAAACCAGAAGATCATTGTACATGGCAACAGGGAGACCATACAATGATCATTTCTGGTGGATGTGGCTCTCTTCAACAATGAGGCAATTCAGGCCAGTTCCAATAAGCTTTTGATGAAAAGAGCTTTCTGCACCCAGAGAGAGGACTATAGGGACTGAGTGTGGATCACAACATAATATTTTCACTTCTTTTGTGCTATTTGCTTGAATTTTATTTTTCTCATTTTTTTCCTTTTTGATCTGATTTTTCTTGTGCAGCAAGATAATTGTGTGAATACATATGTCTATATTAAATTTACATATAGTCTTACCATGTTTAACACATATTGGATTATTTGTCATCTAAAAGAGGAGGTAAGGAGAAGGGGGGGAATTAGAACACAAGGTTTTACAAGGCTCAATGGTGAAAAATTATTCTTGTATATATTTTGAAAATAAAAAGCTTCAATAAATAAAAAAAGAATCAGATAAGGCAAACATTTATTAAGTTCTTACTACTTGCAAGAGGTAAGTGCTAAGAAGTGGGGATACAAAATAAAGACAAAAACCAGTTTCTTTCCTCAAGGAGTTTACAATCTAATGGAAGACACTGAAAAATAAGCTGAAAAGAGAAAGAAGGGGACTGCATTCAGGTGCATTATGAAATCATGCAGCCCAAGTGAGAATGATGAGATAGCTGTCTTGGGCATCTTCCTTAAATGGAAGATCTGGGAGGACCTCTATCATGATCATGCACTATCCTTTCTAATCAGGAGGGAGAGACCCCAAGGGCAGGAGAAAGTTTCAGAGTTAGTAATTTGAAGGATGATGAATTTATGGTGATTATGAAGTCTAAGAGAGCAAAAAGATAGGAAATAAGCATCAAGAGCAAGGGGCATATGGTTGCTTAAGACTGCCAAGATATTGAGTTGATTTCCCTCCAGTTTACAAAAGAAGATACTAGGGTCTGGGGCTGAGAGCTTCCTTTTCCAACTATAATAGGTAAGAGGAAATTGCAAATATACTCAACTGGGATGTGGTTGTTGAGAACGTTTCTAATGTTTTGGGATTTCTTTTTGTTGTTGTTGTTATCCGGTGTCAAACTGTGACTATTTTGATTCATTTTAGCATCTGGCTTGTTGTTTCCGTGATTATTTCTTATCATACGTTTAAAGATATGTTTGTTTCTTAGAATTCTGTAATTACAAATATTATCTTTACTTACTCTGGTGATGTAAGTGAATGTAATTGCTTATTAGAAAATATATCCATATCCACATACATCTATAATACATGATATATAATTTTGGCTTTATTCCCCTTCAGGCTCTTTTTGCATTGGAAATAAATTCCCCTTTCCCCTAGAAAAACTAAGTAAATGTTCAGATATATCATACCGAGGGCATTTTTTTTTTATCTTTTCTCTGATGAAACAAGCCAATGCTATTCTCCCATCACTAGTCAGACAAATTAAGAATCAAAACTCCCTAGGAAGACTCATTCATGCTACAGCTATGATCCTGTATGCAGTATGAATTTCTTTTTGCTTTTACCCCTGAAAGCAATCTATCTCTCTCCCTCCTCTCCTAATTATAACTTTAGAGATGTGTTTATCTTAATATATTCTTTTCACATCTGTAATCATTTTTAAGATCCTCTTCCTTGTTAATTAAACATGAGTAAATTGGGAAGCCCTCAGTCCCATAGTCTCATAACCCTTAACCAATTATTGCACTCAGAATATCACAAAGATTTAGAAACAGGATAATACCACTCATCATCTGGAGCTCTTTATTTTTTATCAATTCACACAAGGCTTCCCGGGCTTTTTAAAAAAACTATCCCTTTTGCCATATCTGGTAGCACAATAGCATAAACACATACAGATACATACACACATACACACATATTTCATAACTTCTTCATTTCCCAATCTATGGGTACTCTTGATTTCTGTTCTTTGTCAACCAATGATTTCTTAATTGCCAAAGATGATGGTCTTTCTTCAGCCTTAAATCCTGTTGCATTTGACAATATCCATCATCCTTTTTCTCCATGGATACTCTCTCTTCTCTAGGGTTTCAACTCATTCCTTCCTCTTAGTTTTTTTTCTGACCTGTCTAGTCATTTGTAAGTCACAGTCTTTATAGAGTCCTTTTAATATGAAATTTAATAATAATAGACAGAAAATGGATTTATTTTGTTATAATATCATATTAACTGTTAAATTATATAAGATATTGTTGCTACTATCAGTGAACATTTTGATATCTAAGAAAGAGTAGGAAAATAACTTTATTTTCTAATAAAAATGCTAATATTTATATGAAGGAATGCAGCTTTCAGATGGTATGTGAACAGTTTTAGGACAAACAACTCTAAAATATACAATTTTGAATCCCTTTGTGGACAACGTAAAACCATGTTTTTCTTGTGTGGGAACAGTTTGATATTATAAAGAGACAGAAAAAGTTCCTTTATTTATTGAAAACTGGGGAAATGTGAGTAAAAAAACCAACAGTTTCAAAGACACTAAAGAGATTCTGAACAATGCCAAAGCTAGCTGCAAAGTACTATTGTAGCTTAGGTTTTTGGCTTTTATACATGTTTTATCACCAAAGAAGATACAACTTTAAATAAATAAAAAAAATTAAAAAAGGAGAGCTCATACAAACATTTGAAGATTAACATATTATTTGATAACAGGGATATGATAAAGTCAATTGGAGAGTTATGACTCTTTAAGTGAGCTACTGGAAATCAGGAAGCTTTTATCTAGGCCAATGAAAAGCAGGGGAACTTAGTATAGATAGGAACCAGATATAAGAACCTGGAATAGGAAATTGAGAAGAATTGATAATATAGAAATGGGGACTGAAATGCTGTTCTGTCAGAGCAGAGGCAGAGAGAAGCAGTCAGCTGACAGAAAAATTCAACTGAACGAGTCCTGATCAGTAGGAAAGAAAATGGATTTAAATGAAGAAGAATTTCTGTGATAGCTCTTTAGAACAATCCAGAACTTAAAAAAGATGAAGTTTCTTTTAAGACTGTTGTTCTCTGATGCCAGTTCTGGCTTTTAAATCTCCCTCCCTGCTCCAACCTCAATCTGTATCTACCCTAGCCCCCAAACTATTACTGTTATAGCACAGTGAGCATGACTAGATTTGTTTCCCTGGCTTAAAAAAAAATTAAACCAGGCTTTGTTGCTATGAACAAGGCAAAATTCAGGTATGGCCCCCAAATAGCTAATGTGGTGAACTTGAGGTTTCTCTGATTTAGAGGGATATTATTTACAAAGAGACTTTGTAAATTACTGAATTTGTAAATTACTAAATACTCTTTTAAGGATGATGGTAAATTGAAAGAGCTTATAAGTGCTACCTTGTAGTAGAGAAAAGAAGAGGATTTTCCCAACAGAAAATGGTTAGGATCCAGAATACTGAGTTTTGATAGGCCTAGATGAGACCCTCTTACATAATGTGAATTTTAAATATATCCCACTATAGCATTGGCAACTTGTGATGTTAAAAAGCTTCTTTTCAATTTCTTTCAATTTCAATTTCAATTTCGTTTAATGATTAAAATTCATTTTATACCGCCTCGATATTGGTGCTCTACAAGGTGCTGAATTATGGGACCCTGCCTAGAGGGAATACCAAGGCCACCTTGACCCTTCATACACAATTTCTGCAATGTCTATCCTAGGCCCCTTATTCTTCTCTTTATACTTTTTTTCCATTGAACTCATCAATTCTCATGGGTTTAATTATCATCTTCATGCAGATGACTCAGAGATCTAAATAACAAGTCCCACTCTTTCCCCTGCACTTCAGTTTTGCATCACTAATTACCTATTGGGCATTTCATACTCAATGTCCAGGAAACATCTCAGTCTCAATGTGTGACAATGAGAACTCATTATATTTCCCCAACAAGCCAGCCCTCATCAAAACTTTCCTATGATCAAAAACTCTGCTATCCTATCACTCTCCCAGCCTCCATAATAACTTTGACTCCTTATTCTCCTTCATCCCATATATATAATTGGCTACTGAGTTCCCCAAATGTTGCCATTTCTATATTTACAGAATCTCTTTCATTAACCCCCTTCTCTCTACTAACACTGCTACCTACCTTGTTCAGGCTCTCACTCACTCTATGCCAAATTATTTCAAGAGCATCCTCGTTTGCTTCTTTGCCTTAAGTTTCTTCCTGTGATAGTCCTTCCTCTACACTCTGATACTCCTGAAATGCAAATCTATCTGACTCCTTGATTCAAACAACTCCAGTGCCTTTCTATTGCCTTGAAAGCTTTATGTTTACATTTTAAAGCCCCTAATAAACTGGCCCTAAACCATCTCTCCACTTATTGAGCATCATTCTCTCTCCTGCTCACTCTATTCTACACTCTTCCTAAGAGGGGTTTCTCACACATTATTCCATTTTCTATATCTATGTCTTTTGATTAATGATCCTCCCTCCTCACCTCTAACTCATCAAATCTGTCTTCCTCTAAGATGCAGCACAAGCATTATCTTTTACATGAAGGCTTCCCTGATCTCTCTAATTCCTAGTGCCTTCTCTTCCAAACCATATTGTACTTAATGATTTCATACATATTTATATTATTCTTGTATATATCTTTATAATCTCTCTGTTAGAATGTAAACCATTTGTAAAGAGACATAATTGAATTTATCCCCTGCACCTAGCACAGTGTCTGGTACATTGTTAGAAATGCTAATTAATTGATTGATTAAAAGAGAAAGAAATATACAGAGTACAGTGTGGTGAATGCTACTGGCTCAGAAGTCAAAATGCTTGAGTTCTAGTCCTATCTTTAATAATGACTTCTTATGTGACCTCAGGCCAGGCACTTGAAATAACATCACCTATAATATAAAGGAGTGGGACTAGATGGCCTCCATGATCTTTTCCAGCTCTAGAGCTACAATACTTTGATAAGCCATCTTAGAGAAGTTATCAAATCCTCAAATCCCCCTAAAGTGGACACAAATTAGAAGACTAAAGCACATCCCCATTCAATTCATTAATCCATGAATATTTACCATGTGCAAGGCATTGTGATGGGCTATAAAGAATATTTTCTAATAAATCTTTTTTTGGACACATGTTTGGTATATGGGTTTTTCTTTTCTCTTTCTAGTTCAGATGCTGGGTTAACATATGAGCACTCATTTGGATAGCTGTTTTCTTCTAAATGTAGGAGTTGAAACAGAGAGGGGAAAATTATTCATTATTAAACCTAGGAATTCACTAAGGGAGCCCAATTCCATTTGTTGACTTTTTCAAATCAATGTTTTTGATTCCATGCTATTATTTACCTAAGTTTTTATGAGTATGATAATGATTGAGTTATTCTCATTGGAATGAAATGAAATAAACATCAGAAAATACTGCCCACCCACATGAACTCACATACATGAAGGGAAAGGGCTAGCTTGAACACAGGAGACATGTACCATACTTTACCTATATGTAATCATACCTGTATTTATGTGTATCTTTCTTGTCTATTCATTCCTCCATAGAGCTCCCCTGGGCCAAGTCATCTCTTTGATGGCAACTTGAAGGCCTCCTGCTCCCATGGTATCAACACATTGGTATCAGACTTAGTGTCTTGTCTACTGCATCTCAGAAGTCCCAATCTCAAGACATTCTCCTGTCTCAACATCCCTAGTAGCAAGGATTACAGGCATGTGCCACCATACCTGGCAAGTAGATAACTTTAGAATAATGTTGGGAAAAGGACATATATATGTGAATGTTTGTAGCAGATATTTTTGTAGTGACAAGGAATTGGAAATTGAGTGGATGTTCATCAATTGGGGAATCACTAAATATGGTATATAAATATAATGGAATGTTATTGTTCTATATGAAATGATGAGCAGGCTGATTTGAGAAAAAACCTAGAAAGACTTACATGAAAGTGAGCAGAACCAAAAAAACATTGTATACAGTAACAAGATTATGTGATGATCAACTGTGATGGACTTAGCTCTTTTCAATAATGAGGTGATTCAATTCTAATAGGTTTGGAATGGAAAATGTCATCTGCATTCAGAGAGAGAATTATGGAGACCAAATGTGGATCAAAGCAAAGTATTTTCATCTATTAGTTGTTGTTGCTTGTTTGTTTTTTCTTTCTCATGGGTTTTTTCCTTTTGATCTGATTTTTCTTGAGCAACATAACGAATATGGAAATATGTTCATAAGAATTGTACATATTCAACCTATATCAGATTGTTTGCTTTCTTGGGGAGGGGAGAGGTAAGGGAAGGAGGGAGAAAATTTTAAAACACAAAGTTGTTGTTTTTTTAAATGAATGTTGATATGTAACATGTATTGGTCAACCTGCCATCTGGGGGAGCAGGGGAGGGAGAAGGAGGGGAAAAGTTGGAACAAAAGATTTTATAATTGTCAGTGCTGTAAAATTACCCATGCATATATCTTGTAAATAAAAAGCTATAATAAAATTTTTTTTAAAAAATAAAATGAATGTTGAAAACTATATTTATATGTATTTAGAAAAAATACTATTAAAATAAAAATAAAATAATATTTATAGTAATATCAATTTAGTCTCATAATTTTAGATATCATTCATATTGGATGTTGAGACTATGGATTGTGATTGTTTGGTCAATAAAATATTTAACGTAGACCACAATAGGGAATAAGGAATTACAAATAAATATAAAATCTGGTTCCTGCCCTTATGAAGCTTACAGTGTCTTAGGTTAAGAGGAAGAGACAAAATAAGTAGGAAACAACACCAGCACAGGCATAGTTAAGCACTAAACTGAGTGATAACTACTCTCAGTTACATAAGTGTTCAGAAGTGGAAGACATATGTAGGTTGGAGTAACTGGAGAAGGCTTCATGTAAGTTGCGTTAAAGGGGACCTTGAAATATGGATAAATATCTGGAGAACAATGGAGGGTAGATAAATCTATTCCAGGTGGAAGAAATAGCATGAGTAAAGTCATGGAGATGGTTGTTAAATTTTAAAAGGGGGCTGAGATGATCTCTTAGGTTTCTTCAAAGTCTGGCAATCTATGATTTTATGAAGAAGCAAGCATGTCTGTGTAACAGTATAGAAACCTGGTACAAATGAAAGGTTCAAGTTGGAGAGCAGACCTGTAGCTATGAATTTTTTAACCCGAGTCCTGGGGACTTAGGAGGAACACATATTTTGCCTGTTGTATATACACACTAGACAGATGTCTAGTATTCCCCCAGGGTTTATTAACTTTAAGCCTTTGGCAGCTCTAAGAAAAACAAATATAAAATTATATAACTAGTCTTTGGCCCAAAGGGAGAAATCCTCTCCACCCCTCAAATAAAAAAAAATCCAAGGATTCTTCAGTGTTGGGGCAGAGCTCTTAGAGAATTGGGCTATTAGAGCCAATCTTTTCATGCTACTGTTTTTATAAGGAAGATGTGTTATCACTTTTAGAAGCATATTTCTTTTAGATTACACCACACTCACAAACAGTGTTTTCAAGGCCAGAAGTCCCGAAAACATTGCAGAAATCAGTGGAATCTTCAAGTGCTGGCTGCATTAATGAGTTTTTTGAGGTGTCTTGTGGGAAGGAAATACTGACCATTTTAGTTCATTTTAGGCAATGTGGTTTCTAAGACATACAGATACTAACGGTCTCCTTAGCAACCATCTGAAATTTCTGTTGCTGTAAGATGAAATCGAGATCACTATTCACGCAGTCACTCACATGGGGTCAGATATTGTTTATCTCCCTGGCAGAAACCACAAAAGTCACTGAGATTTTAATGGCATCCTGAAGACTCATATGAGAGCAGAAAACATGAGAGGTTACAGTTGCTGCTAATGAGCATAGAGTGAACATTAAAAATTCAGCCTGTTTCTTTGAAGCCTGCATTGTTCCAGAGCACGCTTCAGATGCCATCCCTTCCAAGGGACAGAGAGAGGCCATCACAAAAACAATAACAAAAAAACAAAAACCTTCACAAGCTTCAGACAAAACTCCTATTCATTCTTTTTCTACGTTCACAATTACTCTTTGAATGCATGTTCCTGAAAGATCTCAAGCAAAATTATTCGATGAAAACACAGCCCCCTTATACAGTGTTATCCGAACACTGTCCCAAATCCTTCATTTGGAGTCCTCCAAAAGCTCAGGTTCTGAACTATAAATCAATTTCTCTATGTTCCACTGAGTAACCCTATGGTTAGTCAGGCACCTGAATGTTGAGCTCTCTATAAAAGAACTCTGTATGACAATTTAGCTTGTTTTATTTTTCTGAAATTGAGTGAAACTTTTCATTTCAGTCACTCATCCATTCTTCTATTCAATCATTCAAAAAACATTTACTAAGCTCCTATTTTAAATAAAGGCAGTTCTATGGCATAGTAGCTAGAGCGCCTTGCCTGAAATCAGAAAATCCTCAGATCAAATTAAACTTTAACTGTTTGATCCTGGGCAAGTCAATTACCCTATTTGCCTCAGTTTCCTTCTCTATAAAATAAGCAGGAGAAGAAAAGGACAAACCATTCTAGTATCTTTTTCTAAGAAAACTTAAATAGGATCACGAAGAATCTGAAATGACTGAACAATAAAAGTACAGTGTTAGTCATTGAATAAATTGCAAACACTAATGTTCTTTATTTTATAATTATAAAATTTTTTGACAGTATATATGCATGAGTAATTTTTTTATAACATTATCCCTTGTAATCATTTTTCCAAATTATCCCTTCCCTCCCTCTACTCCCTCCCCTAGATGACAGGCAATCCCATACATTTTACATGAAACACTAATGTTCTATTTATGAGGCAAGAAAAAAAAGGAATCATAGATGAAAAAACTTTTCTCATTCAATTGTATAGGCTTTCGATGTGACTAATGTTTTATCAAAACTATATACATTATTAAAAGAGGCAGTTAGGTAGAGCAGGGGACGTGACTCTTTCCAACAATGAGATGATTGAGGCCAATTTCAATGATCTCATGATGAAGAAAGCCATGTACACCTCCCAGAGAGAGGACTGGAGAACTGAGTGTGGATCATAACATAACATTCTCGTTCTTTTTGCAGTTGTTCATTTGCATTTTGTTTTCTTATTCATTTTCTTTCTTTTTTGATCTGATTTTTCTTGTGCAGCAAGGTATTTGTACAAATATGTTTACATATATTGGATTTAACATATATTTAATATATATGGCATATATTGGATTGCTTGCCATCTAAGGGAGGGAGTGAGGGGAAGGAGGGGAAAATTTGGAACACAAGGCTAAGCAAGGATTAATTATCCATGCATATGTTTTGAAAATAAAAAGCTTTAATAACAAAAAAAGAAAGATATGTTTAAATTGCTTTAGATACTATCTCTGAGACCCTAAGCAAGCCAATTTCTCAGCCACTGTTTCCCTACATGTCAAATAGGGATAATAACACTTATTTCCCAGCATTTCTGTGAGAATCAAGCAAGATAATGAATGTAAAAGGTTTTTCAAACATTAAAACATTGTATGATTGCTAGTTTATACTACTCTACCTCTCAAATAAATGCATAGCATGTAATGTTGATCTTTGTAGGTATTAGTAGTTGAGTAGTTTAAGAAAGCTTACACAAGTTTGATGGGGCCAGCTATAAATATACCCTTCTCTTCTTGGACAACAATTATTTTGAAATTTTGGTGTCAAAGTAAAGCAACAGTAGTTTAAGGTAATGGTATAAGATCTCTTCCAATAGCTGCTAAATGTAGAAGTTGGGACAAATATAACAGAAATCAAAGGATGGCACTTGGTGCTCCTATGTGACAGCTGGTGACATCCTACAATTTCTGTTTTTATTTTTAGCTCATTCTTCACTTCTTTACTTTACCCTCATTATCCTATTCTTTTGTTCTTTTCTCCTTTTCCCTTCTTTTTCCTGCTTAAGCCTTTACCCTGTTAATGGCACATAACGCTCTAAAAGAAGGTGGCTGACTCTCAAAATGGGACCAACGATTATCAATCTAAATCTTTCTAAGTAATAAATGGAACTTTTCCAGGAGGATGTCTCCCATGCCTAATCACTGACATGGCATTCAGTACTTGATAGGCTGTCAAGAGTTTAGTTGGTTGACAGAATCTCATTGTGTTTCCAAAACAATATAAAATTTCCTGGTGATATGTGGAGCAATTTTGAAAGCCAAGCCAAGCATACCTCAGAGTCCTTCTTGAAGGTAATTTGTACTAAGCTGTCAGCAGCTGCAGTGGGTGTTGTAATGTATGTGCCACCACACAGACTTATGTGTCACATAAGTGCATATCTGATTTAGAGGAAATTTTTTCGTTTCCTCCTCCAGCAGTAGGCTTTTTTTTTTTCTGTATTGAGTCACATGATATACTCTTAACTGCCATCTTTCTATCCTAAATGTCACTGAGGTCCAATAAACTGATATTTCATAAGGGGATTGGGGACAAAGCTAGTGCAAAATCACAGACTCGGAATCCTAGGAAATTAGCATTGGAAGGGACCCTAGAGAGCATCTCACCCAGAATTAGATAATCAAAGCTTAAAAGATTCAATAGTGAATTTTTCTATTATAGCAATCATTTTATTTGTCATTGAAGTAGACATTTTAAAATTAAGTTATGTGATGATGGTTCTTTGTTATGTTACTAATGCTTATCAGAGGATTGTATGTTAAATAAACTGACAGAGTTAAGGGTAATGAGAGGCAAAGCTAAGAGAAAGACTCTCAATTTGCTTCCTTTTATAGAATTATCATCCCTTTTTCTCAGGTTCAGAATAAGGGTCTGAACAATGCAGCTCTCACTATTTGCACACTGGAGAGGGTGGGGGAACACTTTTATGTTTCTAGTTGCCAAAATTTTTTTACTCAATTCCTCCCCACCTCCTCTCTTTCCGTGACTGAAATTCTGTCCTTACTCATCTCTGTCTCTTGGAATTCCTAGAACTATTCAATATTCAACTCAATTAACACCTTTACAATCCTAACCAATTTCTAAGTATTTCCCCCACTCTCCTAAAATGCTTTATGTGTGTACACATACATAACTTAGAAATATCAGTAAATATGCATATATAACATGAAATATCAATATTTATATATATACATATATATGTGTGTGTGTGTGTGTTTATTTTGTTGTTCTTCTATAAATGGAAGAAACTGTGTCATTGAATCATAGAATCTCACTGCTGGAAGAAAATCTAGTAGCCATCTAGTCTAATACATAACTAACAGTCAGGAGTCAGTAAGATCTAAGTTCAAATATAGGCTTAGACACTTACTAGCTAATCTCTTTTGTCTCAATTTCCCCAAATGGGAAATGGGAAAAGTAATAATAGTACCTAAAAGGATTGTTGTGAGGATCAAATAAGTTAATACTTACAAATCACTAAGTACTAGTAGTGCTTAATAAATTCTTCTTTCCTACCTTCCAAATAAGCCTTAATTTAACACACATGACAGGTGGTCATCCAATTCTAGCTTAAAGGCCTTCAGTGAGAAGAAACCCCCTATCTCTTGAGGAACCCAAATCCCTTGTTGGATACCTCTGATTATTGAGATAACCCTAAACGTTACATATACTTAATGCACATTCAGGTAAAATTTCAGTAATGTAAATTGGACAGGAATGTTGTCTTAGAAGCACATGCCACATTAACAGCATTCTTACCCCATTCCCTCTAGCACCACTAAGTGTTTTCCTGAGGCTTATGGAAAACTTCCTGAAAGTTTTCATGGTCCTGGATCTAATTTATGGGAAGGTGACTAAAGATTAAAGGAATTTACTTGCCCTAAAGAAAATATGAAGAATGTCTTATTTTAGGGGGTGTGAGGGAGATTCACCCCCTAAAAAAGTCTTAAATGTTATCCATTAACCCTTTTGTGTCCTCTTGGGCCTGACAGACAAATGAGCTGGAAATGTGTTGATGAAGTTTCAAAATTGTTTGCAGGGGGCAGTTTCACAAAGGATCCCTTCAAGGGAAAAGAAGTTCTAGAAGTACAGGTGCTGTTAGAAGCAGTAAATGTCATCTTCGGAGGTAGAAATAGAGGGCAGCTGGGTGAACAGTGTGGAACAGGAATCAGCAAAGAGAGTTGCTCAGAGACAGACCCGACTATCAGTATTCCAATCATGCTACAACTCATAGAACATGAGCTGTCTGAAAAATAGTCTTCCTGTTGTCATGATCACTGTCCTTTGTGCTGGCAGAATTTTTTGGGGGGGAGGGGGAAGGAGGAAAGGAATAAGTAGGGAGAATGAGTCTATCACTTAGTTATCCCTTATTGATTATTCAATGTTCCAAGTTTGAAAGAGAAAAGAACTTAGGCTTCTGGCTTCCAACTTTGAGAGTGAAACTGTCTTCAGTAGTTTCAGACATTTCTGGGAAAAAAGACTTCTTTCCAATCTTTCTTTCCCTTGAGGGACCTCTCCCTGAAAAGAATCTATAAACCAAGGTCTTCTCTCTCCAAGCTAGGAGCCAAAAGGTCAAGATCTCTCTTCTCTCCTGCTCTCAACAACCCCACCTTTCTCACAAGTATGAAACATTGAGTTATCAGTCAATCTCTACCAATGAGGAGTGTCTTATAAAAATGGAATTTGAGCTTTAGTTACATATACTTGCTAACACTTGATATTTGATTTTTTCCCCTTATCTGGTCTGTTGGTAGGGAGTGTATTTAAAGGTGGCTTGAGATGCATATACATGATGAAATAATAGAATACAAACATGTTTATATGTAATGGAGCAACTGAGGAATGAAAGGATGGGTGTATTCCTAGTTTGGGATAATATTTGTGTACTTCTATTATTGCTCTATCTTCTCGGTGTATCTTTATTACAAGTTAATTAATATTAATTAGTTATATGATATTAAAGCAGAAATCACTACATGTTGGACTCCCATCCTGGTTCCACAGACCTTTCCTGTTAACCTTCCATATTGTCTTTAATTGAAAAATATTCTACTCCATCCTTTTGTGTTGTGACACTTTAAAATTTGCTTAGTGTCATTATTTAAAGGAATTTGGAGAAGACTTGGGGTGAAGTCTTGGGGAGAATGATGTTTATGAGGAATACATTAGAATTTAAATTCAAGGTAATAGCATTGGAAAGATACCTCAAATCCTTCAAAGTTAACCCTAGAAACTTAAGTCTCTAAGTGAAAGATATACCTAGATGGAGGAACTCAATTTGCCAATGTGAAGGGAAATTGGAAATAGAAATTGGAAATGGAAGTTAGAATAATGACCTCCCCAGAGGATGTGCCATATATTTATATACAGTATATATATATATTCAATGTATACATATATGCATAATTACATATATGTATAAAATTCATATTGTATTGATAGCATAATAATACAGTATATTATTTGTATATTTTCTAAATGTTACTTAAAGCATATCACAATGAACCTGGGGTAGATAAGTGTTCCAGAATAACTTTCTATTGTCAAAAACTTTTTCTGTGGTCTATTTATTTTTGTAGTTTATTACTCAGCTTTTAACTCTTTGTTAAAGTAGGGCTCTATTTCCAGGGTGGAGGGTACACTGTCCCAAGTTTCAGGGTGCAGCTATTTTCAGATATCCTTCTAGGGATCTGACCATAAGTACTCCTTTCTGTCCTGGAACTGTGAGAAGTATCCCCATTCCACTGGGGCTGTTAAGTTCTAGTTCTAAAGCAACAGAGTCCTTCCTCAATGACTACAAAGAGAATTCATGTGAGCTGAGCCTCTGGAAGCTGCCACTGCCACACCTGCCCATGCCCACTCCTAGTTTGCTGGTTTGCTAGGGCCCTCTCACTCTACTGAAAAATCTTTCTTGCTGACCTTCTAAGTCATCTCTGATGATTCAGTCCAGAGTGATCTGAAAGTCACCAGTACTGTCGCTGATTCACAGGTCTCTAAATCCATTTCTGTTTTGCTGGTGTGGGGCAAGGGCTACACTTGCATGGCCTGCACCAGGACTACATGTTGGACTCTCACCCTGGTTCCAAAGATCTTTCTGGCTGACCTTCCAAGTTGTCTTTCGTTGAAAAATGTTCTACTCCATTTTTTTGTGTTGTGACACTCTAAAATTTGCTTAGTGTCATTATTTAAAGGAATTTGGAGCAGTCTGGGGGAGAAGTCATCAACTTCCTGCCTTTATGTCATCTTAACTCTGCCCCCTGATAACTAAAATAATCACCTAGTTGTGATGGTCATAGAAGAGATGTTTGTTTTGTTTTTCATAGCTTATAATATTTTCCACCAGCTCATTGCCTATTGTTCACCCAATGTAAAAAGTAAAATCAGGACCATTGATAGAACTTTTAAAATTTCCCATGTCATACAGTAGTACAACTTCAGAGTCATAAACTAGGTCAAGACTAAATAGCCATGTGGCTATAAACAAAGTCTTTAGAGCATAGGCACTCACTCTCTAGTGGAAAAAATGACTAGCTGGAGCAATGAAAGGAGTCTTCTACATCAATTAAATCACAGGTCAAGTTAAAAAATAAAATAATTTCCTACTGACCATTCTCCCATGATCAATAAAAGCATAATTTAATTCATCGCCAATGAAAATGGATAAAATTATAACACTATTAACAGTTACTGAAAGATGAGATTATCAGATAGAAGCCTCATGCAATTTACCAAGTGGGCTGAATCCAGAAAGTCTGATTTAATCCAGATTATGATTTCAATCTAATGATTTCATTTAAAAGAAGTTAGGAGAAAAGGGAAATATTTTGAAAATAAATTTATACTGTAAGCCAAGAACAGTTAATTCTTCATTGTACTACTCATAAAACTCATGTTCATTTTTTTTCCTCTGAGACATTAGTGCCTACTCAGGCTATGATTCAGGGAGGAAAATTGACCCTTACATTAATCCATTAACATCCATGTTGCATCATGTCAATATTCAAATGTGCCTGGCACAGACCCAAGAAAACTGTGAAAGGATTAAGGGGATAAACCTAAGAGATGAGAATTTTCTTTTATAGTGTGCTTTCTGGATATCCCCTCTCTCTCTCTCTCTTTCTTTCTCTGTGTTTCTGACTGTCTTTCTCAGTATGTGTATGTGTGTGTCTTTCTTTTTTCTTTTTCTCTCTCCTTCTCCCTCCCCTTCTCCTCCTCCCTCTCTCTCTAATATATGTACATACATAATATATGTATAAGTACATATATATATATATATGCAATAAGTAATTGTTCAGGTATTTCTTCCCAGACATTGCTGAGATTGAATTTTAGAAGTCACTCCCCCCCAGAATCACATAACAAGGCGGCAAGCAGAAAATGATTGCTTGGATTACTGAGCCTGGAATGTTGAATTTAGAGTCAGAGAACCTGAGCTTGAACTCTGGCTCTACCATTTATGCCATCTTTGTGACCTTGGACAAATCACTTAAATTCTCTGAGCCTCAGTTGCATCATCTGTAAAAATCAGTGGAGTGTACTAATTGGCTTTTCAAATCTCTTCTAGCTCTGGATCTATGATCCTATCTATGAGTTTAGAAGCAAAAGCCTAGAGATCATTATGATCAATTTATTTTGCTTCTCTGTCCTTTCTAAATATCCCTATCTATGATATCAAACACATTTATTGAATGCCTACTCACTACAGGTCATTATATCAAGGGATAAAAATTATAGGTCTGATTTTCCAAATGATAAATGGTCAAAGGATATGAACAGACAATTTCCAGATGATGAAATTAAAACTATTTCTAGTCATATGAAAAAAATGCTCTAAAGCAATATTGATCAGAGAAATACAAATTAAGACAACTTGAGAAATACAAATTAAGATAACTCAGAAGTACCACTACATACCTTTCAGATTGGCTAAGATGACAGGAAAAGATAATGATGAATGTTGGAAGGGATGTGGGGAAACTAGGGCACTGATACATTGTTGGTGGAATTGTGAATACATCTAGCCCTTCTGGAGAGCGATTTGGAACTATGCTCAAGGAGTTATCAAACTGTGCAAAGCCTTTAATCCAGCAGTGTTATACTACTGGGATTATATCCCAAAGAGATCTTAAAGAAGGGAAAGGGACCTGTATGTTTGTGATGGCCCTCTTTGTAGTGGCCAGAAACTGGAAACTGAGTGAATGCCCATCAACTGGAGAATGGTTGAATAAATTGTGGTATATGAATATTATGGAATATTTATGGATATTTAACATGTATTAGTTAACCTGCCATCTGGGGGAGGGAGAGGGAAGAAGGAGGGAAAATTGGAACAAAAGGTTTTGCAATTGTCAATGCTGAAAAATTACCCATGAATATATCTTGTAAATAAAAAGCTATTAAAAAAAACTAATACATTGTTGGTAGAGTTGTGAACTGATCCAATTATTCTAAAGAGAAATTTGGAACTATGTCGAAAGGCCTATCAAACTGTGCATACTCTTTGATTCAGCAGTGTTTCTACTGGTTCTGTATCCCAAAGAAATCATTAAAAAGGGAAAAGGACCCACATGTGCAAATATGTTTGTGTCAGCCCTTTTTGTACTGGCAAGGAACTGAAAAATGAGGGAATGCCCAATAGTTGGGGAATGGCTGAATAATTTATGGCATATGAATGTTATGGAATATTATTATTGTTTCATAAGAAACAATCAGTAGAATGATTTTGAAGAAACCTGGAGAGACTTACATGAACTGATTCTGGGTGAAGTAAGTAGAACCAAGAGAACATTGTACACAGCAACAAGACTATGTGATGATCAATTCTGATGAACATGGCTCTTTTCAATAATGAGGTGATTCAGGACAATTCCAATAGACTTGTGATGGAGAAAGCCATTTGCATCCAGACACAGGGCTCTGGGAACTGAATATGGATCACAACATAGTTTTTCATTTTTTTATTGTTGTTTGCATGCTTTTTGTTGTTTTTTATCTCATTTTGTTTTCCTTTTTGATTGTGCAGCATGATAAATGTGGAAATATGTATGGAAGAAATGAAAGCATTGTACATGTTTAATATATATTGAATTTCTTGCTATCTAAAGGAAGGGGTGGAGAAAGGGAAGGAGAAAAATTTGGAACACGGAATTTTGCAAGGGTGAATGTTTGAAAAGTCTACATGTATTTTGAAAATAAAAATTATTATTAAAAAATAAATAAAATGACATGGATGGAAGAAAAAAAAAGATGGGGCTCAGCAGGCAGATAGTAAATATTTGCATAAAAAGGGGAGATAGAACTTACTGAAGTCAATATCATATCCTGATGTGTTTTTCAGGCTCTTAGAATACATCAGAAACAGAAATTTGAATAAACTACAAGAAAAGCACTACCTCTACTATATCCAAAAAAGATTTTTAAATGGAGATTCTATATAGATAAAAATAGAAAAAATAGCAGCATATTTTGACATAGAAAAAAACTAGAAACAAATTAAGGGGTCTGTAGACTGGGGATTGACTACACAAATTGTAATGTATGAATATGGAAAGGATATGTGCCCCCACTCATAGGAGTGTTTGGGCACTTAATGGTTTTTACATAAGAGTTACTCAGATGCTGTTGTCTGTCCTTCATATTTGAGGAAGACCAATGACATCATGAATAATGTCTTGACTTGGATGTAAACTGGGTTTAAGTGAGGCAGAGTTGCACAAACTGGTCAGCCTCGCTCTTTCTTCCTAATTCGTCAAAGTCCAAAGGCAGGATAAAATTTAAGGTAACCTGGGATACAGTGGATGGCCTTGGCATCTTTGATGTGTGACTTAGCTTGACCTCAACTTGGTTTAACCTGTCTGCCAAGATAGTTTACTGGGGTATGGCTGCTGGGCAAACTACAACTTCTTGGAACCACAGGTAAGAACTGGGCAATTCGGGTGGACACCAAAGGTAGATGAGCAGCTCTGAAAGGGCTTCCCAAGCCCTTACAGCAGAGGTACTAGTCCTCCCCAACACCACATGCACCCTACTCAGGATCTAAACTCTGAGCTTCTAATCAGAAGAGGCATGAACAGGACTGGGTTCCTGAAGTCATTTTTGGTCTTTTCTGTGCCTCTCTGATCTGAAATCTCCTCAGAATTTTCTTTCTTCCTTGCTCCCATGGCTTTTTAATGGGCTGTCAAAGTTTTTGCTCCATGTGTGAAAGAATAAGAATTCAGCTAAGTAGGAAATAGATAATGACCCAGGCCCCCTAGGATTAGGTTTTGACCTTATTTGGATTCATTCAAACAGTATACACAAAGTGTAGTGGTTTCCCAAAGACAGGGAAAGAAGTCAGAATTATACAGTTCTATCTCTTTTTAGACGTCAGAGCTTCCCTGAAATAAGTATGAGAAACTAGGATCTCCACTTGTGAATTTAAAAGAGAGTCACATAGCTTATTCTGTTCCAAGCTGGAAGAATTCTTTGGCAGAGAATGGAAATGTTATCCAAAAGTATAATCAAAAGGTGTTGTTTAGGAGGAAATAAAATTTTTGCTTTGATTGATGAGAGAGAGAGAAAAAGAGAGAGAGAGAGAGAAAGAGAGAAGAGAGAAGAGAGAGAGAAGAGAGAGAGAGAACAGAGAGACAAAGAGACAGAAACAGAGTGAGAGGGAAGGAGAGAAAGAGAGGAAGAGGGAAAGAAAAGGAGGGAGCATTAGGGAGAGGAGAGGAGAGGGAGGGAGCCAGAGAAGAGAGAAGAGACAGGGAGCAGGAAGGAGAGGGAGAGAGAGAATTAAGCCTGAAGCACTAATTAACTGGGGCTGTACTATTTGTTCCAAAGATCTTGGCACACGGAATAAAATGTCTCTTTCCAGGGAGGAGGAAATGCCATTCAAGCCAAGGCTGAGGTGGGGTGGTGTCCTTTAAGTAAAATTTCTCGGAAGGATATTTTCATCCTTAGGGAGTTCCCTTCCTTAAATGTAGTAAACTAAGCATATTAAGGGCTTCTGATTTTTAGGAGCTATACAGTGGGGCTTTAAAATTTATGGAGCATAGCAGAACCCATCCAATCTGCTATGAGGAAGAAATAATACTCAGCTAAAGACTCCAGTGAAGACAGAATCTGAAAATAGAAAAGTCCTACTGCCACATGCCAATGGATTTGTTCTTTGGGGTCACCAATAGCAACTGTAGGACCAGGGGAACAACACTGAGCAATAGCTGCTTGAAACTAGCAGAGAACCACAATCAGTGACTCCATGTCACTGTTAGAGGATATTTAATTTAGAGAACAAAAGACCAACAAGAGGGATGCTTGTTATTTTAATAATTTGAAGGACTTTCATGTGGAATCAATGGATTTACTCTACAGAGTTTTATATGACAGAACGAAAACTAGTGAGTGAGGGAGGCTGATGTTGACTCAGTGTAAGGAAGGAAAAAAAATGGTGGTCCAATAATGTAATGGAATATATTACAAGAGGATAATGAATTCTCTGTTATAGAAGACTAGTCTAAGGACCCCAGAAATGAAAGGGATTCTGGAAATCATCCTGTCCCCAGCTTCCTGAGTTACAACCCATATGGGATTTTGTAACAGAATGTGGGAATTGAAAAACTATGACTTATTATCAGTAAATATTTAATTTGTACATCTCTTTTACTTATTCAGGTATGTGTAAAAATTTATTGAGCAAAAAGGATTATGAATGGAAAAAGTTTAAGAAGCCTGATCTAGCCTGATGCTTATCTGTACAAATTAAAGAAGTGTGCTACAGAGAATAGTCATCCATTCTTTGCTATATTACATAGATTTCTGTATTAGATGGGAGGTAGGCATGGATTACCATCAATGTCTATTCTAACTCAGAAAATCTATGATTCTCTATAAGATGAAGCTGTAAAGGAGAAAAATAATCCATCTTTTGTTGAATACCTAGTATTTCTCTGGAGTCTCTTTACTGAAGACAAAATATTTTCACTAATAGAAAATTAGAAGTTTTTCATTTTAATATTTTGAGATATCAGAAGGTTTAGTCTAGAAATGTTTTTAAATTATTAAACCATGATAATTCTTTTCTATTCAGGAATGCAATTTTCCCTCTATATGCAGAAACATAACTAGGAACTCTGGTACTTGGAACAAGGAAAAATAGGGAAGGAAGAATTTGAAGAGAGACCAGAAGTACAGCCATAGAAAGTGCCAAGGCAAAGAGAAAACTTACCTGGAGTGAAGGATGAGCTTGGGGTCCTTATAAACCACATGCTATCCTTTACCTTCAGAGTACTTTAGTGTTTGAATGTAGTAATACTGAAGGGGAGACAGCTCTTCTAGTCAGGAAATCCTACCTGTGATTCCTTGAGAGTATAGCTGATGACAAAGATCCTCATGTATCCTAACCCCACCCTCACCCCACAAGGAATCAGGATGGAGTGGCTCAAAATTGTTTCACACAATTCTTAAATGAATCAAGAATGTGGATCACTCTAAATTTCAGCATCCACCCCAGTTCTGGCATTATTTTATTAACATCTTCATCTTTATAATAGTTCCAAAACTAAATAATAATAATAATAATATTAATACTAGTCATGAAAAGAAATATCAATTAGTTGATAATAACAATAATAGCTTTTATACAGTGCCCAATATGTACTAGGCACTGTACAAAGTATTTTAAAAATATCTCCTTTGAACCTTAGAACAACTATGAAAGATAGATACTATTATTGTCCCCATTTAACAGTTGAGGAAACTGAGGAAAACATAGGTTAAGTGACTTGCCCAAGTTCATACAGCTAGTAAGTATCTGGGACTGAATATTAATTCAGAACTTTCTGAATTGAAGCCCAGCACTCTGTCTATAGCACTTAGCTGACTGTACTGTCCTTAACCAGCTTTTATACTTTTAAAATATACTTTTATACTTATGTGACCTGGCTCAACCTCTACAATATTGAAAAGAAACTGGGAAGTCAAGGAAAGGCTGAAGAAAGGAGGAAAGACCCTAGCAAAGGTATGAAAATTCTCCATCTCATAGGAAGGATCCCTGCAAGCTAACAAAAAAAAAAAAAAATCTGATGCTTATGTAGTGTACCCTTCCTTTGTTGTCCTCCCTGTTCTTCACTTCCCATGGACTGAAAAAGGCAATTATAACTTTGAGAAACATGGATCTTTTTAACTTTCTGAGAATTTAATAATCATCTTGTCTTTCTTATAAAACTGCTCCTGTATTTGGAAATGGAAATTTAAATCTAACAAAATGTAAATGTGTGGAATGCTGTCCAGAGGGATATGACTATGTCTCTCATTGATATTCAAAATGCATAGCTTACCAGTCTTTGAAATGTAAGCACAAGTCAAGACACATCTGTTTAATATAGTTTTACAGCACTTACCATTATTTTGTGGTTTTTATCTTGTCATTTTGATCTAGTATTCCAGGCCTGTATTCTAACTGTAATTCTATTTAATGTACAAAATGTTATATAAATGTTGGCATAAATTTTGTATAAAAATAAATTACATTGCATTATAATGGTGAAAAATAAAAATGTTCTCATGCTTTATTTAATACTTTCTCCCTGCAACAATCCCTAATGAACAATTAAATTGACTTACTGTGAGTGAAAGGTTTTTCCTAGGTCATGGCAACCATATGTTATATCAATCCTTTCAGTATTTCACAGAACCTCCCCAACTGATTCATATTGTGTGTGAATTAAAATAAGCAAACAGTCTTCTCTGATGCCTACAAGGTACAAGATTCTGCTTCTTATGAACTTAACCTTAGGGTATTAACTCTAGTTTAATTAGGCACTAGTAAGGGTCTTTAAGAGGACTGGTCAGAGGTAGAAATTATTTTAGCCCAGAGGATTTATTGATTTATTTTTCTAAATGGCTAGAGGCACAAAGCATCTTCTATAAAAACACTGTCATTGTGCAAAGACAGGACAACTATTAAATTGAGGTTAAGGTTAAATAAAGGGACAGAATAAGAAAAATTCACCATCAGAATTTTACAGATTGATTTGATAAAAAAGGATAATTGAATGAATGAATGAATGAATGAATGAATGAATGAATGCAAATGCATTCTTGCAAGTGCTTACTGTGTCCCAGGTACCATGTTAAACTCTGGAAAAACAAATACAAAAACCGATAATTCTGTCTTCAAGGACCTAGATGACTTAAGAATAAATACATGTTGTATAATCATGGACAGGGAAATTTGGATCTGATGATCCAGGTATGAATCTATTGATAGGATAGTCAAGTTATGCACCTTTAACAGAAACAATCATTTGCTAATAAAAATAACTTAGTTCTAGAGTGGGAGTTCCCATATTCAGTGCATTAACTACCTCCAAGGTCTACAGGCATGGTTTCTGAAGATCCAATCTGGATAGTGTCTTTCCAGGTGGTTAGAACAGGGCAGTAGTAGGCAAGCACATCCATCAGAATTGAATGGTGAAAATTGCAGAAGGTGAAATTGGTTGAGTGGGAATAATTTTTGTATCACAGCACTAACAGAGGCAACCTAAGTATCCCAATTCTGTATCATCATTTGTATGATTTTTGAAATTTCTTCTACGATAACAAAACTTGTTTGGGAATTTGCAAAGTTGAAAAAAAATTAAAAAGCTGTACACTTGTCCTGAAGATAATGAGTCTGCATTATTAAAAGTGACATGGTAACACCTTTTGCTTTTTGACAATATGATTTGCTACTGGAAGGCAACAGGCTTGATTATACCAAATAGCTGTTAAGTGAGATAAATACAGAAGTTCTGACACCATCTGTTCTGGAGAACTACCAGGCCTGCTTCTTGCAACCTGACAAACCAGAGTACAGAAAGAAAGATAAAGCTAAGGCACCTCCAATTTTTTTCTAATTCCCTAAAGTTATTTTATATTGTCTATTCTAATGGTTATAGGATAGCAAAATGCAAACATAATGAACTAGCAATTCCTACATATATCTTCTCTAATTAGTGTATTGAAGTCATTCATTTTTGGATTTAAATGACCTAGAGATATTAAATTATAGACAAAATGTTATGAATGATATGCCCCAGCAAACTTTACATCTTAATCTTGGTGTTTGGACCAGTTCTAGATGAGGTATGGAGTTCTGACTTATGGTATATTGTAGGTATGGAGTTAGACTGTAGTATATATTGAAGTCTGCCATTATTTCATGTGTAATCTCAGAAAACCATGAAGGGGAAAGTGTGCTCTGTCTAATAAAGGGGTTGGGCCCACTTTAAAGTGAATCCAGGTTTTTCCAGAGGGGCTAAAATTGAACCAGATTTACCCTAGAGTAGAAATAGAATTTCAGCTTTGTCTCAAAGCTGCTTTCTACTTTCAAGGGACATAAACTCCCCCCGCCCAAATGAAGATTATTTCTAATTAATAGATCCCTGTACCTTACTGTATCTGAACATATACTCTCTAGGACTTAAGAAGTCTAGAGTCTACTGAAATAATAAAAAGTGAAACTTCTGGCTAAAAGACTATTGAGGAGCCCAGATAACCCACATATACTTCAACAATGATTTATAAAATTTATTAGCCTGAATAACAATCAGGAAATTAAAAAAGAAACATTATTACTCTCCTTCAAATAGAAAACTATGCAAAAAGACAGATGGAAGCCTTCAGCACTTGAAAAGGCATCCTAGCAAAAAAGCCAGAACAAGCTCAGGTGAACAGGCCTGGATTAGAAAGAGCCAAAGAGGGACAGAATCAAAAGGAACCACCTTAACCAAGAGAACTATAAGGCCATAGCTATTCTCTACTCATGACAGATCATTGGTGAGCCCTGACAAAGAATTCTGAAGCCTTCTAGAACTCTGAATTTGAACACATCAGAAAAAAGCAGAAATCAGTGGCAAGAGCACAGAAAATTCATATCAGAATCAAACAGGACCAGTCCACTTCATTCAAGAGTCAATGAGGAATATCTGTCCCTAGCATAAAAACCCAAGTAAGGAATTGAAGTTGGAGATATGAGTGAACAGAAACAGGGACTGAATAGTGAAAACACAGTGTAAATTGAGAGATACCCAAGAGATAATCCAAAACAAAGAGTAACTATATAAGCATACATAGATCTTCCAGGGGGGAATAAAAGAGAATTTGGCTTCAAAAACTACAAGTGGACTTGAAAGAAATAAAGCAAGAGATAAAAATGGAATTATAAGTTTAACAAGAACTCTGAAGTACAGAACTGGTTGGAGAACTTCTGGTCTAACCAGAAGACATTAACAAAAAACATTAACCCAAAAAACTTTATGCAAGTTATAGACTCCTTAAAAAAAAGGAATAGAGTAAACAAAACTCAATGATTCCCCCCAAACAAAATAAATAGAATAAAACCAAAAGAATAAAAAATAGAAGGAAGTACAAATATCTTTGTTATCAAAAACAACTGACTTGGAAAACAGGTAAAGTTAAGATAAACTAAGCTTATCTTAATAAAAATGGATAAAATGGACAATTTTGATTACATAAAATTGAATAGTTTTTGCACATACAAAATCAATACACTTTAACTTAGGAGAAAACTTTTAACTGGGAAAAATACTTGCAATGTTTCTAATATCCAAAATATTCATGGAATGAGTTCAACTATAATAACAAGATCCATTCTTTGTTAAATAGTCCAAGGACACAAATATTTGGTATTTAAGAGGATAAAAGCAAGATATCAACATTCATTTTTTAAAGGGTTCCAACTCATGAAATATAAGTAAAACATAATTTTAAATAACTCTGAGAGTTCTCAAAATGGCAAAAAGAAGAACAAAAAGGAGAAACAATTGTTGGAGGGCATGTGGAAGGAAAGACACACTGTAAATTGGTTCAGCCAGTTAAGAAAGCAATTTGGCCAGTACAGTGTAATACCTTTTGACAAAGCTATCTTACTAATTAGGGATGGACCCCCAAAAAATCAAAGAAGAAAACCTAAATATGTAATGGGGGACAGACCAATGGGTGCCCAATTTTTAGAACATTTCTGTGCTTCCTGTTATCATCACCCCTGAGGAGGGTTGGTGAGTGTACTTCTAGATGCATATGATATTAGGGTATCCCTTTACCTCCTCACTGCAAAGTATATATTGATACTTAATGATTATTTCAGCACAGATTACTTCATGGTGATTAAAAAGCTTTTAATCAGCTGCTGAGACAGAACTGATTATACGTATAAAAAAGACATAAAGAGAAAAACTCAGTCTCTCTCCCTTGTCTCTTTTGAGGGAAAAGAGAAGCTGTAATTTAAGAGAAATTGTCAGGTTGGTAGATTCCCTCTCTACCTGATTAGCATGTTACAATAAATGCATGATACTTTTGTGTCTTCTGTCTCTGTTGTGTATATTCTTTCCTGATCTTAGGGGAATGAGTAAATATCAGAAATGAAATGGACCATGTTTAGACCTTATGGCCTGCAGAAAGTCAGAACCACTAGAGATACAGCAAATAGAGTTCTTGGCAGAGTTATTAACCGCTTCCTTCATTACACAAAAATATTGAGAGAAGCATTTTTTTTTTGCTATAGCAAAGAATTGGAAACTAAGAGAGTACCCGTCAATGATGAAATGACTGAAACATGGCATATAAATGCAAGGAGTTATTATTACATTGTAAAGAATGAATTCAGAGAAAACTGAGAAGACTTGTATGAACCAAGGTAGAATGTGTTAAGAAGAACCAGGAAAACAGTATAGCTAGACAGAATCAAAGATAGATACATATGAATATACATATTTATTATTATAACATTACATATGTAACATCTATGTGTAACATATGCATATATGTATCTGTATATATGAAAATGTATATGTATATAACAACATTGTAAAGAAAAACAACTTTGAAATACTGAAGAACTCTGATCAATGTCAGGATGAACTACAATCACCAAAGATGAAATGTGCTTTCAGTCTCTTAACAGAAGGGTAATAGACTCAAAGCATAGAATGAAAAATATATATATATATATATATATATATATATATATATATGAAAAATATATTTTTACATGTGGTTAGTGTATGGATTTGTTTGCTTGACTGTGTGTGTTACTTTGTTTTTTTTTTATGTGTTTTATTTGGAAGGAGGGTCAGAGGATTAAAGGGAGAAGTGGACTAGTGATAACAATGTCTGTGCCAAAAAATATCAAAGATAAAGCATTTATGAAGAATTCAAAGAGAAAACAAGAAGAGATCAGAAGGAGGTTTAGGGAGTAGCATAGACATGTACAACTTTACCCCTCCCCCTATTGCCACACATGGGCATACAAGCCACATGCATGCACACATACACACACACACAAACATACTTTTTGTTCTTTTTTGGATTTTTTTTTGGTCTTTGTCAAGCTTGGAATAACCAAAAATTAAAATAATGAACAAAGAATTCATTCACTTGCATTCAAGACTCTGTTGAACACTGAGATACCCTATTAGCTCTGTGTCTTTGGAGATTACATCCTCACATACCTCAGGACCTTTTTCTCTCTCTCTTTCTCTCTCCTCCTTCTTTCTTTCCTTCTTACTTTACTTCCCTTCTTACCTCTTTTTTCTATTTCTCTTTCTTTCTTTTTTTTTGACTATCCTTTTGTTTATCTTTCCTTTAAAAAAAAAAAAAGGCTTTCAGGATTCCCTCTCATCTACCTACTCATTTGTGACTATGAATATTTATATCAATTTATGCTGCTAGTCATTCACCATATTCAATGAAAGGGTATCCTATATTCTCCAGTTGCTTCTCCATCATCCCCTGCTCAGTCTTGGAGATGAAGAAGTGAGAATTACCTCACAGTCCAGCTCTAACATGAGATTAGTTTAACTAGTGTGAAGTCAGATCTTATCAGTGGCCATTATCCTAACTAATCTAAACAGTTTAAACCATTATACCAGACTTTATTTTGCTACATGAAATCACATGCAGATTTCTGGGCTTGGGTCTTGCTGCAGAGTGCTGAAAGCAGCTATAACAAAAATTCCCTGGTTTCTTTATAAGAAACTGGAAGCCAGTCACACATTATAAGGGATAAAAACATGGACTTGCAGATCAAAATATAGAAAACTGAAATGATGATTTGTATAGAAGATGTCCCATTAATTTGCCGTACCAAATTATTGAAGTTTTGCCTCTAGGTAAGTTTTTGATCTTATAGAAGCAAAACAAAAATACAACACAAACAAGACCTTTTGGACCAGGATCCAATCTATTGATTGACTCTGAGGGAGGTACATGTAAGTACAAGTTGAATGAAAACCTAGATACTTGCTGGGGAAGAAGTTTCTCCAGTTACTCATAATGTTAACAATTATAATGTTCCTCCTGGCCCAGCCCTTGGGTGAGCCAGAAGTGAAGACTCTTATCTAGGGCTGTGAGTAAGATGGAAAACACAATGCTTTCTGCTTTGTCAAAATAAGGAGAAGGGAGTTCCTGTTCTGGTGTACCTGAGAATGATGATGTAAAGGACCCAATTAGGATTCTAGTATGAGTGTTGGAGATGAAAAGACCAGAGGAAAAAGACAATGTCGGAAAAGTAGAAAAGAAGTAAGATTCAAGAGGGAGCTATGGGAATATGAGATTTAAAATTTTCAAGTGATATAATTTCTAGGGAGTCAATTGTTTTATTAATAATGCTAGCATTTTATTAATAAAGGAGGTCAGTAGCACTCTTGAATGCCAAAGACCGCTCATGGTAATGGGCTCACAACATATATGCCCTTGGAAGAATGGGGTTCCTAAAGGTAGCAATCAATTGTGATTGGTTAATAATTGATGAGGAAATGAATATTATAATGAGATGTAGGTTCATACTAATGAATGATTTGAATCACCCAAGTCTTAATCAAAGAGATTTATCAATTTCCATATCTGACAAAAGGAGAATACACATTTTCCTAGACCTTTTTGAGGAAATACAATGAGTTAGAATCTATTTGCCTGAGTAAAGTCTCTCCCCAAGATTTTCCACACTGGTAGATTTCTGGATGAAAAAGTAGAAAAGGATTGTTAATTAATAATTAATTTGTATTAATTTATTTTTTAAAATTAATTTAATATTTTATTAATTAATAATTAATTTTTTATATATCAAGGAAATAATCATTTCCCTCAGAAGTGAAATCAGTGATTTGGTTACATTAATTTATATCTAGCTGTCAATGGCTGGCTATGTGCTCTAGTTTACCAGAAGTAACTGGAAAAATTCATTTGGAAAACTCTTCTTAAGGACCCCTTCATTCTTTCCACACCAATAGCTGTGTTTGTAAGGCATTAAACATTGATCTATACCAGCATTTCTTATTTGATTAATACACAGAATTCTCACTCTGCTTCCTTTCCAACATGCACAGTAAGAGCTAAGAAAGCCAAAATGCCCTGTTTAGAGCTAGAAGGGACTATATAGAGGGCAATAAATTCCTGCCCCTTTATTTTTCAGCTCAAAAAAAATTATATGCCTTACCTAGTATCACTCAGCTAATAGGAGTCAGAAGCAAGATTTGAACATGTCTCCCTACTCCTAGTTCAACATTCTATTCACTATGCCTCACTCTATCATGTTGCCCAGTCCAACATAACTGCTTCTTAGTAGGGAAAAGCACCTTATACATTTCAAAGCACTATATGAATTAATTCAATTCAATAAACATTTAGTAAGTACCTACTGTGCACCAGACACCATGCTAGACCCTGGAGATACAAATAAGAAAAAGAAAAGGGCATTCCCTGCCCTCAAAAAGCTCATAATCTAAAGGGGAAGAAAGTTGGAAAGATAATACTTCTCCCCTCCATCATGTTCCTTGGAACTCCAATCAAGCCAAGCTGAAATTGAAAATCAGAGAGTTAATTCTAAGGGCTGCCTTTCAAACAAAATGTTAATAATTGATTAAAGCTCCATCTCATTATCATCTTTTCGACTTTTTCTTTTAATTTTACAGGAAAATGAATGAAAGGAAGAAAAGAAAAAATATAAAAATGCAATTCATATTTTAGTGTATTGAAAATTATAAAAGGCTTTCCTCATAATTAGCCATCCTTTTTGACCATGAAGCCCTCTCATACCTTTCCTTTTATGCCTTTTTCATTTTCCTACTTACATATTTTCTTTCCTTGTTATAATGTAAGCACCTTGAAAATAGGAGGTATCTTTCATTTTGTTTATAGTTTTATCCCCATCCTAGAACAGTGTTTCCTGCCTAGTAAGTGCTTAATAAATGCTTGCTATTGATTATATCACTCCTCTGGTTCATAATTTCATAGATTTAAAGCTAGAAGAGATCCTTCAAGGTTGTCTGGTCCAACTTCCTCATTTTACAGATGGGAAAATTGAGACCCAGCAGGCTTAGGTAATTTGCTTAGGTCACATAGGAAGGAAGAGGTGGAATTTAAATTCAGGTTCTCTGACTCAATAATAACATATTTTCTACTACATCCTAATGACTTCTTCCTTACTATCTACCTCATGTTCAAGTTCATTCTTAAATTCAAGACCTTCCACAAACCAAATCCATAAGTGTGGTATGGCTGCCTGGTAACCCCTAAATCAAAGTGACTACTAAGAGATTTCTCAAAGTGAAGATCAGAAACTTTATTAGAATCTCACGAGAAGCAGGTAGTATGCTCACTGGAGTCTCAGAGAGACAAGGATGATTTTACAAAGGCTAAGAGATGATATAAATAGTCAAAAACCACAGGAACCTGTGACTCCCTCTTCTCATCTGGTTAATTTTCATTACCTTCTCAGGTGCAAGTTGCAAAGGTTTTCTTAATTCTAGTCAAGCCAATATAGTTGACTTATTGCAGATATGTTTGCCTAAATTTATTGTGGTCAGCTTGTTAAAATGTTTGCAAATGTTTGCTTGAGCTGCTATGACATTCTATTGCAATCTTTGTACAAAGAATTTCATTTTTCCCAAGTCCATCAGACCTTCATAAACTAAAATTTAGGTTATAGGTTCAATCTACCCTAGTTAATGATTTTATGAGAAACCACATAATCCCTCACAATGAGACATATTTAGAGGTAAGTAACTGATTTAGTCAGAGGGGTTAAAGGTTTCTAAAATAACTAAGGAGACTTCGTTTTACCTGAGGCTTTCTCAATCAACAAATAGAGATAGATAGTTTGGAGGCTTCTCCAATATCTCCAGGTCATTAAATAATTATTCAAGTTCTTCTCTAAGTAAAGGTCAAGGGGCTATCTCTTAGATGTTTACTGCTGGAAGAGCAAGTCTTTTGCTCTTCTTCCCAGAGCCTTAATGATTAACAGACTCTTGGTGCTGAGTCTTGAATTACTCAAAGTTATTATTCTGAGAAGTCCTCAGCTTCCCATTTCACTCACCTATCCACCAAATTTTGCAAATATTTATTTTGAACGCTTTATATTAGAAAAATTATTGGATTGTACACAATAACAACAAAATTATGTGATGATCAACTGTGATGGACTTGGCCCTTCTCAACAAAGAGGTAATTTAAGGCAATTCCAATAGATTTGGAGTGGGAAATGCCATCCTCATCCAAAGAGAATTATGGAAGCTGAATGTGGATCAAAGCATAGTATTTCTACCTTTTTTTTTTTTCTTATTTTTTCCCCCATTTTGGTCTTTTTTTCTTGTACAACATATCAAATATGTAAATATGTTTTAAAGCATTTCACATATTTAACATATCAAAATGTTTGCTGTCTTGGGAAGGGGGAAGGTAAGGAAGAGATGAAGAAAAATTTGGAACACAAAGCCTTACAAAAATAAATGTTGAAAACAAAAAAATTGTTGAGGAAAACTAGAAAGCAGTTTGGCATGAAATTTGGGCATATGCCAATATCTTATACCATTTCCAAGATAAAGTCAAAATGAATAAATGAACTAGCTATAAAGGAAGATATCATAAAAAATTAGAAGAGCATGGAACACATTAGACTTATAAATAGAGAACACTGTGAGATGTAAAATGTATAATCTTGATTACATTAAATTTTTATTGATTTTGTACAAATAAAACCAATTAGAAAGAAAGCAGAAAATTGGGGCGAGAGTAATTTGTCTAGACAATTTCTTATAAATGGGTTCATCTCAAATATATAGAGAACTTGGTCAAATCTGTAAGAATATGAATCATCCCTCAATTGATAAATGGTCAAAAGATATGAATAACCAGCTTTTCAATGAAGAAATCAAAATTACATAATCATATAAAATGTTCTAAATTATTATTAATTAGAGAAATATAAATTATAACAACTTGAAGATATCATCTCACATCTATCAGATTGACTAAAATGATAGAAGGGAAAAATAACAAATGTTAGGCAGATATAGAAAAAATTGGGTTACTGTTGGTAGACCTGTGAATTAATGCAACCATTGTAGAGAGCAATCTATATTTATGCCCCAACTTATACAACTGTGTCTTCTCCTTGATCCAGCAACACTGAAACAAGCTTCTGAATGGGCCTTTGAATTTTGTCTCAGAAATGTGTTTTTAGCTGTTATCATCATAACCTTGCCCAAACAGCAAAAAGAACATTCCTTTCCCAGATAAAACACAAAGTAAAACTATCTTAGAGGTCTTAGAAGATCATATCCTTGCTTAGTATCCTGTTCCTTTGTGTAGGCTATATTTGTATCAGGAGTCTTAGGAAAGTGCCAAAATTTTTGAATATGGACTACCTTTTTTGCTCTCCTACTTTGCAAAACTCTTCCATGATTAGCCTTCATGTTCCCATGTGAAAAAACTCCTGCTGGCTAAGGATTCTTTCTATGTTAATTTTGAACCATATCAATACCACTAATAGGTTTTAATTTCCTTCAATTTTGGTTTATTTTAATTCAATTCAGCAACAATTTTTTTTAAAGTTTTTTATTTTTCAAAACATATGCAAGGACAATTCTTCAACATTAGCCCTTGCAAAATCTTGTGTTCCAATTTTCCCTCCCTTTCCCCACACCCTCCCTTAGATGGCAAATAGAGAAATACACATTAAACATGGTAGAAATATATGTTAAATCCAATATATGCATACATATTTATACAATTATCCTGCTGCACAAGAAAAATCAAATCAAACCAATAAAAGAAAAGAAGAAAAAAAAGAAAAGAAAAATAAAATGAAAGTAAACAATAACAAAAAGAGTGAAAATATTATGTTGTGAACCACACTCAGTTCCTACAGTCCTCTTGATATGGGTTAAGATTCCTTTCTAATTCTTAGTCCCCATCAGATCTGAGCTAACTTGGGCTGTCCCAGCCCCCATTCTAATGATCTGCTCAGGTTTTCCCAACCCCCACCCCAAGCACAAACAGTTCCTTATCTAAAAAACCCATTGAATTCTATTCAAATTCTAACCCTGGCTGAGGAGCCAACCTGGGACTCTACCCACCTTCAAGATTACTAAAAGCCCCCCATTATAAAAAGGGGAACCCTGGAGTCCACTCTTTGCAGGAGCCCCAAACATGGCATCCTTTTGCTGGTTGTGTCAAGGGTCCTGTCCACCCAGTGCCAGCTCTGGCCATGGTGTCTTCTACCTTCCAACCTTACTTCTAAACCCCACAATAAACTTCTTTTATTAATCTAGGTTTTCAGGTCTGTAAATTCTTTTATAGAGAACTCTTGTGCCATTACTAGACCTCATTTAACTCTGTATCCTTGTGCCGAATCCAACAGGGTTGCAGGAGAGCTCTATTTGACTCCCTCTACCCAGAACCTGCCAGTAGACCTCAATTAACCATAATTTCATTTAGGAACCCCTTACCTAATTCTCATCACTCTCTCTGGGTGTAGATCTCTCTCTGGGTTCATCACTGAATAATTGGAACCAGTTTGTATCATCTCATTGTTGAAGAGAGCTCTGTCCATCAGAATTGATCATCATACATTCTTGTTACCATGTGTAATTGATGAGGTTCTAGTGGCAGTCAGAGAGTTGTGGGAATCCCCTTTTGGTTGGCGCAGGTCCTTCGTGAAAGAATTCACAAACCTGAAGAATTTTAGGTAGCAAAGGTGGAAGTTTATTGTTGGATGAGAAATCAGCTTTGCTAGAAAAAATGACTTCTTCAGTGGCAAAGTCCTATTAGGGAAATGGAGGCTGGCACTGAGAAAAGGATATCTTCACAGCGGGCAAGGTCCTAGCAGCTATGCCAAAGAGGAAAAGCCTGCTACTTTGGACATTTTGTAAAGAAAGGAGAGAGCCTTAGAAAAGGCCCAGACTAAGAAGCTCTCTCACAGACTCCACAGAGCCTGGGAGGCCAGGAATCAAAGGGGACAGAATTTTAAAGGGTTAATTTTACAGAACAAAAGGGAACACAGTTTCATACCCCCATCATCATGATCTCCTGGTTCTGCTCACTTTACTCAGCATCAGTTTGTGTAAGTCTCTCCAGGCCTCTCTGAAATCATCTTTCTGGGTCATTTCTTACAGAACAATAATATTCCATAATATTAATATACTCTAATTTATTCAGACATTCTCCAATTGATGGGTATCCATTCAATTTCTAGTTTCTTGCCACTTAAAAAAGGGCTGCCACAAACATTTTTTCAGTAACAATTTCTTAAGCACAATGTGATTTAGTGTAAAGAGAATTGGCTTTGCTGTCTGAAGAACTGGATTTCAAATCTTATTTCTGGTACTTACTACCTAGATGGCCTTAGGGAGTTACTTAATCTTTCTTGCATTTAGTTTCCTTATCTATAAATGAGACTAACCTTGATGACTTCTGAGGTCCCCCCTAGTCTTCTCTTCAAGATTTTATGGACCATTTATTGTGCTAAGCATTAGGCAAACAAACAAACAAACAAACAAAAGGAAACAGTTTTGTTCTCAAAAGCTTATATTCTGTTGAAAGAGACAATATATGTAAAGATATGTAAATACAAGATAAATACAAAGTATTTGGAGGGAGGCTTTAAAAACATTTAGAATCTTGACAAATGTAGGTGCAGAGAATATGAGAAGTATAAACTTAGGTTGCAAAGCTTATCAAAAGAATAATTCTCTCAGCTCTGAATATGTATATTACATACCTGCTGAATGTATCACATGGTCCGTTTTTTATCAAGTTCTATTTAGTTACATTTCACATTCTGGCATTGCATTATACACCCTTCCTACAGCTATTCCCTCCAGAACAATGGCCTTTACCATTACCCTGCTGCCCTGATCCTTCCTGACTAACCTGGAACCACAATTAAATCAATTGCTATCAAAAGTGAGTGTCAATCAATTACTCAACATTTATTAAGTGCCTACTATGTGTAAAACAGTCACAATCCCAGTGACTTTCCAAATCAAAGCACCCTTTCAAAGCTACCTGAACTGTATAAGTAACTCCCTTCCAGTAGTAAGCTCTTTGAGGGAAGGGAGTGTCTCTTTTTTGTTTTTGTATCTCCAGAACTTAGCAAGGTATTTAGCACATAGTAAGTGCTTAATAAATGCATTTTATTTTATTTTTTATTCATTAACTTATTCATAGTTGTTCCTGGAAAGGAAAATTTCAAGTCTCAACTTCTTGTAGATGGAGCAGTTTTGTGTGATAATAGATAGTTATTATCTATTGGGTGGTGGCTAAAGTTGAAGTGATGAGAGCTGAGGGTACTGAAGAAGAAAGAGGCAGGAATGGATGAGGGTCAGCTGTCCAAGGAGTGAGTTTACTGCAAAGGAATTTGGCTAAACGCAAAGGCTGTGGCAAAAAACTTTTTTAAAAGAAAACACCATCCTCAGCATTTTTATACATTTACAACACAATCCAACAGCAAGAGATACAAAGAGAAATTCCATTCAAAATAACGGTCGATAGTATAAAATATTTGGGAATATATCTACCAAAGGAGAGTCAGGAATTATATGAGCAAAATTACAAAACACTTGCCACAAAAATAAAGTCAGATTTAAATAATTGGAAAGAAATTCAGTGCTCTTGGATAGGCCGAGCAAATATAATCAAGATGACAATTACTCCCTAAACTAATCTATTTGTTTAGTGCTATACCAATCAGACTTCCAAGAAACTATTTAAATAACCTAGAAAAAATAACAACAGAATTCATATGGAACAACAAAAGGTCGAGAATTTCAAGGGAAGTAATGAAAAAAAAATTAAGTGAAGGTGGTCTAGCTGCACCTGATCTAGAACTATATTATAAAGCAACAGTCACCAAAACCATTTGGTATTGGCTAAGAAATAGACTAGTTGATCAGTGGCATAGGTTAGGTTCACAGGGCAAGATAGTGAATAAAAATAGCAATCTAGTGTTTAACAAACCCAAAGATCCCAATTTTTGGGATAAGAATTCATTATTTGACAAAAACTGCTGGGAAAACTGGAAATTAGTATGGCAGAAACTAGGCATGGACCCACTTTTAACACCACATACTAAGATTAGATCAAAATGGGTCCAATATTTAGGCATAAAGAATGAAATCATAAATAAATTGGAGGAACATGGGGTGGTTTACCTCTCAGACTTGTGGAGGAGGAAGGAGTTTGTGTCCAAGGGAGAACTAGAGACCATTATTGATCACAAAATAGAAAATTTTGATTACATCAAATTAAAAAGTTTCTGCACAAACAAAACTAATGCAAACAAGATAAGAAGGGAAGTAACAAATTGGGAAAACATTTTTACAGTTAAAGGTTCTGATAAAGGCCTCATCTCCAAAATATACAGAGAATTGACTTTAATTTATAAGAAATCAAGCCATTCTCCAATTGATAAATGGTCAAAGGATATGAACAGATAATTTTCAGATGATGAAATTGAAACTATTTCCACTCATATGAAAGAGTGTTCCAAATCACTATTGATCAGAGAAATGCAAATTAAGGCAACTCTGAGATATCATTACACACCTGTCAGATTAGCTAAGATGACAGGAACAAATAAGGATGAATGTTGGAGGGGATGTGGGAAAACGGGGACACTGATGCATTGTTGGTGGAGTTGTGAAAGAATCCAACCATTCTGGAGAGCAATCTGGAATTATGCCCAAAAAGTTATCAAAATGTGCATACCCTTTGACCCAGCCATACTACTACTGGGCTTATATCCCAAGGAACTACTAAAGAAGCAAAAGGGACCTGTATGTGCCAAAATGTTTGTGGCAGCCCTTTCCATAGTGGCTAGAAGCTGGAAGATGAATGGATATCCATCAATTGGAGAATGGTTGGGTAAATTATGGTATATGAATGTTATGGAATATTATTGTTCTATAAGAAATGACCAACAGGAGAAATACAGAGAGGCTTGGAGAGACTTACATCAACTGATGCTAAGTGAAACGAGCAGAACCAGAAGATCATTATACACTTCAACAATGATACTGTACGAGGATGTATGCTGATGGAAGTGGATATCTTCAACATAGAGAAGAGCTAATCCAATTCCAATTGATTAATGATGGACAGAATCAGCTACATCCAGAAAAGGAACACTGGGAAATGAGTGTAAACTGTTATTTTTACCTTCTGAATCCAATTCTTCCTGTGCAACAAGAAATTCGGTTCTACACACATATTGTATCTAGAATATACTGTAATAAAAAAAAAACCAAAAAAAAAAAAAAAAAAAACCACCAAGAGGGACTCTCTTGGATGGCATATCATTCTCAAGAGAGAAGTGATCTGCAAAGAGACATTTTATGAAGACCAATTTTATGCATGAATCTAAGGGAAGTCTAGAATAGATGTGAAATCTTGTCTGGAGTTGTGACTTCCTCCAAGAAGGCTTATCTTGCTCCAGAGGATACAAGACCATTTGGTTTTGTAGATCAAAGGAGACATTTTGTTGGTGATTTTATATAATTTTATATGGCTGACTCAGATCAAGCAGAGTTTTACTCTCATCAGAAGCAGATAATGGTCATTGCATGTGAGAAGTGTGAGAACATTGTATGGGAAATGTCATCAATCTTGATGCTGAAGTCCATTTTGCCATTGCGTTCTCAATTGCAATTGAAGATTTTTGACAAAATGGGAAAAGGAATGTTAATTCAAATCAAATTTCTATTTGATCTTGAATCTGAGGAAGGAACTATTTTTTATGTTTTATTTTTTAAATTGCTTTTGTATATCTATTTCCAGTGCTTAAATGAATGGATCTGTGGCAGCTCTTATTGCCCAGAAGGTAGGATGGTGTGATTGGAAATATACTGGACTTGTGCCACAGTACTCTTTAATTGTTCTGACTTAGTTTCCCTAATTGATTCTGCCTGTTTTCCTAAATTGTTCTGCCTCAGTTTCCTTAACTGTTCTGCCTCAATCCCCTTAGTTGCACACCCCACTCTGGTTCATTAAAACAGGACCACTTGCTCAAAGATTACAAATTGTTAATGTGAGACTCAAGATAAGCCAGCTTCCAGGCTCCTAACTCCTAGTGTCATCAAGAAACTCATTGATTCCTTTATATTTCTGTTTATTCAGACATCCTGACTCTGGCTTCCTAATTTCTCTCCTCCCCTCCCCCCATCCTGCTAGATCCAAATTTATGATCCTGAAACTTCCCAGCCTTTGTTTCAAGAATCCTATAAAAAAAACCCTGAGATTCTCACATTTGCCACTGGATACTTTGAGATGAGAGTCTTTTCCAGTCAATCAAACTCTCCAATTAATAAAATATTAAAAACTCTTTAATCTCTATCTTGCCTCAGTCTCTCTAGCATTACATTTGGAGGTCCCACTGAAATAATAGAAACTGAGAAGTGGATTAGAGATTAGAGATCTCTGGGTCTCCACCTTAGGCCTGGGGCAGTTCAGGATTGGGATATTTTTCTTGGGAAAGGTTAGTTCTCTGGATTTTTCCAAAGCCTTTGGGGGAAAAAGCAGTTCTCCAGCCGTAGCCACGCTTACGGTGGACATTGATCATTTCAGCCTTGGGAAAGTAAGTTTACATGTCTGTTTTAGGACATCTGATCTGTTTATGCTAGCATCTGTATTCTCAGAAAAATAAAATGCTGATGGGCATCAAATTCTGAGAAGGATAGCATTCTGGGATGCTAGAAGATATCCTTTGAGTGTCTTCTAAAACACATCTGATTCTGTGTGCCAGTGGCACAAATCTGAGTATGCTAAAGTATAAATCTGGGTGTTTTAAGACAGCATCTGGTTCTGGTTCTGGTTCTGAGTTTGAGGTTATGTTTATGGCTTGTTGAATATTGTAATTGTGTAGTCTGTGTGTTTTGTGTGTCTTGTTTGCCTGTCTTGTTGTTTAGGTTTTAAGAACTGTGAGAAATTTGGCAATTGGACATAAGGGACAGAAAAGGTTACACTATTCTGTTTGAAAGAAGCAATGTTCAAAGATAGTAAGCGTTCTGCCCTAGTGATATGAGGCTATCTGTTAACTCAGCCACCTTATCATGGGAAACTCTGCTTCAAAAACAATAACTCCATTTGAATGTCTTCTTAGTCATTTTTCTGAGACATTTAAACATCATGATTATGGAATATCATGGAGAAAAGATAAACTAAAACTGTTTTGCCAAAAGGAGTGGCCTTCCTTTGGGGTGGGATGGCCCCTAGATAGAGGCTTAGCACTGTCGGTTCACCAGGTAGTTACTGGTGAGCCTGGGCATCCAGATCAATATCCCTACATTGATGTTTAGCTGCAAGCTGCAAGCTGTCTCTTACCCCCCTTCCTGGCTGAGGGCTGTGACCATAACAAATGGTATTCGCATTCTGGGCACCCAGTTCCTGAGGACAGACAAGAAAGGTTGTAAACTGCCTGTTACTCAAACAAAACCGGAGAAGAAAGTCCTACAGGACTTTCTGGGAGACCCCTTAGATAATCCCTCCCCAACCCCACTGCTTTCTGCTACTTTAGCAATGGAACATCTAGTTAGGAAAGTTGTTGATTATTTAAGGCATGTAGCTGAGGGAAAGAGAAGAGTTAGGTAGGAAAAGAAAGAGAGTAGTTTTTAGTGGAAGGATTTCTGTATGGGGAGGGAGAAACAGGAGAGAATCTTTTGTCCACGGGTACAGGAGTGGGAGAAGGGTGGCCACATGGAATCCTCTTCTCCCCTCATCCCCCTAAGTGTGTTCCAGCCGTGTTTTTGTTTGTTTTGTTTTGTTTTTATCAAGTTACTGACTGCAGCAAACTGATTTAAAGGGACAGGCTTACTTTTAGGTTAATTGACTGAATATTTGTTTCTTTGATACATAATGGTTTTCTTGTTTAAGAAATATGGTCATGAATGTGACCCATACTTTGGTAGGTTATATCTAAAAGTTTAATTGCTATTTTTAAGAACTTCTTGAATTCTTTTATGTGGTATTTGGACATTCTGCATAAGTTTTAATTGATTGTATTGAGTCATCCTAAGGTTATTTAAAGGGCTTCTGGAAAAATAGTTTTTTTTTCTTTGTCCTTTTGAAAATGTTTCTGTTACAGACAACATGCAATTTGGGATACTTTTCTATGTATTGGGTATTTTAAAAGCAAACTGATTTGTATGTATAATGTTCACTTATGAAACATCTATTTGGATATGATAATTGTTTAAGTTGTGAACATATTGGGACAAATTTCTTACTGTTATCACTATAAGGTTATGGTAAATATTTGTTTAGGATTTATCTGAAATTTGATTAATGGAATCTATTATTGGAGATAAAATTTCTTGGGCTTATATAAGTATAAATTATATTAGTTGATGCTATTTGGGAGCTTTAAAGCTCCACCCTCTGACAGTAAGTGGGACAATTGATTGGAATAAAACTAGGTTAAAGCTATTTTATCCTGTATGTGCTGAAAGTTGAGTTTTGACTGCTTATGTTATGTTCTTGCATTTTTTTTCCTGTTGTGACTGATTTCTATGATCAGAACAATGATCAATAGAATTGTTAATATCATACCTTGCTGTTTCCAATCTGGTTATATGTAATCATTATATCCTAAATACTTAGGCAAATAAGTATTCAGCCTGGTCATCTATCTGTTACTGGATATTTGTGTTTTGTTTTTTTAAGGTTTCTAAACGATAAGTGCATAACAATGGTCTGTGAAACCTAAATGCTATTAAGACTTGAGACTACAGCTGGTTGACTGTCCTGTAAAGCAAACTCATCTCTTTACATAGGAAGCTGCTGGCTCTTCACATTTTGTAGCAGTCTCGTGGACCAGTCTTTCTATCTCAGGCTGTTCTAACCTTTGTTTGTAGATTTATGTTTTTTGTTTGTTTGTTTGTTTGTTTGTTTTTGTTCTAGATTTTGGTCAAATTACAGATATTGACTTACTTCAGGGACCTAAATCAGCTTTGATAAGCTTTCATTGTCAGCAATTTGCCTGCCTAGATCTAACTTTGCAAACTCTGCTCAGAAATCTGATCCTTTCTGCAGCCCAGTCTGTTCCTCTGGGCGGGGACAGGTGGAGCTACTGCAGCCTCACCCTTCTCCCCGGGAGCGGGTTAACCCTCTGAATGGGCAGCACGACTGTCTTGAGTCTTGCTGCTTTGTACTCAGAGGCTGAGTTAAATGCACAAATGACTGCAGCCCTAACACTGTGAACTGTCCATTACAGACTAGATTCTCTGGCTGAGATGGTGCCCCAACTGCAGAGGACCTGACTTGCAACAGGGAGCCTTTGTATTGCTGTTACTTGCATTTTTCTAGTTTTATTTTGGTTTATTTGCTTCACTTAGGATTAGTCAAAAGTACGGTGCTAAGACCTATCTAGAGGAAGGTAATTCAATCATTTGCATATTCAGAAGAGAGAGAGTGTGGAAAGCTGTGCCACAATTCCCTTTAATTGTCCTTAATTGGTTCTGCCTCAGTTTCCCTAAATTGTTCTGCCTCAGTTTCCTTAACTGTTCTGCCTCAATCCCCTTAGTTGCAGACCCCTCCTCTGGTTTTTTAAGGCCACTTGCTCTAAGGTTATAAATTGTCAATGTGAGACTCAAGATAAGGGGGAGTTCAGACTTCCTGGCTCCTAACTCCTTGTGTCATCAAGGACCTCACTGACATCTTTACTTCTGTTTATTCAGACATCCTGACTCTGGCTTCCTGGTTCCCCCCCCCTCCCCTATCCTTCTAGATCCAAATTTATGGTCCTGAAACTTCCCAGCCTTTGTTTCAAGAGTCCTATTAAAAAACCTGAGATTCTCACATTCGCCACTGGATACTTTGAAACCAGAATCCTGCCAATCAAACTCTCCAATTAATAAACTGTTAACAACTCCCTCAGTTTCAAGTCTATCTTGCTCCGTCTCTCCAGCATTACCGACTGGGAGTCAGGATACGAGTCCCTGCTTTGCAAGACCCTGGCTCATCTGAGTTACCTGGATCCCCGCTTCCTGATGTGGGAGTTGGAGAAAATTTTCTCCAAAGTTTTTCTTAGCTTTCTCCCCATCTTCTATTGTTTGTCAATCACACTTTAACAAATCTTTAGTTTGTAATCCAATTTAAAAAAAAGTCTGCCCTTGGGTGGGAGGGGGGGGAAAGTGAAGAACCTGGCCGGTGTTCACTCTGTCCTCAGAAACCACGCCCACTTTCCCCGAGCAAAGCGAAGAAAATATGTCTCCCGCGAGGTACCGTAGAGCTCGAATATAGTGCGCAGGCGCGGCTTCCCGGTCTCCGGGAGTGGCGTGTTCCCCTCCCCCAAGATAGTCGCTTCCCGGCTTTGGAGCGACGCCGGTGACGCCGGAGTCGCGACCTCCGGACCTCCTTCTCCGAACCCGCGCTCCCTTCTACTCCCCGGGTGACGGCGTCGGCGTCGAGCCATGGCCGAGCGCGGGGAGCTCGACTTGACCGGCGCCAAACAAAACACCGGAGTGTGGCTCGTGAAGGTAGGGGCTGATCTAACCTCGCCCCCGGCCCTCCCCAAAGGACCTATCCCGTCCGCGGGGTCCCGGCGGCTCTCCTCCTCGGTGAATGGGCCCGTCCGTTCCGGGGGAGTAGCCCCAGCGTGAGCGGCGAAACAGTTATTCTAACAGCACTTATTAGACACCAGCTGGGTACCGGCCACTCCGCAGGGCACTCGGGGGGGGGGGGGGGGGAGAATGCAGAGACAAAGGCGAGGCAGCTTCGCTGTGCTGGGGAAAACCGAACGCGTTCCCTGAGAAGTTAGTGCGGAGTCTAAAAATTCAGTGATGGAGAAGGAAACTGAGGCACAGAGGTGTAAAGTCACCCGGCGGGGGCGGGGGAGGAGGGGCGGGGCTTGTCCCTCAGCTACCTAGTGTCCGGGCCCGAGGCGGGGGCTCTAAGCCCAGGGGGAGGAGGAGGAAGGGGCTGGGGGGGCGGGACCCCCGAGCCTTTCCGGGGAAACGAGGGGGAAGAAGAGCTGGGAGTTCTCGCCTTCACCACGTGCGCTGCTCCACGGACTCAGCCACTTTGTGAGTGTCCCCGAGTATCCCGCGCGGGTTGTCCCTACGTCTACTCCGGAGGGAGACGAACCCACCGGCAAGTGATGTCAAAGGGCCTGAGGGGGGGCAGCTTCACGGGAGTGTGCGGCCCGCTCCCCAAGCACAGCGAGCTTCCTCACGGGATAGGGGTGTTGTGGAAGTGCAGAACCGGGATTAAGGACCGGCAGGAAGAAGGTCATCCCGCTTCCTGTCTCTAGTGAGAAGTTCTGTGGCAGAGTTACTGTGAGTGGGCAAGCAGATTTTTAGAGGTGGGGTAGTGGGAGGATCATCCCTAGCAGCTGATTTTACTTCGTGGGAGATATTTTCTAATCCATAAAGTACATATCTGAGGCACAATTTGAGCCCGCTCCAAGGGCCAAGCCACTTGTTTCTGAATCTCTTCCCTCAGAGCGCCACTCTTATTGTCACATTTCAGATGGGTCTTGTGAGTGGTCTGATGGCTGTGAGGCCGTTGGCCAAAGGAGGAGCTGTGTATTTATTAATTTGTTCATATTGCATTCCACTTGCAGTAATTAGTTTTCTGTGAATTGAAGCAAATTCTCAATAATGGCACATTCTCAAAATCTGTTCTGATTTTTCTTGGCAGATCTAGTCATGTTTAAAGACAACTTGATAAGTCTATTAAATGATCCCAGATATAATTTTTGAATACCTACTATGCAAGGCAATGTGAGTGATACTAGGAGGCTATATTCTCTGTCTGCAAGTAGGCATGGGGTATATTTGGGGAAGGAAGTCAACATATGAAAAACTTAAGTAAAATTGAAAAGCAATAATGATAATGATCTAAGATCGTGGTTGCCAAGTCAAGAGAACTATTTTCATAGTGCTTTAAACTCTAGAAAGCCCTTTTAAATACAGGGTAGAAGTCTCATCATCCCCTTTTTACTGATGAGGAAACTTAATTGCTTGAGATTACACTGGTCTCCTGAATTCCAAGTCACTCAGTCAACAAGCATTTATTAAGCACCTGTTATTTGTGGCAGGCCTACTACATTGTAGGCACTGGGCCTATGAAGTTAAATTCCTACCTTCAAGGAGCTAATATCCTATTAAAGGAGACAACATATGTGCACATAAACATGTACAAAATTAATGAGGTTTTGGGGTTTGTTTTGCTTTGCTTTTTTTCAGGGAGATAACAGCAGCTGAGGAGGTGGTACTTGAGATGAGAATGGAGTGCTTTTCCAGGAAGGGAGAGCAGCTTGTGCAAAAACTGGGACACTGGAAATGGAGAATCCTGTGTGAGGGGCAGTCAGAGGCCAAAAAGTACATGAAGGGGAGAGACGTTGTAAACTTGGATAGACAAGCTAGGGCCTTATGGTGAAGTGCCTTCAATGTCAGATGAACTCTGCATTTGTGCTTAATCCCAGGGTTCAGTAAAAGGAGTATTGGATTTGGAAGGCCCTGTATTTGTACCCAGATCAATCACTTAATACTTGTGTGATCTTGGGCAAGACTATTTAAACTTTTCTTATCCTAGGTTCCTCATCTGTAAAATGGGAACATTGGAGGAGATGACTTCTTTTTTTAAAATCTGCTATAAAGAGCACAATTGTCTGATTTTTCTAATTTTTAAAATTTTTATTAACTTGTATGACCATCAACAAATATTGTTTGTGTAGTCAACAGAAAAAGGGAATTACACATGAAATTGAATTTTAGGTTTAGCTTGGTTTTTTTTTAAGCATTAAGCTTAGTACCCTTCTGTTTGTCTCTGTTTCTTCATTTGCTCTCTTAATATTTTGTCTCAATAAGTGCTTTTTTTTTTTTTTTTTTTTTTGATAACACTTATTTCCCTTGTCCTCTCCCATGTCTATTCCCTCTACCTACCCCATAATCCTCTACCTTCCTCAAACAATAAGAAACAAATAGTTTTCTCTGTAACAAATAAATCTAATCAAGTGAAAGAGAAATACAACCTTGTCCTGTTGGAAAATATTATGTATCATTCTGTATCTCTTGTCTATCACTTTCCAGTTAAGAGGTAGAAGTTATGATTCATTATTGGGCCCCTTGAGTTGTATCTCTCATTGCATGGGTCAGGGTTCTTACTAGATGGTTTTTAAGTTCCCTTCTGACAGTAAATCTGTGAATCTATGAATAATAGGATCCACTGGAGTTTATTGAGCCATGAAGTGGGAGTTTATTGCAGTTATCCAAGAAATAAGTGATGAGTTCTATATCTAGGAAAAGAGTTTTTAACTTTTTTGGGAAATAGGATCCCTTCTACTATTTCTACCTTATATTATCTGCTTGCTTTTCAGAATAATATTTTTTAAATTTAATTTTTAAAATTAATTTTATAATTATAACATTTTTTGACAGTACATATGCATGGATAATTTTTTACGACATTATCCCTTGTACTCCCTTCTCTTCCAAATTTTCCCCTCCTTCTCTCCACTCCCTCCCCTAGATGTCAGACATTCCCATACATACTAAATATGTTATAGTATATCCTAGATACAATATATATGTGCAGAACTGAATTTTGTTGTTGTTGTTGCAAAGGAAGAATTGGATTCGGAAGGTAAAAATAACCTGGGAAGAAAAACAAAAAATGCTAACAGTTTACACTCATTTCCCAGTGTTCCTTCTCTGGGTGTAGCTGATTCTGTCCATTGATCAATTGGAACTGGATTAGATAGATCTTCTCAATGTTGAAGATATCCACTTCCATCAGAATACATCCTCATACAGTATCATTGTTGAAGTGTATAATGATCTCCTAGTTCTGCTCATTTCACTCAGCATCAGTTGATGTAAGTCTCTCCAAGCCTCTCTGTATTCCTCCTGCTGGTCATTTCTTACAGAACAATAATATTCCATAACCTTCATATACCATAATTTATCCAACCATTCTCCAATTGATGGACATCCATTCATTTTCCAGTCTCTAGCCACTACAAAAAGAGCTGCCACAAACATTTTGGCACATACAGGTCCCTTTCCCTTTTTTAGTATTTCCTTGAGATATAAGCCCAGTAGTAGCACTGCTGGATCAAAGGGTATCACAGTTTGATAACTTTTTGGGCATAACAGAATAATATTTTTAATGTATAAAATAAACTTCATAGGATTGCAAATGGTCGATTATATTGAAATATAATTATTGCACTATTAATAAAACAAGCTCGCAACAAGAACCCCTGATTTAAAATAATGAGTGCCTTGAGTTTAGAAGAGTGAGAGAGTATTGTAGAACAGGTTTATGATTTGAATGTGTTTTAGATGTTGTCTTTGTCAAAATTTAATCTCATTTGTAAACTTTATTTCTTTTCTTTGCATTTTCTCTGGCAGTTTTACTAATTTGCACTCAGATGCTGATTTCTAATTCTCAGTTTGTGAATACTTAATTTAACTCTGATTGTTTTTCAGATTATGCATTGATATGGATCACTTTTCAAATGAGCATGTTTTTAGACGGAAAAGATAATAAATGCCAAGAAGATATCTGTGTGTCTATTATATTTCCTTAGGTTGAGGATTTTTTTTTAAACTGATTTATATACCTCAAGGATAGATTTCAGGGAGCTCATGAAGTTGTTTTAAATGTACTTTAAAAAAAATTATATATTTTTTATAATATCCCTTGTATTCATTTTTCCAAATTATTCCCCCCTCCTTTTACTCCCTCCCCCCGATGACAGGCAATCCCATACATTTTACATGTGTTACAATATAATCTAGATACAATACATGTATGTAAATACCATTTTCTTGTTGCACAATAAGCATTAGATTCCGAAGGTACATGTAATCTGGGCAGACAGATATTAGTGCTAACAATTTACATTCACTTCCCAGTGTTCCTTCTCTGGGTGTAGCTACCTCTGTCCATCATTGATCAACTGGAAGTGAGTTGGATCTTCTTTATGTTGAAGATTTCCACTTCCATCAGAATATATCCTCATACAGTATTGTTGTTGAAGTGTATAGTGATCTTCTGGTTCTGCTCATTTCACTCAGCATCAGTTGATGTAAGTCTCTCCAAGCCTCTCTGTATTCCTCCTGCTGGTCATTTCTTACAGAGCAATAATATTCCATAACCTTCATATACCATAATTTACCCAACCATTCTCCAACTGATGGACATCCATTCATCTTCCAGTTTCTAGCTACAACAAATAGAGCTGCCACAAACATTTAATGTACTTTTTATTTTAAGTTCCAAATTTTCTCCCTCCCCCTCTTCCTTCCCCTCAGCTAATGAGAAGACAAAACAATTCAATATCATTATATGGGAAATATTTCAAAATTTTCACATGTGCCATGCTGAGGGAAAAAGAAAACAAAGGGACAAGAAAAATAAAGTGGAAAAAATGTTTCAGTCTGTTCTTATTTCACATGTTCTTTCTCTAGATGCAGATAGCATTTTTTTTTATCATGAATAGTTTGGAATTGATGATGGGTCATTGAACTAATAAAAGTTGCTAAGTCTTTCATAGTTAAAATGTTGCTGTTATTAGGTTCCTTGTCATGGTTCTGTTCATTTCACTTCGTTTCATACAAGTCTTCTCAGGTTTTTCTGAAATCATCCTGCTTACCATTTCTTTTAGCACAGTAGTATTTCATCACAATCATATATCACAACTTGCTCAGCACTTCCCGGGTTGATGAGCATCCCTCAATTTCCAATTCTTTTGTCACTATAAGAATTTCTTTGGTCTCTTTGGGGATAGATCTAGTTACCATTATTGCTAGGTCAGAGGATGTGTACAGTTTGATAGCCCTTTGGACATAGTACTGAATTGTTCTCCAGAATTGTCCTCTGGTTTACAACTCCATCAACAGTGTATTAAGTGTCCTTATTTTTGCACATTTGTGTATTAGTGTCCTTATTTTTGCACATTTGTCATTTTTCTTTTCTGTCATTTTAGCCAATCTGATGGGTATGAAGTGGTACCTCAGAATTATTATAATTTGCATTTCTTTAATTATTAGTGATTTAGAGTATTTTTGTGACTATTAATAGTTTTAATTTCATGCTGTCTGAAGCACTACCATATTGTACAAGCTTTCTAGTTTCAAATGTGATCCCTGAGCAAAACTTAAATCTAGGAAAATGAAAAGGAACTTATAGTAGAAATTTTGGGATGTGACATCTATTAAAATAGCTCTTATTCTCATTCAAACAGACCTGAATATCGGATTTTGAAGAGGTGAAGATAAGAAAATGTATCTTTCATAGTTAGCAAGCCTAACTTCAGATTATTTGTTTGGGAGAAATTAACAAAAATGTATTTCCCCACAGGTTTTTAAGTGTTTATTATGTGCTAGGCATCATTCTAGTAGGACAAATGGTCTTAAAAAATACAATGAAACAATTCTTGTATAAGGGAAGAAATTGGGGAAGAAGATGATGATTCAGATGCTAAGGAAAGGAGAGTACCTGGAGGAATTGATCTATTATCTCTATCAAAAACTATTCAAGAAGTTTATGGTTTTGATGTGGAGCTAAGATAGCAGAGAACAAGCAGCAAATAAAATTTCCCAATTGTGAAGATCCTGGATATGTTAGAATCAGCCGGTATCAGGATAAACAAAAGTCCTTGGTCTTTATTCTTAGTCTTTAGGGGTAGAAATGAATTGGATGGACTCAGGATCTCCACAACCTCTCCTTTTCATTTGCCGACAAAAAGTGACTCTGGCTAATCTTACTCTACCTCCTAGTCCCTCCTACAATTCTCTATATACACCAAATGATTAAACCAGCACAGAATAGTGGGAAGGGCCATTTTCCAAGCTATGCTAATAGAATGTTGTCCAATTGGTAATTAGCCTTAAGTGCTTGGTTGTCCAACCTTAGTGTATCAACTCAGAGTTTCAGCCCTTTCCACCCAACGTTATCCTCTGAAGAATTTTAATATCATGCCTCAAATCAAATTTAGAGTGGCAGAGACAACAAAAGGTCAGGGTAAATTTTGAAAGGTGTCATAGACAACAGTTATCCTCAAGGGGACGAAAGGAAAAATATTTTTACGTAAAATATTTATGTAAAAATATTTTTAGCAGCTCTTTTTATAGTGGTAAAGAATTAGAAATTGAGGGGATGCTTATTATTTGGGAAATGGCTTGAATAAGTTGTAGCTTATAGTTGTGATGCAGTATTAATATGCTGGAGGGGATTGGGGGAGCTTCAAAAAAAACATGTAAAGGCTTATATGAATTGTTGCAAAGTGAATTGAGAACTGAGAGATCATTATGTGCTGTAACAACAATATTATAATAATGATTAACTATGAAAGAATTGACTACTCTGATCAATACAGTGATCCAAGGCAATTCCAAGGGATTCATGATGAAAAAATATTATCCACCTTCAGAAAGAGAACTGATAAATTGAATAGAAATTGAGCTATAACTTTCTTGGTTTTTTTTTTTTTTGCTGAGGCAATTGGGGTTAAGTGACTGGGTTAAACCCAGAGTCACACAGCTACAAGTGTTAAATGTCTGAGACAAGATTTGTTTGTTTGTAAGGCACTCTGATTTATATGGAAATATGTTTTGTGTGATTTCACATATAGAATTGATATCATGCTAGCCTTTTTTTGTGAGTGGAAGGGAGAGAATTGGTAACTCAGAATTTAAAAAGAAGAAAATAATACTAAAACTAAATAATAAAAAAGGAAATATAGCCTATACTTCAAACTCTGATATTCAAAAGTCTCTGAAATCTGGTTCCAAGCAACCCATCTGGAGGTGAGATAAATATCATACTATATTCTACATTCTTATATTCCTTTTTCTTTATTTTATGTTCCAGCCAAACTGTCTAATTCTCTCTGTTATTATTACTCTGCCCTCTTCTTTGTAGCTATTCTTATAATTTACTAGACATGTCCTGGACTCACCACTTCCCTACTTTTCATAAGCAAGCAAATATGTGAAATGGGAGTGGAATGGAGTGGAGATAAATTCTCTTTTGAATATATACTTTGGGATAGTGATGGAGGCAAGCAAGTAAAAATGACAGGTACTTGAGGATATAGGATAGGAACTTAAAGGAGAGGTTCAGGGAGAGAGAAAAGAGTTAGTGTTCCTTGGTGTTTAAAAAAAATAACAAAATTTAACAATTAAAAATCATTTTTAAAAATTCTGAGTTTTAAATTCTCTCCCTCCTTCCTATGCCTCTCCCTCCTTGAGAAGACAAGGAGTTTGATTTTGATTATTCTTGTATTGTCATGCAAAAATTTCCATATTAGCTATTTTGCAAAAGAAATGTGTTAGATACTTTTAAAAATCCAGTCTATCCTGTCCTTAAAGTACACTGGATTTCCTTTCTATTGTAGCACAGGTAGCTTAATAAACATGTTTCAGATGATTTTTGAAGTACATTGCTTAACATCTTCAAAACATCATTCAGTACTGTACCTAAAGCCTTTTTAAAATTTTAATTCTGTATTTTTCAATTATGATATGTATAGACTTTGAAAAGGGACCTGTTTTTTGCCTGAGAGCAAACATGCTTATAAAAATTTAAATGTTTTCTTTTTCTTTTAATCATATAAGCTAAAGTATTTTTCCTTTTATGTAGTTGAAAAATTTTGTTGCACTTATTTGTACAAAAATATTTATAGTGACTCTTTTTGTGGTGGTGAAGAATTTGAAATTGAACTGGCCAAAGTGTGGCATATGATTATGATAAAATACTATTGTACCATAAGAAATGATGAACAGAATAGCTTAAAAAACAAAAACAAACAGGAAAGACATATTAACTGATGCAAAGTGCAGTGAGCAAAACCAAGAAAACAATGTATTCTGAGTGCCATCTTAGACTTTAAGATACCTAGAGAAAAATTTTTTCCCTAATAAATTCCTCATCTTTATCTGCTTTTTGCTACATTTGAGTTTCAGTTGTGAGGAATTAAATCTGGAAACATGTCTATGAGACTATGAGAAGATCATGTTAGGAGCAGAGGAGAAAGGAAAACCTTTTAGAATTTTAAGTTACTTGTACTATTTGATCTTATTCCTGTTTCAGGCAGCCAGTATGTCTCCTATCCAATCAAAGATTCACCTGATGTGCTTTTACCTGATTGTGAGTGGACTAGTAATCTGGAGCCCTATTTCTTAGCACCCTTTAGGGGTAACATATAACTGAGATATATAGTAGTGGTTTTTTTTAATTTGCATAAATATTTTTAAATTATTTTTTTCTGGTTACATATACATTAATTTCATAAATATGTGTGTATGTGGATGTAAACATACACACATTTCTTTATGAATCATGTTGGGAGAGAAAAACAAGAACAAAAGGAAAAAAAGAAAAAAAAACACAGGAAAAAAGGCAAAAAAAGTGAATATAGCCTGTGTTGATTTATATTTAGTGTCCATAGTTCTCTCTCTGGATGCAGATAGTGTTTTCTACCCAAGTTTATTGGGATTGTCTTGGATTACTGAACCATTGAAAAAAAAAACAAGTCTTTCATAGTTGATCACACAATCTTGCTGTTATTATGTACAATATATTCTTGGTTTTGCTTGTTTTGCTCTGCATCAGTTTGTGTAAATCTTTTCAGGCTTTTCTAAAATCACCATCATTTTATCACAGTTGAGGAAATCATCAGTATTTATATTGCTTTATATTGCTTGAGTTTGTTTCTGAAACTTACTGTCAATATATGAGCTATAAAGTTAAATCCATAAAATTTCATATTATGAAATCCCAAACCAAGAGTCCCCAAAATGTTGCACGGCAGTTATGATTGTCAATTGTTGCTGTTAGTTCTCTCTTCCTCAACCCTTGCATTTCAAGGGCATATTATATGAAAGGTAATGCAGTAGGGATCTTTTTCTCTGACATTAGAATTCTGCCATCAATATTTCTCCATTTTGTTTTTCTCAAGACATTAGGACAACTAAAAAGCAATGTCTCCTCATAAACATTGGAAAGACCTTAAACCTAAACAGTAGTTTTATCCAGGGAACTCTTCGGTAATCCTCAAAACCACATACATATGTGAAGAGGTGGAAGTTTTTGGGAAGACAGATGTATCTAGGAAATAAAGATGAGCAATTTAACTCATTCTGGAAATGTTTACTGTTCGTTATCTTTCATTATTTTGTCCTTTCTATAATTTCTAACCAGAAGACTTCCAGTGTTAAATTAGGTTCTTTAAAAACAGCTAGAATATTGTTAACCCAAAATAATTGCTATTGATTTGCTTGCTGGAGTTCAAGGATTTAGTAAACAAACTAAACATGTCCCTTCCCTTTCATGAGCAATCAGACTGAGCAATTTATTGAGCACTTTGGAGCACAAGACAGAATATAAGTAGTTAACATTTTTTATTGCTTCTAGGTTTGTTGCTACTCATTCAAGGACTACAATTTTCTTCCCACCACTTTTGCCCACTCATCCAATGTTCCAGCAGATGCACTATTAGGATTTTGCCTTGTGGTTTTCAACTTTAAAAGGATGGTCTCTAGAAACACATTTTTAAAAATGGGGACTCCCTGTGCTAGGGACTTAAGATATGTACTAATGAAAAGACAAGCTCCCTGTACCCAACTAACTTATTAGGACACACTTGTCAGTAATTAATGGGCTACTCTGTATCTGCAGAAAATCTTTTTTTTAATTTGAATAGTTAGGTCTGGCTTCTTTCAAGAGTGTCTTTCTTAAAGCCTAGCTCAAGTTCTATATCTTCTCTGAAGCCTCTGAACTCCTTTTTATTTTATATTTATAATCAGAACTATGTAATTTGACCTTAAAATTGTTCCACTACATTAGAAAATCTTTGAGGTCAGGGAAAACTGTTTTATATATGTGGTGATTGTAAAATCTGGGACATTCCAGTTTGCAAAAAAAGAAAAAAACATGTGCTTTTGACAAGGCTTTCAAAGAGAAATTTCCCTGGTGAGGTAATGTGTCCCAGTTTTGTAGAAAATCTGGTCATTCCAATATAGTCTTCATTGCATTCATCCCCCCCATTGTTGAATATATCATAGAACCTTGATAAATAACTTGATGATTAACAATAAATGGCTATTATGGACTAAGAAATTTCAATGTAAATATTTTTTTAAAAATTAGGTTCATAAATTATATTGCTTGTATGTTTCCTATTTCCTTTTAGGTTCCTAAGTATTTGTCTCAGCAGTGGGCCAAAGCTTCAGGAAGAGGAGAAGTAGGAAAGCTGAGGATTGCAAAGTAAGTGGATTCATATGGGGTTGTGTATTATTTGGGAAAATTTATAACTATATTATAAATACATTTATAAATAATTCACAGCACAATAATACAGCAAATACTATTGAATAATCGAAATATAAATGGAAAGCCATGAAAAATTGGACTAGATTACCTGTGAGTCAGGCCTTTCCAACTCTTAAGAATTCATTTATTCTATGAAATAAGACTGTGTAAGAGACTTTAAGAAAATCCATTGCATTGTGCCAAGCCATTTATATACTCTGTGGGTAATAGAAAGAAATATTAAAATGTATTGAAGGAAAGCAAGTGATCTCAAATATTGAAGGGTATCTGTTACTCTGGCAAAATTTTTTTCTTTCGTTTTTTTCTGAGGCAATTGGGATTAAGTGACTTACCCAGGGTCACACAGCTAGGACATGTTAAGTGACAGGATGGATTTGAATTCAGGTTCTCCTGACTTCAGGGCCAGTGCTTTATCCACTGCACCATTTAGCTGTCCCTATAATTTGTTTCATAAAGTCTTTATTACCTTCAGTTTTGGCTGATTCAAAATCACTGTTATTGTCTCAGGAATACCCTTCTATTTTAAATTACCCACCATTATGTAATACCCAGTTTTTAAAACTTGAGATTGGCTTTGTTCTTTGCAGAGATTAATTTTACATGAGTCAGTTTTTTGTATTGGATTTGTATGTCAGATATATCCTGTGTTTTAGTCTTGACATATCTTATGTTTGTTTCTATTTTGATAGTTGGATATCCTTTTTTTTTTTTTTTTTTTTTTTGGATGTGTCTCCTGATAGTGTGATCTTTCTCTTGTTTGTTTTGGTTCTAAATAGATTTTTATAATTTTCTAGTGACTTTTTAACAAAGCTATCCATTAGTGAAAAAATGGGATCATCAATGAACCTGATGTAGCATTTGATAGTTACTTTTATTTTATTTCAAAAATATTATTATTTCTTATTTTGACTTAGCTCTAGAAATCCTCTAAGGCGAATGAAGATAAATAACAGCTTTTTTTTTGCACATAAAACAGAGAAACAAGTTTTATGACTTGCCCATGTAATGGTATTAGAATTTAGTTTTCATAACTCTATCACATATTAAGCCACATAGCAGACTGCACCTTATTTTACACTAACAGCAGTACATTAAATTTGCCATTCCAAAGAGCTTTCAAGAACTTTAGCTCATTTGATTCTTACAACAACCCTGTGAAATAATTATTGCTTTATGTAATAGATATGTCCCTGGAAAATAATATGTAAATCTAATTTTGTGAACTGCATACTTTTAATGCATATTAAAAACTCGTTTCAAAGCACTCTGATACTACTGTTTACAAAGTGAAGAAGTAAAGTAGATATTACTCCCCTTTATTTCATAAAGTTTTCATAAACTTTAAAGTGCTATATAAATGTTAGCATTTATTATGAAACTCAGCTTTTTCATGTTTTGGTTTTCTTAGAAGTGGAAGATGGTACAGTGGTTAGAGTACTAGGCCTAGAATCAGGAAGGCCTGAGTACAGATTTGGCCCCAGACACTTGTTACTAGCTGTAAGACCCTGGACAAAGCACTTAATCACTAGCTGCCTTAATTTCCTCAATTTTAAAATGAGCACTTAACCTCTAGGGATCATTGTGAAGTTCAAATGAGATGATATTTATAAAGCACTTAGCACAGTCCCTGGCAATATAGCAGATCCTGAATAAATGTTTGTTCCTTTTCCCTAACTAGAGCTAGCTTACTAGAGCAACATAGTTACAAGCTTTAGCCACCAGATAGTTTTAAAGAAATGTAGCCAACCATTACTTTTAAATATATACAGTATTGAAACTAAGAGTGCTGTCAAACAGAAGATGAGTCTCTTTAAGATTAAAAAGTGTTTGAGATACATCATAGATAGTTTGCTTCAGAGGCAGTGTTGCTTAGCTTTTTTCATACTCCTGACCACACTGTCTTTATGATTCTGGATAAACTTTATCTCTGAATGTAAGCAGGCAGTTCTCTAAAACTGAATTGAAGATTAGGTGTCAGTCTACATTGAGAGAGGAAGATTTTTTCACTGGGAGCAAAGGAAAGAATAGATATGGACCCAACATCTCATCTCTTCCCCATAATCCCCCTCCCCTTTCAAAAAAAATTTTTTTTTGTACTAAGCTTCTTTAAAAGATTGATAAAGTGTTTAAAAGAATTATTTTTTCTTAGATAGGTATAAAATAAGAAATAACTATATCAGTGTTAATTCATTTTCTTTATTGCTTTTTTTTAGTAAACCCTAGTGACTCCCTATTATCTTAAGGAGTCAAATACAAACTTAAAGTCTATCTTGCCAGCCTTAGGGTTCATTAGTCTTTTTCATGCAGTTTTTAGTTCATCTCCCATACTAACCTTTTTGTTCCTCATATTAACCTCCATCTCCTGTCTCCCTGCCTTTTCCCAGGTGGTCCTTCTTACCCATGATGCACTTTCTTCTGGCTTACTTCTCTAAGAATATCTGGTTTCCTTATCTAACTTTAATATAATTTTGTCCAGAGTTTAATATAGCTTGCCCAAATGTTTGTGTGTTTGTTTTTGTATTTTTTTGTTTTTTTTTTACATTTTTTTTGTGTTATCTTGACCATTGCAACTTATCTTTCCATCTCTTCCATTCATTCTCCTACTGTTCTTTGTCTTCATCTTGATTTCCAGGCCCTCTACACACTTAAGAATTCCCATAGGTTTCCATCTGTTTCTTCTACCTATTTCTTTCTTATGCTGCCTTGATCTCCCAGTACATCATTTGAGCAGTGTGTGTGTGTGTGTGTGTGTGTGTGTGTGTGTAAAAGCTTTTTATTTACAAGATATATGCATGGGTAATTGTTCAGCATTGACTCTTACAAAACCTTCTGTTCCAACTTTTCCCCTTCTTCTTCCTACAGCCTCCCCTAGATGGCAGGTAGTCCAATACATGTTAAATACATTAAAGTATATTTTAAATACAGTATATATGTGCATATTTATACAGTTGCCTTGCTGCACGAGAAAGATTGCATCTAGAAAGAAGGTAAAATAACCTGAGAAGGAAAACAAAAATGCAAGTAAACAATAGCAGAAAGAGTAGAAATGCTATGTTGTGATCCACACTCATTTCCCATAGTTCTCTCTCTGGGTATAGCTGATTCTTTTCATTACTGAACAGTTGGAACTGGTTTGGATCATCTCATTGTTGAAGAAAGCCACGCCTATCAGAATTGGTCATCATGTAGTATTGTTGTTGAAGTATGTAATGATCTCCTGGTTCTGATCATTTCACTTAGCATCAGTTGATGTAAGTCTCTCCAAGCCTCTCTGTATTTATCCTGCTGGTCATTTCTTAAAGAACAATAATATTCCATAACATTCATATACCACAGTTTGACCAGCCATTCTCCAATTGATGGGCATCCATTCAATTTCCAGTTTCTAGCCATTACAAAAAGGGCTGCTACAAGCATTTTTGCACATACAGGTCCCCTTTTCCTTCTTTAAGATCTCTTTGCGATATAAGCCCAGTAGAAACACTGTTGCATCAAAGGGTATGTACAGTTTCATAACTTTTTGAGCATAGTTCCAAATTTTGAGCAATATTTTTAACACCTTAAATGCCATGCTCTTATCCTTCTATAATCATTTTTTCCAATTCTCTTTTTTTAAATTTAATTTAATTTTTTTTTCCCTGAGGTAATTGGAGTTAAGTGACTTGCCCAGGGTCACACAGCTAGGAAATGTTAAATGTCTGAGAGTCAGATTTGAACTCCAGTCCTCCTGACTTCTGGGCTCATGTTCTCTCCACTGTGCCTGCCACCTAGCTGCCCCCCCCCTTTTTTTTTTAACTAATTCTCAATCCTGTGTAAGCTCTGTTGTCAATTTTGTCCACTCTTATTTCTGGGGTGCCTATGGAGAAAGTTAAAGAAAAATTCCATCATCTTGGCTGTATTACAAATTTATACAGATTTCAACTTCACAATAGTCCCTGTTCTTCCTCATATCTAGAAGGTCTGTAAATCCTCAATTTTTGTTTTTTTTGTATCTCATAGCCTTTCTCTTAACTGCACAGGGTGTTCCAACACCCTGTGTTCAATACAGGTTGAACAGTTTAAGCTGCATTCTTGAGCAAATTATTAACTTGTTCTTCAGTGCTTTTGCAGGATTTGAAATCTTAGCACCTACTAGAATCTTAGCAGAGAATGTTCAAGGAATTCTCTGAGGTAAAATAGAGACAGAGATTAGCCAGATTCTACTTTCAAGTTGCTTATGATCTTTTAAGGGGGAAGAATAAGAATATGAATGACTGTGATAAGAGAGGAGAGAGAAAAGAGTGAAGAGCTTCTCCAGGTTGTGTTTTGGACATTTGAGCTCAAAATGCTAGTTCCCCAAAGCAGGGAGGGCTCAGAAATGCTTCATAGAAATATCTGAGGCTGGTCTTGAGGAAAAGGAGATATAAAGGCTAGTTCATGCCTGGAGAATCACAAGTGTTGGCATAGAAAAGGGGGAAGGCAGAGCAAAAGTGAGGAGAATATAAAATATAAGAAAGACGTAGTATGATATTTATCTCACTTCAAGACAGGTTGCTTAAAACCAGATTTCAGAGAATTTGAAGTATAGATTTTATTTCTTAGTTTTCAGACCAACTCAAGGAGTCAGTCTCCCTTTTTTCTCAGCACTTGGCTCATTATCTTCCTCCCCAACTCCTGTCCTTACATAAGGGGATTTTAATATTCATGTACATGGTCCCTCAAACTTACTAGACCCCCATTTCTTTTCTCTCTATAAATTCCAGAACTCAATCCTTTATTCCATCTCAGTTGGTTGTATGCTAGATCTATTTATGCTAGATTTAGATCTTATCATTACCTCCAAGAATTCCACTTTTCTAATTAGAAATTCTTATATTTCCCTATTTGACTTCTCTCCATAGTTTACTTTGCCTATCCCTATTCTTTGCCTTCATTTAGACCTCCATTCAATCTCTCAGTATCCTGGTAGGCCATATCCCTGCTCTAAACTTTGTTCTCTTTTCTTTACAACTTCAGTCCAATAATTAGTCATTTCAGCTTTATACTTTCCTCTGATCTTAAATGTCTTGCCTTTCTTGCTCTTGTAGCTCTTCTCTTACCAAATATCAGCCTTGGATTACTCCTATGCTTAATTTCTGTACCCAGTTTCTATTGAAGAGCAACTGGATGAAGTTAAAGGAAGTCCCATTACATTATAAAGCTACATTACAGATTTGTTACTCCACCTTATTTTATACAACCTTAGGACAGCTAGGTGGTTCAATAGATAGAACACTGGACTTGGAATCAGAAAGACTCATCTTCATGAGTTCAAATCTGACTTCAGAAACTTAGGTTTGATTTAATATGTATAATGTAAATAATATAAAGTGAGCTGGAGAAGGACATGGCAAGACAAAGATTACCCCCTGGCAAGATGGTCGGGGGTGGAATTTTTGATCTAGCTTTCTAATAAACATGACTAAAATATTCATTTTTATATTTAAACACATTGAGTATTTTTTTCTACATGTTTTTTTTTTTTTTTTTTTTTTGTTGTTGTTCTTTGATTAACAAGCAAATGTATTATAGGGATAATAAGGCATAAAGAAAGAGAGGGTTTTTTCCTGTATTTATATTTTTTCCAGAGTATGAGAATGATTTTAAATATCTAAATTGCAAGGATACATATTATTTAAATGTAAACTGTCATAATTTTAGAAGACTAGATTTTTTTTCCTATTTTAAAGCATTCCTATTTTATTTTAAAGCATTTCCTATTTTAAAGTCTTCTTTTTTCCCCTTGTCCAGGAATCAAGGAAGGACTGAGGTAAGTTGATTTATATTTACAATTTTAATTCCTTTTAACACATGAAAAAAATATTTATCTTATATGGTATAGAAAGATTTTCATTCAGAAAAGCTCATTAGCATATGTCTCCTGACTTTATGGTTATTCACATGTATAAGATCAGCTGCCTGGTTGTCCATTTCTTTTATTAGTATTGCATTTTATCTTTTCTGAACTGGACACCAGGGATCTTGTAGTATTAAAGTCAAGGTAAAGAGAATTTTTGGTTTAGTTTTTTCAGACTTCATGATTCTACTCTTCCAATAACACAGTTAATAAAACCAGTATTTATAAATCCTTTTGATATAAAATATATACAATTGGATGAGGTATCTCGAAGAGAACCCTTCTAAAAGAGGTCTCCCAGTTCTGATCTATAGTCTGTGGCAAGTATTTAATATTTGCAGAAATATTTAGGGAAATTGCATACATTCAGTAACTATTAGTGGGAATTGAATACAACTTAAAATTGAATTATGTCCAGAACATTTAATATAAATAAAAAAAAACCTCTTAGTGTCAGCATTTTTTCTAACATTGAAGACTTTAACTGTTAGAAATGCAATATTTTTTTGATATGTTAGTTGTAACTTTTTTTGTATTAGAACAGTTTCTTATAATTTATTTTATAAAGTATATGTTGAGGAGGTTTCAATATAATTATAAAAAGGTAAATAATTTGGAAAATGAAATAATGTGAAATTTAAGTATATATAGTTTATAATAAAAAAATTAAGTCATTAATAGACTGGTTTATTATCTCTTAGGTATCTTTTACCTTGAATGAGGAACTTGCAAATATCCATGATATTGGTGGAAAACCTGCTTCTGTTAGTGCTCCCAGAGAACATCCGTTTCTCTTGCAGAGTGTGGGAGGACAAACATTGACAGTCTTTACAGAGAGCTCATCAGGTAAGGTAGAGTAAAATAATTGTTACTTTTTAAAATGTTGTTTAGGTTTATAAGTTCAACACTATGGACTGTTAAAAAGGACATCATCAAGGTCTAACATTCATCCAATTAATTTTTTTATGCCATACTTTGCTTGGTTTTTTCTTGTATGATATAATCTATCAAGCAATAAGTGTTTATTAAGCACTTTCTCTGTTCAAAGTGCTGTGCTAAGAGCTGGGGAAGCAAAAAGAGGCAAAAACAGCTCCTGCCTTCAAGGAGCTCAGTTTACATAATTAAGTAGAACTTACAATCTAATGAAGATAGAGAAATTACAAGGAATTGGGATTTATATTTCAGTATTCTGAACATAAATGTGGAATAAACAGAACAACTTATACTATAAAATGCACTTTCTAAGATGATTAAAAAAACCTTTGCGATTTGGATTCTGCTATGATAAGGTTAGCCTACATATAAAGCACATCCCATGTGTTTTCTTTGCAAAAATAGGTTTTGGTTTTTTTTCCCCCTCAGCACTAAGGTTCAAAATGTTAACAATTATTGCTTAAGCAATATTGTTATGCACTAATCCATTTTAATCAGACCTGTCAAAGAAATAAGGTCTTGGAAGTCTTTGTTGCGTGGTGTATTAACCACCTACCATTTTTATGATTCAGATATTTGTAGTGAATATTTTGAGTTTTTGGAATACTAAGTGTTAAAGGGAGTTTCTTCTATTGTTGCTGTAAATTGTCTTCTGCCTTTCTTGTCTAAATTGAATTTGAAACATTACTGTGAAAGTGGAGTGTATGGTACTTATTACATCCTAACATACTTTCAGATAATAAATAAGTAAAGATGATCTGTTTATCTTTCAAAAGTGAAATTTGTGATTTCATCCCATTTTTTTGAGTTGTAATGAATGTAATATGATGTAAATAACTTTACCTGTAAAAAAATTATATCCTTATAGTAATTAATAACCTATAAATTACTATAAGCTGGGTTTTTGGGGTATAACTTTACCAATGTGGTAAATTGTAATAGTTTTTCTAACTTGTAGTGCTAGGTAAGGATTAGTTTTAATGCCTTATTTATTGTGTTGTCAGTATTCATTATATCTCCCTTTAGCAGATAGAAAACATAAAAGTGAACATTGCTATGCACAGGAATATCTTGTTATAGAGAGGTCGCTTGAAATAGATGGAACAGATGGCTCAGGTTGCTCTCCTTGTCAGTCCCAGCTGCCAAAGTGATATTTCCTTAAGCAAAGATTAGCCATGTCACTTCTCTGCTCAGGAAGCTCCGGGAAATTCCTCTTCCCCCCAAGATCAAGTGCACATTTATTTGTTTAAATTTGAATACCCTGCACCCTGGTTTTAGCATGTATTTCCAGGCTTATTACACATTATTGTCCTTCATATACTCTTTGGTTAAGCCAAAATGTCTTTCATGATCTTGATCACACACAGCATTCCGTTTCCTTATCCGTGTCTTAATACTAACTGTCCCCTTATATTTATAATACAGTCTCTTCTCTTCTCTGTTTCAGAGTCCCTAGCTTTCTCATTTAGGATCCTCTCCTGCTTTTTTACCTGGTTATTCTACTTGTGGACTTCTTGACTGACTTTTCCACCCTGCTCTAGGGAACCCATTTTTGGGATATCCTCATCTTCTTTCTGCCTTAATGTCATTGTCCGTTTCCTCCTTCCCCTCCCCCCCCAGTTGGAATACTCGGGAGCCACCTAACCTTGGCTGCTGGAGCCGAATGAATCTCCTCTTGTGAGAGGATGATACAAGGAGACCGAGAGGCTGTTTACTATTCTCTGACCTCTCTGACCAAGAGGCCATTGCATTGTCTGACCTCTCTTCTCTTGCCTCAGCCTCCAGTTAATTCATTCCCAGTCCGAAAACACCTGTGTCAGCAAAGGCTGCCTTGCAATTCCTTCAGATGCTATGATCCACAGCTGTGGAGGCTCTCAGAGAATTGACCTGTCTCTTAACACCCCCCAGCCTACCCTCTTCCTCTCTGATTGGAAGGTGTTAGGTGAAACTCATACTTCCATTTCAGCAGAGATAACATCTGCTCAGATATCTTATTTCTTACCTAGTTGTCCTAACTTGAGACTTCTCTGATTTCTCCACTATGCCATATATACCTTACAGCTCCTTTCAGCTTCTTTTTGTTTTGTTTCCTCTCGTTGGACTGTAAGCTTCTTGAGGGCAGAGACTCTTTTTTTTGAATTTGTAAACTCAGAACTTAGCATAGTGCCTGGCTCTTAAGAAAAGTTTTTTGATAATTGACTTCTTTCAGGGCTCAACTAAAGCATCACATTCTTACTTCAGGATTTACCTGACAAACTTTGTCCTTGATATTTTTTCCCTCAAAATTATTGTTTTAACATTTTTGGTATATACTTACATGTGTATATGTGGTCTCTCCTTATAGAGTGTAAGCTCCATGAAGGCAAGGGTTGTTTGAATTTTTTCTTTATATCCTCTAGCACCTAATAGTAATTGGTATATAGTGGGCTTTTAAATACTAATTGAAAAAATTTATAATATGAATGGGCAAAGGTAATTGAGTTTTGAGATGTAAAAGGGAAAACTATAAGATGAGAGCAAATGAAGCGTTTAGAAACAAAAGTGTATTTTAAAATTTTCCTTTAAAAAATTTATTTAAATCTTCACACCTTTATGTATTATCAAATTGATTAATAGTGAGTAGTTTCATACTTCAGTTGAAACTGATATGAGTCTGTAATAACTTGTACAAATAGAAAACCTATAGACATTAATCAGAGTTTCCAGTTCTATCTAGTTCTGTTTGTATAAAATAATAAAATAATAATGGAAAGTTAAGCCATATATTGTTCTCCAAAGAAGTCTTCCTGTCTTGCCTTTCAATTGCTTTTGCTTTCCTGAACATTTTGTGTTCATATTTCTGGTCCTGTAGTATCTCAAATTGGATATGGTATTCCCAGCCTCAAATTGGCAGAGAAATAAAAAATGATCCAGACTGTCATTTATGTTCTGGAGTATGAACAATATGTTCTTGGCTTTTGGTTATGTGATTATACAGACTCGGTTCTAATTTTCTTTCCCACTCATTTTTTTTATTTTTTTCTCATTTTACTGAATTCCTGGTTTCCCTGCCCAAATGATCACTTCTCTTCTAGATTATTCTTATGTTTTTTAAATTGGATTTTTAACCCAACTAAATTTCCTGGTATAACTTCCCTTAATAATATTTGCCTTTTTCTCTGTTGCATTAATTGGTTATTAAGTCACTTCTAAATGACTAATACAGGTATTATAACCAAAACTAATGTTGAGCAATGCCCCTGATTATTGTTCATGTTTGTTAATTATTTTAATGATTTTTCCATTACTTCAAAATAAATATATCTGAACCTGCAAATTTAATTTTATTAAATTAAATAATATCTGTGTGCCTTTTCAGGTATCTATCCTTTAAAAAATAATGAAGAGACTATATTTTCCTTTAAGAACATATTGAATGACTTGATTGAAGGTCTCATGGTATGATGGCTAGAGTCTTGGACTTGGGGCCAGAGGATCTGGCTTTGAATTTGTTTGCTTCTTATTTATCATTTGTGTTATAGTAGATAAATATCTTCCCTATAAAAGTTTCCAATCTATAAAATAAGTGCATTAGATTAGATGATTCCTAAGTTTCTTTGAACTTTAAGGCTTATAAGTCTTGACAAAAAACAACAACAACAACCAGGAATTGTCATTTACAGTTCCAAGCCTTTATTTGTGAGTCTTCATACCATTCTTGTTGTTTTTCAGATGCCCATGCTACTTTGTACTTAGAAAAGAACAAGAAGTTTACAAGTAAGGTGTATGTGAACTCAATATGATTTTGTGTATTTGTCCTTTATTCTAAATACAATACTATATTCATTTATTGCTTTCTCCTTAATTATTCACATTCTACACATTATAGAATTTTAGAAAAAATATACACTTTAAATGAGTTTGATAGTTTCTATTTTGATTTAATAGTTTTCTCTTCTCTTTTGCATTTGTACATGAAAAATAATTTTTAGGAGCAGCTAGGTGGTGCAGTGGATAGAGCACCAGCCTTGAATTCAGGAGGACTTGAATTCAAATCTGGTCTCAGACACTTAACACTTCCTTGCTCTGTGACCCTGGGCAAGTCACTTAATCCCAGCCTCAAAAGAAAAGAAAAGGAAAAAAAAATAATTTCTAATTAATTTTGTTATTTTGGATTTCCTTTTAGAAATTTTTGTATCTCATTCTACTTAATTTCAAAAATCCATATGTCCTTTATTAGTACTTTATGAATTCATTTTGATTATTTCTAGCTTTTAATTTCTGAGAGCTTTTGGTTAGCTCTATTTTCTAGTTAGTATTTCAAATTATCATTATTTATTCTGCCTGTATATTCCTCCCATATGATAGCAAAATAACATTTTTCTTTATCTTTAGAGACATTTTCTGGAAGGTTATGCTTCATTCTTCCATGAAGAAATGGCTGAATTTTGGTTTTATTCTTTATTTCAGTATTGTGCATTTCTTTGAGAAACCTTTTTTTATTTTTCCTGGTTTCAACTGCTTCTACATAATGGTGGATGTTTGGCTTGAATTCTAGCTCTGCTATTTACTTGCATGACTTTGGGACAGAATTCTCAATCTTCCTGCCTTTAGTTTAGTTGACGAGAGAGAGAGAGAGACGACGAGAGAAGAGAGAGAGAGAGAGAGGATCCCACTAGATAATCTTTGCAGTGTCTTCTAACTCTTAAGATCTCATGATTTTAATTTATTAGATCTTATTTCTAATATTACTGTTCTTTCTTCAACTTTAGTATGCTCAGTTCAGCAATGAAAATCTTTGATCTTTTCTTAATCTTTAGGTATTATTTCATTCACATTGTTGACTGCAATTATAACATTAATATAGCATATGCCATATATAGCACATTGAAATTATAAGTCAAGTATATTTGTTTGGAATATCTGCATTTATTAATGGGACATTCATTAAGTTCCTACTATAAACATACTTTTTCTGAGAAAATAAAGGAAGTTACAGGATCCTAAAGCTAGAAAGCGCTCAGCCCATCTATTCCATATTTTACAATATGGAATACACCTTTTACAGGTGAAGAAAATGAGTTTCAAGGACATTGTTTGCTTGCCCAAGGTTACACCAGTGATAAGTGCCAGAGGTGAGATTTGAAGCTAGGTCCTTTCACTTTACACTTATCTCCCCTATCAGAAAGTGCAGTGACCTTTTCTTTCTTTCTTTCTTTTTGGGGGGTGCTTATTCAGTGTTTAGTGTTTTACTAAATGCTTTCTTCACAGAATAGATAGTTTAAACATAAGTACTTTTTATCATATCAAAATTCCACAAAACATTGAGTTCTCACTGTATGTGAGGCACCATTATGAGCACTGATAATAAATTTTAAATATAACAATCCTATCTCTTACAGAGTTTACTTGCTGTTGTGGGGAGAATTCTACTTCTAGGGTATTGTGTTTTTCATAATAGAATTTTGAAATTCAATCCCCATTTCATATGCTTAATGTTTAAAAACCTCTTAAGCCCTTTAAGTTCCATTTGAGGAGTGGAAGAGGTTATTGTATGTGACTGCTATAGGATGTTAAGAAAGAACATCTTTTCACATATTATAAAGTTAATTCCCTTGACTAGAAGCCCTACATTTTTAGATCTGAGTTGTCTGTATGCACAGTTTATCTAATGGCTCCTTTGCTAGCTGCTTCAGATACCTGGAGATCTCTGTCCAGTTGTCTTAGGACAGATGTTATTCATACTACAGAGCATTTAACTCATGCCTAAGGATGTACTTGTTGACAAATTCAGACTAATGCAAGGCATTGGAGCAGTCCCTACAGCTCGGTTGGGATGAATTGGAGCACTGAGGGAGTAGCAGAGTTACCTGAGCTGTCCTTACCACTGTGCTGGTTGAGTTTATGGTTTGTTCTGCTAATATCAAATTACAATTCCTGTTCATTTTTATTGCTATTTTGGAGTTATATAGACTAGGTTTTCTGTAATTTTTTATATCTAATATTTTTGTGTTCCATGTTCTAGATTTTCATCCTGAGTGATCTTGCTCCAGTGTATAGTTTCTTCACTCTGTGACTGTTTGAACTTCTCTTTCTCTATTGGCTTTTTCCTCTTGTTACTTCTTAATTCTCTCTCCCCCAAGATTTAAAAAAAAAATCTTCAATTAGTTTCTTTAGCCTTACCATCTGGTTTTATCTTTTCTGTTGTTGCCTAACTTGTAGAATGAGTGATCTATACCCTTTCTCTTTACTTCTTGGCAATCAGTTTTCTGCCTTTATTACATTGCACTTTTAAAAAAAAATTAATATTTCTAGCCATTTAGTATCTCTTTAAGTAAGAGAGGGATTATATGAGTTTCAGTTAAAGGAGTGTATTCTAGCCATGGAGATGGGAAATAAAATGCAGTGGATGAAGGAGGGGAGGAGTAGCCTGTGTACTTCGAGGGGATTGACATACAATAAAGCTTGAAAGGTAGCCTTTGCCAAACAAAGGAGTTTATATCTGATTCTGGAGATGATGTAGTATTTGTCTTTCAGGACTATCAGTTTAGCCTCTGCCTTAAGGATGAACTAGGAGACTGCTGCAGTGATTAAGAGGGGAGTTGCTGAAACATGAATGGGGGTGTAGGAGACTGTAGGTGGAGAGAAGATAGATGTGAGAGATATGGTAGAGATCTGGCCCCTGCTTAGATATGTACAGTAAGCAAGAGGAAAAGGGAGGAGTTGAGGCGCACCCTAGACTGGTGATGAGTGCACCAGATGTGCTATGTAATTATGAGGTGATTGTTATTGTGCAAGATGCAACTATATCCAGACTCCCCTTTCTAATCTTTAATAGCCTAATGGACATTTTCAGTTTCGTTATCTAACAGGTACTACTCCTCTTGGCTTTCAGGGTCCTATGTTACCTGGTACCTCTTTTCATTTCCTATTTATTCCACAGTATCTGCTATTTGGATTTATATTGTTTGTTTTGCCAAGCATGGCTTCTCCTCAAACTCTCCATATTGGTATGGGAACCAGGTAAAAAAAGATTTCACATCTTTACAGGCTTTTTCAGGACTTTGAACCCACATAAATTTCTCTTGAACTCTTCACAGCTTTTCATGTCTCTCCTATTCCCTTGGTCACTTAATCATCTATTACTTTTTGTTTTTACCTGTTTCTTGAGTGTATTCCCTGTTTTCTTGACTATAAAGGGATAAAAGAACATCTTCCATTTTATCTTGTATCTTATATTTTGTTGTTTTCCCTATCATACCCAGAACAGATTTGGTTGTATAATAGGTGGTTAATAAATATGTATTGAATGAAATTGACTTTTTTTATAATGAGTTTTAATCTTATGTGATAGCACTGTTGGTGGCCAGTGAGACCAACTCTCTCCTTCCATAGGTGTTGAAACTGTCACTGAAGGAGATAAAGTGATTAGACCAGAGTTACACAAGGAATAATACAGAGACAGGATCAGTAAAATGGGGATGAGAGCACTTATCTCACAGGATGATTGTGAGGATTAAATGAAGATGTATTTAAAGTACACTGAAAACTTTAAATTGCTGCATGAATGCATTATTAAATACACATGTGAGAATCAAAATTGAGTTTTATGTTTTTTGCCTTTGACATAGCCATACTTTGCTATATCCCTAAATATAAAAACTGACTTTTTTATTCTGCTTTTAAATAATAAAAATTATTTTCCAGTAACTTTTATTAGTCACTGCAAGTTATCAATAAAACATGATCTCTGTCTAAAGGAAGCAGCCATTTTAAAGCCAAATTATTGTGAGAGTGTTATTTTAATGGTTGCTTGGTAGACCTTTCTACATATTCTGTCTGCTGATTATATAAACTGGCACATATAGATTTATAGAGAAATATGTAGGATTGTTTTTGAATTATGTTTCCTATACAAATGATCTTTGAAAATACAAAATTAATTACCAGTAATTTCTCTGAAGATACAGATCTCATCATCTATAATATTCTAGTGTTAATCATATTATAATAAAACATTCCATTTAAACTATTGGATATGTATTGAAAAAGGGTGTCTACCTTAATCTTAGTTGTTTTAAATGTCTTTTTAATGAGAGGGTTGTTATTTACTAATTCTGGTATATGTCTCAGTGAAAAGTATTAAGCTTTTTTTTTTTTTTTTTTAAACTTCTTACAATTAAATTCTCAGCCACTTAATTGATATTCCCCTCCATCTCAGCTTCTAAAAATCAATTACATTATGTTCTCTAAGAGGTAAGGACTAGATATGTGATATCCTTGGTCTATATAATTTCCAAATGAGGAAACTCCTTCAATCAATGCAGTTCTGCATTTTGGAGTCCCCTAGAGCTTTGAAAGGTTCATTGGCTTTTCCAATATCATAAAGACAGTGGGCTTAGGGGAAAAAGTGAACCCAGTTTTCTGGCCTGGTTTCTGTGTGCCATGCTTCCTCAGTACTTGCTATGCAGCCATATTAACATTTTTAGCTAATTTATCTTTTAATTTTTACTGTTTTATAAGTAGTTTTAATAATATACAAAGAAAAATGCAGTTTTGGGTTTCTGTATAATTTTTTATAAGTGAGAATTTAGTGTTTTTGTTAATCATTGTTTGTATCTTTGTAATTATAGATAACTAAAGGAGGAAACTCTTCACCAAGGGTAGCAAAGCAAGTCATTGATATTAAGCATGTCTCAGAAAGTGTTAGGTTACTTAGCCAGCATGTATGTGTCTGAAAAAGGACTTGAATCTAATCTTCCTCACTTCAAGGCCAGTTCTCTAACCATTATGTAGTTACTTTCTTTTTTTCCTTTGGCTGTGGCTGAGGGTGAAGGTGTTTCTGAAATTCTCATTCTGTTAACACTAAGCTGACTTTATTGCCAACAGGACTGTATTCTTTGTCTGTTACAATAGACTGTGCTATGATTTTAAAAGCAAGTAATTAATACATGTTCTTGTAACCATTTTATTTACTGGGAGTTTTAGGAATGTTGTTATTATTTTCTAAGGAAATAAATATTGTTAGCATGGATTGATAACCAGAATTGGCGATTATTGTTCATCTACCTGTTCTTTGGCTTAGTGAAATTTCTCATTTGACCTGATTCACTGCATTTTGGTGGCTGTCTCCTTTAATTCCAACCCCCACCTTAGTAATTATTGCACAGCATATTGTGATGTCTCTGTACCCACAAATGTGAAATTATGAAAAGAACTAGCAGAATAAGAACTTTTGCTTTTACTGCTCATCCCAATGAACATCTTACATCATCCTAGATAATGATAATCTTGTGTGCCTGGGAAAGAGCAAACTAAGACAGCATCAAGTTCCCAAGACAGAATTCATCAGGCTCTTTGGAACTCTGGCCAGTCAACTCATGGACCCTTTCACCTCTTGAAAAAATAATTCCCAAATTGGGGAAATAACTATAGAAATTGTTTCTCTTTTTCAAAACTATGCAGAGAAAATATGCAGAGGGGATAGCTGTACTCTATTTTTCCATGCATAAGTCTAAATGCAGTAGTCCAAGAGAAAATTGGAGTGAAAGGATACACTGTTAAGATAAGATTTGGAATTTTATGTTGAATTTATGAGTCTTGCCTATGATTTTCTGCCATGAAAACTTTATAGCCTGATAAATACAGAAAAATTTTTAAGAAGGCATTTACAGATGCATTTATGCAGACTGCCATAAAAATGTCTTTCTAGGATTTTAGCTATCAGATCTAGGAAGCTAGTTTATAAACCTGTGATTAGAAATTTTGAGTGGAATATGCCTTCACCCAAATAGGAAAATGCCTTTTAGGAAAATAAGTCAATAGTTAAATATGTATGTTCTTTTAAAATTGTAGAATAGACTAACTGACTTGTGTGTGATTAAACATGAATTATTATTATTGAAGATTTAACTAGTAATATTTTGCCCTTTAGTCTTTTTCTAGTTATACATTCTGCATGATTCAGTTCAATTCAACAAACACTTAATGAGTGCTTTATTATGTGCACTGCATTGTGCTAAGTGTTGGGAATACAAAGGCAATATCGAAACAGTAACTGCCCTCAAGAAGTTTACATTCTACTGAGGGAATACAGCATGTGCACAAGTAAGTAAGTACAAGTTATATATAAGTAAGGGGAACAGGGCAGGCTTCATTCAGGTAAAAGTTGTCACTTGAGTTGGGCTTTGAAGAAAACAAGAGATTCTACGAGATAGAGGTGAGAATGAAGGTTATAGCAGATATGGGGAACCCCTGTCTCAACACCCTAGAGGTATATCATATTATGTATTCTGTCACATCATGTCCGAGGTCCAGCTGTCAAGCCAGTGAAACTGAGAATAATGTCCCAAGAGGAGAATAATAGAAAGTAAGACTGTTAGTTGAATGGGAAGCTGATTATCAAGAACTTTGAATGGCAACTTGAATTTGTATTTTATCCTGTTAGCATATAGGGGTCCCTGAGGGAAGAGGATAATAACTTTCTCAGACCTGATTTGAAATGTCTGCTTGGCAGCTTGGTGGAAAATGAATCAGGGGGGAAGAGACCAGAGGGTGAGATCATTTAGGAGTGATGAGGACCTGATCCAGAATCAGGGCTATAGGAGTTAGGAAGAGGACAGGAAGGTAAAAGATGTGGACCTAGTTTACTTTTTAGTATGAGGTTCAGAGCTCAGATTTTGGATTCAATTTGAGCTCTGCCTCTAGTGGTTGCTTATTTTAGTTAGCTAGTTTCTTTGCCTATTTCTTCTCTATTTCTATACAACTTCATATTTCAAAAAGAAAATGAGTAATCTAGTTGATGTCTTTTTCACAATTAAAAAAAAGGAATATTTTTCTTAATAATGCTTGTTTATATGATATTCTTTAGAAAGGATTTTCTTTGTAACCCTCTCATGAGGTGTATAGTGCAAAATTTTTACCTATTTTACAGTTGAAGAACCTGAGACATAAGAGAGGGCAGGGAATTTGTTTGAAGTGATACAGTTAGTAGCTGGTCACTAGTCAAATTTTTAAGTCTGGAATTCAGTGTTCTTAGCAATTCATCATTTTCTTAAATGCTCTGATGGCTTTAATTTAGTTTATTGGTTCTTTGTAAAAATAGAAGTTTTAGTATCCCAACAGAATAAAAAAGATTAGTAAGATAAATTCCAGGACCAAAATTATGTGACTCTCTTTTTGAGGGAGTCATAAGAGGAAGGACTCTATTAATGTTTCCTTTGGTGGTCTTATTATAGGTAGCTTTTATTTTCTTCTCTTGGTGTTCCAATAGCATCAGAAGAACCTGAGGGAAGTGGGGTGGGTGGGAAGGATGGAGATGATAATTAGTTGGTTTCTCCCTCATATTCTGTCCCTCTACTTCCAAAAGGTAAGTGTTGACAATGTGAATGAGCTTATATTTTTTTCATCTGCATTGGAAACCATATTGCACGATCTTAGACAAAATCTCAGTTTTACCTCAACTTCAGAGCAAGCTTGATTCTCTATCAAGTAGATTAAGAGGCTTTAATATCAACCTTTACCAAGAAAAAAAATGGCCAATAGAGGACTTGGGCAGTGGATAGATGATGATGCAGTGGATAGAGCACCAGCCCTAAAGTCAGCAGGACCTGAGTTCAAATGTGGCCTCCGACACTTAATACTTACTGGCTGTGTGACTCTGGGCAAGTCACTTAATTTCAATTGCCCCAGCAAAATAAATAAATAAATGAAAATAAAGTGTAGAGGACTACCTTTGTTTAAGTCATTAATAAATATGCATTTAAAGGCTAATGATAGTGCCTCAGCTTCTCATGAAGGTGACTGAGATCTTCACATTCAAATATGGCAAATATTGATTACTGTGATGGTATTTTACAAAATTTATTTTTGAATTTTCACTATATTGCAAGCTTCCCAGTGAAGTGTGAATCATGAGTACTGAGTCTCTCCTGGCCTTTTCCCCCTGATTTTTGCTAATCTTCATCTCCTATAAAAGTATAAGAAACCAGCTTGGAATTAACCCAGTCCAATATAAAATATCATTCTCTATAAATCATGTCTTTTATGGGCTATATAACCTTTTTTTTTTTTTTTTTTTTAAGCCACAAAGAAATTGGTTTCTTGCAATAGTCTAACAAAAAATGAGGGTGGGGAGAAAAAAAGAGGGAAGAGGAAGGAGGAAGAGAGAAAGAAAAAGATATCTACCCTTTTCCCACTCCCACACATAGAAAGTCTGCCCTTTGTCTCACTATTTTTTATTCCCTATAGTTATTCTTTTTGTAGTCTTCTAAGAGCTGAAGAAACATTAGCTTTTAGGAAGATGGTTTTTGAAGTTGTGTCCCTATGGAGGTTTTATCCCCTTTTAAATGACTTCTTTTTCAGTAACCATTGTTTGTCATATTATAGTTTTAAAATAATTTTTGTTGTTCACCACGATCACAAAAGCACATTTTTCTTGTTCTACAGAAGGCCAGCCTGAAGAAAATTCTGAGAGCAGTAATAATGGTAAGTGTTTTGAACATGACTGCTTTACTGCACTTGAAAAATGACTTGTGTTTAGACTAAAATGTCTTCATTCTTTCTACCTTTACCACCTCCCTGATTTAAGCTTCATCTGCCAATTGCTTTAAAGCTCATTTATAGTGTCTAACAGGATATTGCAACATAAAATTGAAGAGTAGTTGACTCATTCCAATAATAATAGCATACATAACTTATTCATAATTTTTGAAAAGTCATAAAGGCAAACTTGCCAGGACAGGCAAGAACTTATTCTCTTCCCTGAACATTCTTTGGTATTTGGAAACACTTTTTTAAAGCATCCTGTTTTTTAGTTTGCTATTTAAAGTATTTGGTCTTCTGATTTTGAATTCTGCTTCATTTTAAGTCTCCAGGATTGGTGATCTTTTAGTGTGAAAAACAAGTTATGAGTGTATGAAATGTGGGAGAAAAGAATATCATTAATTAAGGCACTAATATTATCGGGAAAGCATAAAGTAATTATAACCTTTATGCTGAATGTTTTGCTGTATGTTTTGGGAAATTTTGCCTTGAGAAGAAAAGTGAAAGTTTGGAAAACCACTTCTAGACCAGCACTGAGGCATTCAGCTCAAACTTAATTCATTCAGTCCTTTTTGGAAAGAATTTTATGGCTTTTCTCTTTTATTATTGATGATTTGAAATGTGTCAAATGTGTTTTTTTAGAGTAACTTTCAAAAAAAATCTGAAAATAAGGACTTAAAATTAGCCTAATCAAAATGACAAAATAAATAAATAAACATTAATAAATTCAAAATATATAATATCTATACTTAAAAGGAATAAAGTACTTTTGAAACTAAATGCATATTCAAAGAAGTAGGTGAGGGGATAGCTAGGTGGCGCAATGGATAGAGCACCAACCCTGAAGACAGGAGGACCTGAGTTCAAATTTGGCTTAAGACACTTAAACACTTCCCAGCTGTGTGACCCTGGGCAAGTTAATTTACATAGGCTAATGAATTTTAAAAATAACATTTGACAGCAAGTATGTAGAATATGTGCGTCAAAATATGTGCTCCTAGCAAGTTGTGGATAAAGTAAAATTTAGCCTTAAAATTCTATTTTGATTTAGAAAATTGGAAGTCTATTGCTGTATAAACTAAATTGGCTCCAGTTTTGAGTTAAACCACTTGTAGAATATGATGAGTAGTAAAAGGTACAATATTATCTGTCATTGTACCTTTTAGATTTAAAAATGCCTTCCTCCAATTGGATCACTAAGAAAAAAATGAAAAATTAACAATTCCAGCTTCCCAAACAAATTTATAACTTGTAATTTCCCTCAAAAAAAATGAGGGCAGATGCAGCTGGTTCATTGCCAGAAGTAACACAAAGCAGTAATAATGAACCAGGGCTCTTGAGATGACTTGCATACAAAAATTCAAATAAAATCTTCTCTTTTTGTTAGAAAGCCTGTATTATCCCTTGGCTTCCTGCTTTCATTGCGGTGCTTTTGACTTTACAAAACAAACACCAAGGCCATGATGAACTGTCTATTCTTCTTTTCCCCCTTCCTTTTTTTTTTGTTTCATTCCTTCTTGGTTAATATTAGACATTGTCTTTTCTTTTTTCATCTTTCCTTCCTCTTTTCTAAGAGACAACATGTTAAAGGGTGCTGCTTCAGATTCTTGCATTTAAATAATTCAAAATGGAAAAAAGAGTAACATCGAACATTTTATTTTCCCTTGCTATTTTACAAACTTTGTGAAATTGTGTGTACTGCATTGGATTTACTTCTAATGACAAATTGCTGGACTAATGCATATTTAACATAGGAAAAGACTGTATTCAGTTCAACAAAAATTTGCTAAATGTTTTCTATGTGTAAGACCAGTGTTCAGGGCAGTTAGATGTCACCATAATAACAGAGGTTTTGGAATCAGAAAGCCCTGAGTTCAAATATGGTTCCAGACTCTTCTGGTTACCCCTAAGCAAATTATTCAACCTCTTTCTGCTTCAGTTTTCTTGTTTATAAAATGAGAATAATCATAACACCTACCTCCCAGCATTGTTGTGAGATTAAAATGATTTCGTTTCTGTAAAGTATTGTGTAAACCTTAAAAAGCTAAAGAAATGCCAGCTATTATTATTGCTTTTGTGGTTATTGCTATTTTGCTGGAGTATCTACAGAATTAAGGAAGATAAGGTTTCTGCTCTCAAGCAGCTAACATTATAGTGGAAAAATAAAAACAAAGACATAAGTATTTATACTCAAACATAAGCGAGAATTATCTTCAGTGCTTAAGACTGTACTGCAAAGAACCCTGAAGGCAAATTTAATTGTTTTCTGTGGGGTAGATGAGGTGAGGAAGTCTCCTACAAAGAGTTTGGGACACATATTAAGATCATCCAGCATCAAAAAGTTATCAAACTGTGCATACCCTTTGACCCAGCAGCATTACTACTAGGCTTATATCCCAAAGAGATCTTCAAGAAGGGAAAGGGACCTGTATGTGTAAGAATGTTTGTGGCAGCCTTCTTTGTAGTGGCCAGAAACTAGAAACTGAGTGGATGCCCATCAATTGGAGATTGGCTGAATAAATTGTGGTATATGAATATTATGGAATATTATTGTTCTGTAAGAAATGACCAACAAGATGATTTCAGAAAGGCCTGGAGAGACTTACATGAACTGATGCTGAGTGAAATGAGCAGGACCAAGAGATCGTTGTATATTTCAACAATACTATATGATGATCAATTCTGATGGTCATGGCCCTCTTCAACAATGAGAGGATCCAAATCAGTTCCAATAGAGCAGTAATGAACTGAACCAGCAACACCCAGCGAAAGAACTCTGGGAAATGAGTATGAACCACTACATAGAATTCCCAATCCCTCTATTTTTGTCTGCCTGCATTTTTTATTTCCTTCACAGGCTAATTATACACTATTTCAAAATCCTATTGTTTTTTTGTACGGCAAAATAACTATTTGGACATGTATACATATATTGTATTTAATTTATACTTTAGCATATTTAACATATATTGGTCAAACTGCCATCTAGGGAAGGCGGTGGGGGGAAGGAGGGGAAAAATTGGAACAAAAGGTTTGGCAATTATCAATGCTGTAAAATTACCCATGCATATATCTGGTAAATAAAAACTATAATTAAAAAAAATAATTTAAAAAATTAGAAATAAAATATTACAGGCAAAAAAAAAGATCATCCAGCATTCCTTGACATATAGTTACAGAAATAATTTTGTTCAACTATCTGGTTATCAGTATCAAACAAAGTATAAAATGGTGAGTAATACTTAGAAAAAGTATTCCCTCTAAATGGTGGGTCTCCTATCTGCTTCTATTTACATATGACATTGTATTCATTGTGTCAAGCCCCAAATTACTATTCTATCTCCACTGGATGATGTGTAGCAATCCAAAAAAGTTCACTTGATTTAGCAATTATAATCAATGCATATGAAGAATATATACTGCCCAATTATCAGATACATATCTAAATAGATAATCCATTAAGGTAAATACCTGCTACAGATAAGTTATCAAGCTGTGTCTGGACTTAAACATGAGGGGGAAAATGTGCTTAATTGGGTTGGGGAAATTACACTGAAATTTTAAGGATCTTTGAGCTATCATACAGAAAAGCCATCTTCTTAATACTTCCAGTGATTTTATGTGAATGCTGATCTCTGAACAGCATTGATCACATTTCCAATAATGATTTCAGTGAAAGAGGTGGTATAAAGAGATTGTCAAGAACATGTCTTACCATAAATGGAGATGGACTGGTATTACAAGAAAAATGAGGGATAATAGGCAATTCACATGTGGAACTGGGACTTACGAAATTCTAAAGACTTAAAGGAAGAGTCCACCTTGTTGGATAGATCTATTAGAGAGGATTTTGTGACAATATAGACAAGGATTACATTGGGTAAGAAGATAGAAGTTGTGATCAGTGATCATTATTGAGGACGTGGTTCTATTTATGTGAAAGAATTCTAGTTAGAATTAAAGAGTATATCATTTGGGATTTTTATCACTTTTTTCCCAAATATATTTTTTCAAATATGTTCTTCTTCTATTCCTTATTCAGAGAACCATCCCTGGAAACAGAAGAACAAAAAAGAAAAAGGGGGGAAAATCAGTTCTTAAAAATCAGTTATATCAGTGAAATATGACAGAATATATATAATGGGTATAATACCTTTTTTTTTTTTTTTTTTTTTTTTTAGTATTTTACTTTCTAATAAGCATTCAACATTCATTTTTGCAAGACTTTGTATTCCAAATTTTTTCTCCCTCTTTCCCTCACTTCCCCCTTCCCCAAGACAGCAAGCAATCTGATATAGATTATACATATACAATCATTTTAAATATATTTGCATATTTGTTATGTTGTGAAAGGAAAATCAGACCAAAAGGGGAAAAATCCACAAGACAAACAGAAAAAAGGTGAAAATAGTATTGTCTCAATAGTTCTCATTCTGGATGCAGATGACATTTTCTGTCCAAAATCTATTGAAACTGTCCTGGACTACAGTATTCTGAGAAGAGCTAAATATATGGTAATTGATCATCACATAATTTTGTTGTTCCTGTGTACAGTATTTTTCTGGTTCTGCTCATTTCACTCAGCATCAATTCATGTAAATCTTTGTAAGTAAGGCTTTTCTGAAATCATCCTGTTTATCATTGTTTATAGAATAATAATAATTCATTATATTCATATATCATAAGTTATTCAGCCATTCCAAACTGATGGGCATCCACTCTTTCTAGTTCTTGCTACTTCAAAAGGGGATGCTACATTTTTGGACATGAAGATCTTTTCCCTTTTTTTATGATTTTTTTGGGACTACAGACCCACTAGTGAGATTGTTGGATCAAATGGTACACACAATTTTAGCCCTTTGGTCACCATTCCAAATTGGTTTTCAGAATGGTTGGATCATTCCTGCTTCCACCAATAATGCATTAGTGTCCTGGATTTCCCACATCCCTTCCAACATTTATCGTTATCTTTTCTTGTCATCTTTGCCAATCAAAGAAGTATGAAGTTATACCTCAAAGTTGTTTAATTTGCATTTCTCTAATCAATAGTGATTTAGAATTTTTTTTATATGCTTAGAAATGAGTTAAATTTCTTCATCTGAAAATTGTCTTTTCGTATCCTTTGACCATTTATCAATTGGGGAATGACTTGTATTCTTTTTTTTTCATAATAGTCTTTTTTTTTTTCAAAATACATAAAGATAGTTTTAACATTCACCCTTGTAAAAACTTTGTGTTTCATATTTTTCTCCCTTCCCCATCTCCCTCCTTCCCTACAGCAATATAGGTAGTGAATATAGGTTAACATTTCACATTTATTATGCTGCATAAGAAAAAGTTAAATCAAAAAGAAAAAAGGGAAAAAGCAAGCAAGTAAACAACAATAAAAAAAGTGAAAATACTATGTTGTGATCCATATTCAGTCACCATAGTCCTCTCTCTGAATGCAGATTTCTCTCTCCATCACAAATCTATTGAAATTGGCCTGAATCACCTCATTGTTGAAAAGAGCCAAGTCCATCACAAGAGATCATCGTATAATCTTCTCATTACTGTGTACAATGCTCTTTTGGTTCTACTCACTTCACTTAGCACCAGTTCATGCAAATCTCTCCAGTCCTTTCTGAAAATCTCCTGCTGATCATTTCTTATACAACAATAATATCCCATTATATTCATATGCCATAACTTATTCAGTCATTCCCCAACTGATGGGCATCCACTCAGTTTCCAATTCCTTGCCACTACAAAAAGGGCTGCCACAAACATTTTTGCGTGTGTGGATTCTTTTCCCTTTTTTATGATCTCTATATCCAAAACAATTCCAATAAATTTTGGATAAAAAATGCTGCATCCAGAAAAAGAAACTATGGAGATTGCATGTAAATCAATACATACTATGTTCACTTCTTTTTTTTCTGTTTTTTGTTTTTTTTCTCTCCCATTGTATTTCCCTTTTGTTTTGATTTTTCTCTCCCAACATGATTCATAAAGCAACGGGTATTAAGAATAAATAAAATTTTTTAAAAAGTATCTCTTTGAGATACAGGCCCAATAAAGACACTGCAGGATCAAAGTATATGCAGTTTTATAGCCCTTTGGGCATAATTCCAAATTGCTTTCCAGGATGGTTGAATCACTTCATAACCTCACCAAGACTGTATTAGTATGACTTGTATTCTTATCAATTTGAGTCAGTTCTCTCTATATTTTAGAAATGAGGCCATTTTTTAAAGTAACATTGGCTATAAAATATTGTTTCCCGCTTTCTGTTTCCCTTCTAATCTTAGCTACATTGGTTTTGAGTGTGCAAAACCTTTTTAATTTAATGCAATCAATATTATCCATTTTGCTTTTTGTAATGTTCTCTAGTTTTTCTTTAGCTTTATAATTCCTTCCTTTGCCAAAGATCTGACAGGTAGACTATTTCTTACTCTCCTGATCTGCATATGGTATTGTCCTTTGATTCCATTTCTATCTTACCTTAGTGTTAAATGTTGGTCAATGCCTGGTTTCTAGCATACTATTTTTTAATTTCCCAGCAATCTTTATCACAGAGTGAGTTCTTTCTTATCTCAGAAGCTGGAGTCTTTGGGTTTGTTAAACATTAGATTACTGTAGTCATTGACTATTGTTTCTTGTGTACTCAACCTATTCCACTGATCCACCACTTTATTTCTTAACCAGTATCAAATAGTTTTGATGACTGCCTGGTATGACTAGACTACCTTCCTTTACAGTTTTTTCCCCATTAATTCCCTTGATATTCTTCATCTTTTGTTCTTCCAGATGAATTTTGTTACTATTTTTTTCTAGCTATGTAAAGTAATTTTTAGCAGTTTGATTAGTATGACAAAGAATAATTAGATTAATTTAGATATGATTGTCATTTTTTATTATGTTCATTTCTTATAGAACAATAATATTCCATTGCATGCATATACCATAACTTAATCAACCATTCCCCATTTGATGGCCAGCCATGGCAAAAAAAAGGTTACAAACTATTTTGCATATGTGGGTTCTTTTCCCTCTTTTATGATCCTTTGGGATCCAGACTCACTTTGGGATGCTGGACCACAGGGTATGTACAGTTTTGATAGCCCTTTGGGCATAATTCCAAATTGCTTTCCAGAATGGCTAGGTCATTTCACAGCTCCGCCAGCGATGAATTTGATGTACAAATTTCCGGAAGCCCTTCCAACATTTATCATGATGTTTTCTTATCTTAGTCAACTTAATAGGGGTGAAGTGGTATCTCAGAGTTGTTTTAATATATATTTTCTAATCAGACTTGTAATTTCATTAACTTACTGGGAACAACTGATAAAGAAATTCCCTTTATGAATTGAGATCAACAATTATTCTGAAACTTAAAGACTAGCTTATGCCATTGAGAGGCTAAGCGCTTGTAGTCACATACCCAGTATGTTTTAGGAGTAGGACCTAAACCCCAGATGTCCTGATTCTGAGACTAAGTCTTCTATGCCTAGCCTCACTGACTTTCACACACATTTTGTTTTAGTTAAATAGATTGACCATCTACTTATTTAGTTTGTTAATTTCATAGCTGAACATATTTAAAGTATTGATTGACAGTATTTCTTTAAAACTATACTGTGGTTAAAGCAGATCATTACTTTGCTCTAGGGAGCAAGTTGCAATTAGTCAGCATTAGTCTAGTTTAAAGTTTTTGGTATGACATGCTTCTAAGAAAATCCCTAAATCTGAATAAATAATAAATGTTGATATTTAGACTTTAAATTTTGCCATAATTTTATAAAACAAATGAAGTAATGGTTATCTGCTTTACAAAGAAAGGGTGTCTTCACTTTGTAAATGATATTATTAGAGTTCTTTGAAATAGAGAGTTCTTTGGATACATTAAAATTGTTCATTTCACAAAATTTGGTGTATACACAGTTTTCCAGGGACACATCTATTACGTAAATTGATGACTGCTTCACAGGGTTGTTGTGAGAATCAAAGGTGTTAATGTATTTGCAAATTTTTTGTAAATGATAAAGTGCTATACAAATTTAGTGTATTATTATCAGGGTCATGTGAAGTACATCTGCTGTGTGGTCTAGTTTATGCTAAGAGTTGAGAAAACAAGTTCTTTTTTTATTGGGAACTGATTGGGAAAGAATAAATTTTTGTTCATTGAGAATATTTAAATTTAAAAAGGGAAAACTTAAGTTTTAACATGGTTCTAACATTAACTTTGTAATCGTGAGTAGATTAAGCCCTTCTTTAATGGCCAATCATTTACCAGTTTCATCTGCAAAAGAAGGCTGTCTCTCTATATTGATGGATTTCTAAGAATAGGACTGAATAAAAAATGAAAGCATTTTTGAAATAAACATAACAATTACCAAATGCTGCCATTGGGTACATTTACAACATCCATTTTATTCATTGCTAGTTAAAAGTTGTTATGAAATTATTAAATCTATTTAGAACCAAAACAAACAACAGAAAGAACAACTATCAGAAAACATAAATTTATGTTAAAAATGGATGGAAACATCCAACACCAATTAAAAAGTAAAAACTAAATTTAGAATATGCCTAATATAAATCCATTATAGGGAACTTACAAGAAATCTGTATTAAAAACAACCTAAATTGATAGCAAGTTTTGCTAGACAGCACCAGTAGTGAATTATTTAAGATGACAAGTGCTTTGACTAAGACTGCATACATCAAACAAGAAAGGTGATTTTTGAATCAGCACTAAAACTAAAGTCAGTGAAGAGTTAAGAAGAAATATATATTAAATAATATAAACGGCCATCCTTCTACATCCTCTTATTCCAAGTTAAGACAGAGGACCATAAAGATAGTCATAAGGACCAAGAGCAAAGAGTAAACAGATCAGACTAGTGAGTTTTAAATTTAAGCAGAAAGAAATAGGACTCCAAGATATTAAATTTGCTCAATGTCACAGTTAGTACACCTAAGATATCCATCCTATTCAGTACATTTATCAAGGAATATGACAACTAAATAATTGTATTTGGATTTAGTTTTAAGTATGAACATTAAAGAGAATGATTTCAAAAAGTTGTGGTGTGGCAAGCAACCTAGCTTGCAAAAATTTGAGGATTGAATAGGTAGAAGGAAGAGGATATTATACTATTGAATGTTTTAGTGCCTTAAAAGTAGGAAATCACATATACTTTGAAGATAATTTTTCTTGGGTCTTGACATATCAAAAGCTATCCCAACAGATTGAGCATAATTTTAAGCTGTTTGAGCTTAATGTTAAAATTTAGGCTATTAAAGTGAAGTACACCCTACATTTAATTTTGTTCACATTTTTGTATATATTCCTTTCTAATGAATCATATATTCTACTGAGATCTCAACCGGGTTGGGATTGTGTTTAATTTATATTTTCTGCTTAGTTTATAGAACACAGTGTCTTCCACATAGTAGATATTTGATAAACAGTCATTGAATTGATTCTAAATAACCCGTTTTCTGTATCAAAGAAGTTGAGTTCTCTTTAGCCGGTTTCACATCAAAGTATTCGTATCCTTCAATTCGAGTTTCAGAAGTTTTTGTGTACGTGGAATAAATCATGAACTTGTTACCTAATTTCTTCCCTCTCCAAACTCTTCCCCCAGGCTGGCAATAAGTTATGTTAATAACTTTTCAGGTGTTTTGTTTTTCTCATTGTTTGGTGTGTGAATTTAGTGGTTCAAAATTATATTGTCTATAGTGTTCCAGTTGAAGACAGTAAGACTGACAGATTTTTTTTTTCCCAGCTCAATTAGTGTGTATGAGTTAAGATTTATGAACAACCATGAATGATAAATGTTTTATTTCTAGTTAGGGCACTAAGGATTTGTTTGGTAAATATGCTGCTATAAATGGGACATCATAAAATATTAGTTTCTGATACTTTTTGTACAGTTCAAACACTGGAGGAGGAGGGAGTCTGTGGTTACCTTCTGAGACATCATCTCATAGATTTATTTAGGCACAATTAAATTTCTTTTCTTCTACATATCAACACTTCTAAGACAATTTAGAAAAAAGTAAAACCTTTTGTGGAAAGTGAATGTCAGTGGAATCAATGAAGCAGTACTTAATTTATTTGAATTGCCTTTCTCTGAATTTTTTAATCTTAAATGAAATAAAGGTCCCAATAAATGACATTTTCCCAACTAATGAAGTACTGTGTGTGGAAAGAATTACATTTTTTTCTTACAAGTGCCCTATTGGGTAGTTTTCTAATAGAAAGTTTGCCTTTGAAGTAGTTATTTCAGAAAAGACAATCCATTTTCTCAACACAAAATTTATATAGTTGGAAGACCAGGAGTAAAAGTCAGAGAAACATCCCATGGGCAGTAACCAACATAGTCACCAAGGGTACTTACAGAAATAATTAGGGAGAGGGAGATGAATCTAGTCAGTTTAACTTAGGAGAAAAATAGAAAATCAGACAGGGATAGAGTACTAGGTTAAATTGGGAATGTGGCAGAGATACTTAGGCAGGAGACTAGGAGAGATGGATAGGCCAAAAGAAAATAAAGTAGCATTTTGAGGAGAAGGAAATCAAGGCAGATGGAATGAGTCATCTAGAAGAAACTAAGAGTATACAAAATAGTCCATGGTACTTGATCAGGATTGAAAAAAGTTTATAAATTGATTGTCCCCAGAAGATAAGAATACTTGATCTTTTACTGTACCACACATAGATAATTTTTATTAACTTTTTAAATGTAATCCCATTTTCTTTACATTATTTTTAGCCACGAGTTTCCCTGCCTCTTCATTTTGCAGGTTTATTTACTGTCCTTCCATATGTATTAGCATTCAATAAAACTGAAAAAAAAGTGTTTTGATTCCATATAATCTTGTCTTTTTTGCTTTTAGCACCTTCAGTTCCCCCAAAATACTTTCATCTCCAGCTGCCATGTCATCCAAATCTAAGTTTAGCCCGTTGAGACTCTCTTAGAGTAACTTTTAATGCTGGTAATATAAATTTGAGGATGTCATCGTATCTTACCATTGAATTCTAAATATATTTTGTAGGGGACATTAATGAAACTATTCAAAAAGGTCTGTTGTCTTTAGCCTTTAATTTCATATTGCGAGTCTTGGACTCTTTCTGGGAACTCTGGTTCATGTTGATTGCTTTATTTTCATAGAGCTTTGTTACCTCAAAAAGTAGGTTCTTAATTCTTTTGTGCCAAGACCTATAAGTGTAAATCTGAAAGAACTTATTATAAATTTTAAGTGAAGTCAGACATGAATTCATTAGAGATTTCTTATTTGTTCTTGAGTATAACTTTATAAAACAGATCAAATAAAACTTCTTCCTTTGTGAATCTCTTTTACCCTACTGAACAGAGGGGATGAGTTTCATAGAATAATGTTTAGAAATTTCTGACCTACTTATATGATCTACACCATATAGTAGATGTAGTAAAATTTCTCAGGGTGGCCATATTTGTACAGGAAAGAATGGTATCTAATTTATTGTGTTATTTAAAGCCTTAATGAAATTCTGACTTCTAGATTGAAAGTACATATTACTTAGGTCAAAAGATGTTTGATCAAGTTCTTTGCTTTAATAGAAAGTATCAAAACATTATCTCATTTGTTATTGTCTTTCAACTCTTTCATTCTTGCAAATGCTATTGATGATGGAATCTTGAAAACTCAGGTCATTTGCCTTTGATGGGAGAAATGACAAGATACAGTAAGGGTAGGGAAAAGGAGACTAAACAGATTTCTAAACCCATCTTTCAGTCCCTCCATTATAAATTGTTGCAGATACACAATGAATCCTGAGATTTAAATCAGACAGTCAAGGATTGGTAAATGCTCAGCATATAATGGCCCATCTCTACTCTTAACGGCTCTTGGGGCAACACTTGATTTTCTCCTATTGATGTTCATCTTGACAATTGTCTAGCACTTCTTAGAACCTTTTCTGTGAGGTAGAGGGTTATCTTTAGTAGATTTCTAAAGTGTTAACTGTCATGTCTTCAGCATTCCATCTCTAGTTATAATGAAGCTACTGTCATTTAGGATACTGCAAGAAAAGCAAATCCAGCATTTAACTATGTGACCATCCTTAGTTTCCTCTTCTATGATAGGGATAATGATATTTCTATTACTTAAAAGATCAAGAGAAGAATGCTTTGTTTACACTAAATTACTATGTAAGTGGCAGTTATTCCTCATTCTTTATAAGGAATTTTGAGCTCCAAATTATTTTTCCCTTTTAGTCTCTTGATCTAAGAACTATCATTTGAATATATCTTATGTAGGTGTATTAAGCTGATTAAAATAAAAGTCTTCAAATGTTATTAATTAATTCAGGGTGGCAGCATTTGTACCTTTTGTTAGCTTCTACTTGGCTGAAAAGGCTTCCAGTATGATCAATGGTCCTGGAAGGCTAATTCTCTCCTGACAAAGGACTAACCTAGTCATATGCAGAGGCTTGTGATTCTTTATAAGGATTTTTTTGTCCTTGTAAACCCAACTATATATTATATACAGTTATTTATTGTCTCTTCTAACAGGACAATAGATTTAAAGGTGGAAGAGACCTTAGGAGTTATGTTATTTTATAAATAAAGAGATGAGGGCCCAAAGTGACTCATCCTCTTTGGACCTTAGTATACTTGTATAAAATAAGACTGTTTTATAGAGAAATCATAGATTCTTAACCTGGAATTTGAAATTTTAAAATAATATTTAAATAGCTGCATTTAGTTGATTTCTTTTGTAGTTTTATGCACTTAAAAATATTCTGATGCAGGCCCATAGGTTTCAGCTGACCGCCAAGGAAATTGATATAAAAGTTAAGAACTCCAGTAATAGATTAATTAATTTTAAAGTCTCTTTCATGTGTTAACCTGTACTTGGCTTCCTATCCCCCAACCTTCCTTGGTTTTAATTAACTTCCATTATAAATTACCCACTCTTTTTCAGGAAAATATCTCCTAGATTGCTTATATTTTTGATGTGTCATCAGGAGCATTTTGACAGTGACCATTCATTGTTTTTGCTTAGTAACAATAATCCAAATGCTCTTAAGAGTTGGGATGATAGGTTAGCAGTATTATAATTAGAATGTTATTTTGTCTTGAGTATTCATCGCATATTTATTTTGATAGAGGTGGTTCAATCAGAGTTTGTTTATTCTGAAGTTCTTCATGACCTATGACTTTACTTTGAAATTATTGGTGATACAATAATTTGACATTATGAATGATACAATAATTTTACATTATTGGTGATAACAATAGATATAAAAGTTCTCTATGGTTAACAGATTGTCAGGTGTTGATAGATTTCCAGACCCTGTCATCATGAGTCTCTCCCTCTCCCTCTATGTTGCTTTATGAGTTTGGAAGATTTGACATCTGATTACAAGCCTGTTAAGTGAAGTCCTTCATCACAGAAGGAAGCCAGCTGACTCCATTCACTTGAGCTGTCTTTTGTGAAGAAGAATGATTTCTCTCAGTATCATACTATGTTGTTCAGAGGTAATCAGTTTGCAACTTGTGGTGCTCCTCTCTCAATCCATCTTGTTCTTTGCTCCTCCCCATTTCTGGGAGATCACTCTCTTTATAGCAGATTGGTTTTTTAGGATGGCATTATTTTCTTTATAGTTGAAATGCAGATGTAAAATCCATTCATAACCTTCATTTGCCTTTTTAAAAAAGATTGAATCATGTAGTATTTATTTAGCCTTTTCTCTACACGAAATCAGTAGCATAGTACTAAATATAGAAATGCTATTTCTCCTGATAGCTAGTATTCTTTATCACATGATTAATTAGAAAATTTAGGCTCTTGATACACAAAGCATATGATTAATGGGTTGTGGTTGGCTTTCCAAAATACCTCAACTTGTCCCCTTTGAATACTTTTAAGTAATAAAATGATAACCCGTTTGGGGCTTAATATATAAGAATGGCACTGCTGCATCCTTCCTTTGGGACTTTTTTGAGTGAGATAATCAGAACCAAATCAATTTGTTGTTGTTTGTTCAGGCATTTCATTCATGTCTTATTGTAACCCTCTTGGGAAAGTTACTAGAGTGGTTTGCCATTTCTTCTCCAGCTGATTTTACAAATGAGGAAACTGAGGCAAAATAGTGAAGTAACTTGCTAGTAAGTGTCTAAGGCAGATTTGAAGTCAGAAAGATGAGTCTTCCTGACATCAAGTTTGGCTCTCTAGGCACTTTCTCCACTCAGTCATCTAGATGCTGGTATGAATAACTAGGATTTTTTTTTAATGTGATTTGAAACAACTTTTTAAAATGTAATAATTGTAATAATTTGTTGCCTAGATTTAATAGAGAAGAGAGTTACCCCTAGCTGTCATTGCTTAGTCCTAAAGGAAAGGAAGGAATTGGTGGTTACAAAATGTTGAAGTAAAAGACTCTTCAGTAGTAATGGAAATACCAATTGCAGAGGCAGTGACTTTATTGTACATGTCTAAAAGGGAAATTTGACTCTTAGGAATGACAGGAGAATTTAAGGAGAAAACAGGCTAGTGAGCATATAAAGTACAAAAGTATGTAAAGTGCTGAGAAAAGTAGCAAACCATAATCATAAAATTTTGGTTCTCATTTTACAGGTAAGGAAACAAACCCAGGAAAGCTTAGCATTTTGTGCAAAAGGACATTGGCAAAGTTGGAGCCCCTGGTCCTGTTCTTTATGCTGCTTTTGAACAGAATGGGCAGCAAGTTAGTTGGGGAAAGAAAAACATTTTGTTTAATTTCTGTTAGAAACAAGAACTCCAGAGTAGAAATATAAAAAAACAACTCAGCCTGCCTTCAAGAGGGAGGTCATAATAAACACAAGTTAGCATTTGGTAGTACATCAGAGAATTTAAGCTGAGTGAATAAGGCATCGCTTCCTGCTAAGGAGAATGAGGAAGGCTTCCGTGCAGAGATGTTACCTAACTGAAAACCATTTCCATAAATGTGCCACCCCAGATGTGTGGGTAAGGAGCAAGGGAAAAAGGTTTTCCTCTGGAGCATGAGAGGCTGTGAAGAATAAAATAGTTTTTAATGAAGAAGGTATTTTGGTATAGGATCCAGCTTCTTAAATTGTAGGTTGTAATTCCTTCTAGGAATCTCATAACTAAATGTGGAGGTTGCAGAATTATGATTTACTATAAATAAATGTTTGATATGTATCCCTGTTTTATATGCCTACATACCTGAGGTCATGTAAAAATTTCTCAAGTGAAAAGGAGTCGTGAGTGGAAAAAATTTAAAAAGCCCTGGTATAGGAGATGGAGTGCTGGACTAAAAGACAAGAACTCCTGAGTTCAAATCCTGTCTCATACAATTAGCAGTTGTGTGACCCTGGCTGAGACAGTTTACTCAACTGTATATTTTGAGAATCAAATGAGATAATTTATATAAAGCATTTGCAACTCTTACAGTGCCCTATAAATTTTCAGTGTCATTGTCATTTTTATTGAGTTAGGAGAAGCATGTTTAGGAGAGATCAGAGGGCTGACCTCAGAACAGGCCTGTGTTCTAGTCTTCCTCCTAATATGTCCTGGCTATGAGGGCCTGAGAGACTTTCTTTATCTAAAAGTTCCCTACCACTGAAATCACAGGTCTTATTCCCGTATTTCACTATTATTAAGTTTAATATGTATGGGACAATTGGAGCAAGTCTTGTGATTGCATGTTTGGTGCAGTGACCAAGTTAAGTCAGTTTTCCTTGGTTTATTCAAGGCCTTGATGTTAGCTCTTAGTGCATTAGAGTGTATTGGAGCCGAAAGGAAATATAAAATGTTGTATCAGGAAGTTTTTCGGTATCCCATCTTATAAATGATATCCACCGTTGCTCTAACTTCTATATACCAGTATATGAGAGAAATTTGCCAATGGCATAGCTATGTCTGATAGAGGCCTTTGTTATTCCTTTCTTTGCTTGCTTGTCTGCTGGATATGCTTCAGCTCTCCTGCTTCATCACTTTTACAGGCTTATGGTCACCTGCCACCAAGGCTACAGCTACCTTTGTATCAGTGTGTCATTGTTCTACTTTTGCAAAGTCAAGATATGAGAAGTCTTAAGAGGTGAATTGTTTTTTTTTTTTTTTTTGTTTAAGTAATTGGAGTTAAGTGACTTGTCCAAGGTCATACAGGGTCACACAGCTAGGACGTGTTAAGTGTCTGAGGCTAGATTTAAACTCAGGTCCTCCTGACTTCAGGGCTGGTGCTCTATACACAGTGCCACCTATCTGTCCCCAAGATGAAGTATTTTTAGGAACTGTCTGCACCATCATCACATACCTGTCATGGATTTTCGTCCCACCATGTTGGTAATCCCAATTTTATTGTAATAACTTTAGACTTTTTTTTTTTCATTAATTTTTCTTCTGTGGTGACTAAGTTAAAAGATTCCCTTTTAGATGATTACTGTTTTCCTTTTCATGAACATAATCTGGAAACTTAGGTTCCCATTTCCTTGCCAGATTTTCCTCTTTTGGTTTTCTTTTAGTATTTAACTAACTAAGCCCCTTCTACTTTTTGAAGAAATTCTTTGGCTTAACTTCCCTTTGAAAATGCAAATGCCAGTCTACCATTGAAAAATTATCTCCCATGAAGCTTTTATCTATCTACCTACCTTAGTTTCTGGTGCCTGAGTTAAGCACTAACAGAATTAATTTATGGAGGTTTTAAACTTTAGAATTTATTTTTCAATTAACAGGCATTTTTTTTCCCCTTCCCACTCCTATCCACAGTTGTAAAGATTTAAAAAAAAATCCTTCTGATAAATAAGCATCATCAAGCAAAATAATTTTCCTTGTACCAAAATGTATGCCTCATTCTACTTTAATTCTAAAGCCTCCCAGGAGGTAGGGAAGCATAGATCATGAAATCACCGTTTGTGATCTGAATTGTTCCTCCTTACAATGTTGCTGTTGTTGAATGACTTGTTTTCCTGACTCTACTTGGCAACAGTTCATGCTGGTCTTAGAACCGGCCCCTTTAGTCATCTTATAGCACAATAATATTCATTACAATTTGTGTCTCAGAATTTGTTCAGTCCTTTTCTAGCTGAGGGCAGCCAGTCAATTTGCAGTTTTTTTTTTCCCTAGCAAAAGGGCCACTGTCTTTTCTCTCTTCCTTTAATATCTTTGGAGTGTAGTCAAATAGATAGCCCTTTTTGGGATATAGTCCCAAATTGCTTTCCAAAATAACTAGCCCAATTCAACTTTATCAGCATTGTGTTAATGTGTCAATTTTCAATATTTGTCCTTTTCCTTTTTGTAAACTTTACCAAACTCATAGATGTGAGTTGAAACCTTAAAATTAATTTATGGTTCTCCAATTATTAATGATTTGATACATTTTTAAAAATATGATTTGTTATTTTATAGTATACCTTAAATCAGATTCAAATATAATTGGGAAATGTTTTTAAAAATACAATACACCATCAATGTCAGTTTGTGTTTTTCTATGTTAATATGTGGCCAATAGGTTTAGGCTTTGATATACTTAAATAACTTCTTTTGAGAACTACCTATTCATATCCTTTCTTTATATACTTTGGAATGACACTTTTAGCAGAGAAACTTGCAGCAAAGATTTTTTTTCCCTTGTTGATTCGCTTATAATTTTAGGTACATTGGCTTTGCTTATGAAAAAACTTGTAAATTTTATGTAATCAAACATTTTCCCATTTTACCTTTTGTGATCCTCTCTATCTTTTGGTCCCCTTACAACAATCTGAAAGTCACTTTCTTCCTTTGTTAGAATATGATCTTTTATATTTAGGTCATATATCCATTTACGAGCAAAACTTGGTATGTGATATTAAGAAGTTGGTCTAACTTGATTTCTGCCATACTACTGCCCAGTTTTTCCAACAATTTTTGTCATATAGTGAATACTTATCTCTGTAATTGGGCCTTTTGATATATCAAATACTAGGTTCCTAGGTTTATTTGTATCTATACTTTGTGTACTTAGTTTGTTTGACTAATTGGTCTCTTATTTTTTAATTAGTACCAACTTGTTCTTGATTGATGACTGGTTTAGAGAGTAATTTGAAATCTGCTATTCTTGGTCTGATTACCTTTCTATATAGTCCTAAACTGAACAAAAGAACTTACACGAGACATTTATCTTATGATTTTCATTTTAATAGTATTTCTGGTGCCCAATCTGACATTTCACATATCACTTTAACCAGAAGTCTATTGAGAATTTTCCTTTTCCTAGAAATCTCTAAACATAATACCTAGAAAAACCAGTGAAACCTTATGTATAATTTTTAAATTTAAAAAATTATTTACAGACTTGTCATTTCATTAGTGTTGGGATTGCCTTAGTGAAGAACACTGTCTTTGCAGAATGGCACAAGCTATGTAGTGTATAGTTGGAGAGCATTCCATATAAGGACAAGAGAGGAGAGTAATATCTTCCCTATGTTCACCCAGCCAGAATTATTTCTTATTTTCACCATGTATACATTTAGATATGCACATGCAAAAGAATTTAGAACAAAGCCATTTGCTTATTACTTGGTTATAGTACTGATAGATTCTTGGAAGTAGATATAAGTATCAGAGTTTTTCTTGCCTTTGAAAAAATGAAAGCACAAAGAATAAAAAAGAAATGGTAAATGAGTAATGAATGAGAAGAGGAATGTGGAAATTGAGGTATCATGGTAACATTGAGAAGAAAGCCCATCTATATTGTGCTTATCATTTTCCTCTTCTATTCTTTGTAATAGACAGAAATAGACTAATTAGACAATTGTATAAATTATTTCACACCCATCACCAAATGCAGATTTTGAAAAGGAGATAAGTTTCCACATATTCCCTTAGATGTTATGGAAAAATTATATACTCTGAGAGCTGGAAAGAGTCTTAGGAGCTCTTGTCCAGGCAACAACCCATTCAGCAGTATCTCTAACAAATGCTTTGTCCAGCTTTCCTTTGAAGACATAATCCATGACTTTTTTTTTAGTAAGTTTATGAATCATGTTGGGAGAGAAAAATCAGAGCAAAAGGGAAAAACCATGGGAGAAATTTAAAAAAAAAAAAAAAAAAAACAGAAAAAGGAAGTGAACGTTATAGCATTTTCATTCAATCTCCTTGGATCTTTTTCTGGATGCAGATGGTATTTTCTGTCCAAAGTCTATTGGGATTGTTTCAGATCAAACTGCTAAGAAAAATTAAGGCTTTCATAATTAGTCATCGCACATTCTTACAGTTATTGTGTACAATTTATTCTTGGTTCTGTTGTTTTGCTCAGCATCAGTTCATGTAAATCGTTCCAGGCCTTTCTATAATCAGCTTATTCATCATTTTTTATAGAACAATGATATTCCATTATTTTCATATACCAAAACTTTTTCTGCCATTCCTCAGTGAATGGGCATCTAGTCACTCATTTTCCATTTTGCTACCACAAAAATTTCTGCACATGTGGATCCTTTTCCCTCCTTTATGATTTCCTAGGGATACAGACCCAGTAGTGGCACTAAGAGTATGCAGCAGTCCTTTGGGCATAGTTCCAGATTGCTCTCCAGAATGGTTGGATCATTTCACAACTCCACCAACAAAGAATTCGTGTACCAGTTTTCCTACATCCCCTCCAACAAGTATCATTATCTTTTCCATCATCTTAGTCAGTCTTAGAGGTATGAGGTGGTACCTCGGAATTGTTTTAATTTGTATTTCTTTAATCAATAGTGATTTAGAGAATTTTTTCCTATAACTATAAATGGCTTTAATTTCATCACCAAAAAATTTCTGTTCATATCCTTTGATCACGTATCTGTTGGGGAATGACTTGTATTCTTATATATTTTATACAGTATCACTGGCTGTAAAGATTTTTCCCCAGCTTTGTACTTCCTTTTAATCTTGTTACTGTAGTTTTTGTTTGTGCAAAAACTTTTTAATTTAGTGTGATCAAATTTATCCATTTTGCCTTTCATAATGTTCTCTAGTTCTTTGGCCATAAATTCCTCTCTTCTCCAAATATTTGATAGGTAAATTATTCCTTGTTCTCCTAATCTGTTTATGGTGTCATCTTTTATGTCCAAATTATGTATCCATTTTGACTTTCTTTTGGTATGGGGTGATGGCTTTTCTTTAAAAAAAAAAAAACAGCTTTTAGTTTAAAACATTAATCTATCCTTTCTATTCCCCTATGCTCCATTGTTCAATTAAAAATATATATAGCTCTTAATACGTAGTTACACAGTCCTAAATCTCCTTATTAGCCACATCTGAAAATACCTCTCTCAGCCTTTTAATCAGAATCCCCAATTTCTCAAGGCCATCTATTCTATTCTTGGATGGCTTGGAGTTTAGAAGCCTCAATCTGCCCCCCTGTAACACACCCCGCTTTCCCCTACTATGTTCTCTGGGTCAAAGGAACAGAGCTGGTTCCAGGACAGCCCTTCTATACTTGAAGATTGATGACTAGTGGCTCTCCTCTGCATTCTTTCCTTGAAGCTAAGCATCCTTCATTCTTCTTTGATCCTTGTTTGGCATCCTTGTACTCTTCATATCCTGGATACTCTCGTCAGATTCCTGACTGACTTCTCCTGATGTGACCTGATTAGGAAAGAGTATTGTAGAACTGTTACCTTTTTCTTTTTTAAACATTGTCTTTGACCCCACATTTGGTGACTACCATGTGACACTATTGATTCTAGGAACTACAGCTCTTTTTCTATAGGGGCCCTTATTTAGCTAGTCCTACCTCATCTTATATTGGTGGGACTCATTTTTGGAACCTTTCATTTATATCACTGTTTAATTTTACATGATTCGATTTAGCTGTTTAGACATTTTTGCATCTGGATTCATTCGTCAGCCTGGTAGTTGTCCCTCCTAGCTTGATACCATCCACAGATTTGATAGACGTGCCATCTGCCTTTTAAGCCAGAAGTGGTGTTATACCAGATAAGAGGGCTGGACTTAGAGTAAGGAAGACGTGGGTACAAAGCTTGCCCCAGGTACCTGCTAGCAGTAGAAAGCACACATATCTCTGAGCCTCAGTTTCATCATTTGTAAAATATTGATAATATTAGCACCTTTCTGACAGAGCTGTTGTAGTGATCAGCTAAGAATTATATGAAATACTTTGTAAGCCTTAACGTATTTTATGAATGTGGCATGGATAGAGGGCCAGACCTGAGCTCAAATTCTGCCTCAGACACTTAAGTATAAAACCCTGGGCAAATACTCACTTCACCTCAGTTTCTTCAGATGTAAAAATGGGAATAATTGCAGTACCTACCTGGCAGGCTTGTTACGAGAATCCAATAAGATACTATGTGTAAAGGGCCCCTGGTGCTCAGTTCCTGACACATTGTAGGCAATATATAAATATTATTGTTGTTATGTATAAAAATGTTAATAATGGAAGCCCCGGGAACATGCCACTAGACAGGAAGTCGTGGATACAACTCTTATCAGTCATTCATTTAATTCTGAATTCACCAGACTTAACTGTCACTCTCTCTCCATCTCAACCATAGCCATAATATTAGAAAAAGACTTACTTCTGCGTGTATCCTGTTAACACTTTTGAGTGATCTTCCTCTCTCATTACCATGTCAAGACAGTATATTAAGTTAGTCAAGCATGACCTTAAAAAAAAAAATACATTGCCATTGATAGCTTTTTTAATATCATCTACATGTTCCAGTGATGGCATTCATTTTCCTCTCCCAGAGAGACATTCTTTATAATAAAGAATTTTAAAAGAGAAGGGAAAAATTCAGGAAAACTAATTAAGATGTCTTGAAAAAGTTGATAGCCAAAGCTCTATACCATATTTGTCTCTGCCAAGATGTGATTGAGTCATAGCATATCTTTGAAGCCAAATGTGGTCATGATCATTTCAAAATTCAGTTTTACTTGTTCTTAGTGTTTCTTTCATTTGTTTTATTGTTATATATTATTTATCTGGCTCTGCATTCTTAATTTTGAAACAGTTCATACCTCTTCCCATGTTTCTCTACTCTCATTCATTAATCTCTATGATTTTGGGCAAGTTACTTGACTTTAAGAAAAAGGGATTTGACTGTCCCCCAGGGATCCCTTCAATTCTGCAGCAGCCATCCTAAAAATCATGTATTACAGGCATATCCTATTACATTTATAAACCATAATTTGTTTAGAAATTTCCCCATCAAAAGATATCTACTTTTATTTTCAGTCCTTTGCTGTCATAAATATTTTGGCATATATGGAGTCATTATTTTTGGTCATTAATCTCCTTAGGGTATATGCCTAGTAGAGGAATCTCTGAGTCAAATAATATGGACATACTGTAATTATTTTTTTCACAAAATTCCAAATTTATTTCCAGGATGGACCAATTAACAGCTCCTCCAAGAATTAATCAGAGTTCTTGGGCATGGTGGAACCATGATAATTTTTAACAATCGCTATTGTACCTTTTAAGTGCTCACAAGCCATCCCTTCATTAATTTGCTTTAGACTTTTACCAAGAATAAAAATAAATAACATTATTCTATAGGATACAAATTGAATCCTTTTAGCTTTTTAAAAATTGTTACAAGATTTGTCCTTTTCAGAGTTGAGGCACCTATCCCACTGTAGTTCAATAATTATACTTAGAAGTTCTTTAAAATTCTAGGTATAATTCATCTGGGCCTGGAGACCTCAATTCACTGCGTGCAGCTAAGTGATATTTGCTTCCCTCCTTACTTTCCATTCCCTTGAAACCATTTTTGTTCTACCTTAATCCAAAGGTCATTCTTTTAGGAGAGAAAACTGTATGTGATAGTTTTCAGAAAGTGGATATAACCATCTGTAAGCTTATTTATTCACTTACTGAAATGAGAAGTTCAGAAGTCAGGGACTGATAGAAGATTAGCATCTCTTCCCTCTGGAGGATCACAAGGAAACATTCATTACTGCCACTATTATAGAACGTAGTCTAGTATACCATCATTTTTCTTTTAAGATTTCAATTGCCAGTTGCTCAATGTGTGAGGAAAATTGCAAGGGGTTCGAAATTGAATCTGATTTTGGAGATGGATCCAGCTGTGAGGATGACTGTATTCATGATCTTTCCCACTTTTATAATGAGAAGTAGTTAACTCAGGAAGGTTTGTCAGTGTCAGTGGGAGGTGACTAGTCAGTGTTTGACAGCAGCAGCACATGGGTCATGCATATCTTGTTAACACTGTGGTTCTTAAAGTCACTGTTGCTAAGGATGGCTCAGACTTACTAGAGAGAGTGATTCCTAAGATAAAGAATAAAAGGTTTGCTTAAAACTTGTTTTTGTTGCTAAATATAATCATGTAGCTATTAGATTTTTATAAAACCTTATTTTGATTTGAATAAACTTTTAACAAAACTACTAATCATCTCTAGTTGAGATTGAGAAATTATCATGAATCAGTAATAACTAAAATCAATTAATTGTGTATTCATTTTGAAGTGATCTAGAAATTTAGGAACCGCAAATATGTCTTTTAGTTAACATCCCATCTTGTTTGTTTTTATTTGTTCTTCATTCTTGAAGAGGATCAATGACATCAGGAGAGTGATATCTTGACTTGCAAGTGAATTGATTGTGAGACAACTGTGCAAAGTCATCAAGCTCATTCTCTCTTTCAAAGTTCAGTGGTAAGAAGTAGGTCAGAATAGCAATAGCCTGGGATCCATTGGGAGATCTTGACTTAAGCCAAGGTCTTTCCAAGTCTCATTCAGTGATTAAAGGTTGGGTAAAAATTGAGGCAAAGGTGGCCTACTTTGTCTTCATAAAAAAAGATCCTTCTGAAATCGGAAGACCCTCAAGATTTTCTGGATAGAACAGAAGCAATTACTATTTACACTCACTCTGAGCCATCAGTTCTTCCTGAGAAGGAAAAATGTCCTTATTTCTCCTTTCCTCTCTCAGAAGTGGTAGGCAGAGCATCTATAGCAGTTATACCTAAAAGTTGATCTCAGAATGATTTCATTGTTTTCTTAAAAGTTAACCTCAGTGCTACAGAATGTTGGGTCTAGAAACCACTATGGAGATCCAGCAAATGTTATTAAGTTCTTTCTTTTTCTTTTTCTTTTTCTTTTTTTTTCCCTGAGGCTGGGGTTAAGTGACTTGCCCAGGGTCACACAGCTAGGAAGTTTTAAGTGTCTGAGACCAGATTTGAAATCGGGTCCTCCTGAATTCAAGGCTGGTCCTCCATCCACCTAGCTGCCTCCTATTATTAAGCTCTTACTATCTGCATCATTCTAGGATGCAAACATAAGGAATGAAACCATTCTTACTTGCAAGAAGCATACATTAAACAGAGATCATCTGTTATCAGTCCTGATTAGTTCTGACTCTAGTAGAATTCTGGAAAATAAGCTTGGTAAGGATTATCTTCCCCATTTTACTGTGGATGAGGAAACCATAGTCACATAAACTAATATGCATTGTGGATGGAATTTACACCCAGATTCATTGTTTGTCCTATACCATGTGGTAGGTCTACAGTCTAATTTTACAGATGAGCAAATAACTTGCCCCAAATCATCGAAGCTCATAAAGAACAGAAGTTGACCTCACAGTCAAATCTTCTGAGTGTGCATCTAGTATTCCTCCTATTAAACTACCTCTATAGAGCCTTTTTTTAAAAAAATTAGGTAACATATGCCTGATTTTAAAAGCACATTTGGGGAAAGAGAAAGGGTGAAAGAAATTACACATATTTGCTAAGCAATCTGTATTGCTTGTTCTTTAAAATAAATTTAAAATTTTTATTTAACATCTTAGTGATTAGAATGTTATAACTTTAAAAAATTGCTTTTCTTAGCTTATGTAGTATTCCTTCAGAATTTCTGCTTCATAGCCATTTTCCCCAGTATATCTTCCATTAATTTTATTCAGATAATTTAATTGAATTACACTGTTGCTGCTTCTGTAGTCCTAAATGTTTGGGTTTTTTTCTTTTCAATAATTTCATAGAGAATTGAATACTTTGTTCATATTGTTTCATTCCATTCCTCTTCAGTAAATAGAACTATTGCTGGACTAGGATTAATGAAGACTTGTATTCTCTGCCACTGTGACTGGGGCACAACTGTTAACCTTGCAGAGTTTGAGTTTTCCCATCTGTAAATGAGTTTACTAATAATTTTACTATCTATTTACCTACCACAGGATTGTTATGAAGAAAACATTTTTAACCTTAAAGTAGGGATTTTTATTGATTTTAATAATGATATCAATTCTACTTGGAGCATTATGTTATATCCTAATTGTTATTGCTAGCTTTTTTAATTGCTTTGGATAATGTAAAATATTACTTGAGTATGATGACATTTAATAAAAAAGAAAAATCTGACTGTTCTTTGATCTAGTTATGCATATAGTTGAGAAACCCTTGCTTTCAAATGCTCTTTATTCTTAGCCTTTCTGCTCAGCACAGTGAAAACTGTGTGGAAAATCATATTTGAAGATCATTTGTTGGAAAAGCCACTTCCCTGCCCAACCACAGTTATTTGCCTCGTAGGTGTTACTGTATTTTTGAAGCATACTATATGCTAGAAATTGCTGTATAATCAATCTTAACTTTTGAGCACATTAGTTTTCGTATACTTGTTTCATAAATCTCTTCTGTTAAGTAATATTTATAATCTCTAAGGGGTCCTATAAGTAGACAATTATTTTGTGTCTTGCCATATCACTTTTTAATGTGATGCTTTTCTTACATTCTATTTTGTAAACTTTAAAAATGTTTTTTAACTAATTAAAATCCATGTATAATTTTCATATTAATTGAGAATGTGTGTGTGTGTGTATGTGTATATATATATATATATATACACACCCCCACTTGTATGTCTCATATGCCAAGCAGAATGTTGGTAATTGATAAATGATTAATAAATATTTGACAGAAAAGATTAATGCAAACTGAGTGCCTTAGATTGCTGTTAATTCCTACTATTAAATCTGTTATGGTCTTATGATAACATACTTTATAGCAGACCCTCGAAACAAAGATATTTCTGACTTCTAAGGTAACATGCAAATACCAAGGTAATTATTTAACTGTATCAAGAATAGTTAACATTTCTCAATACTTTTAAAGACCTTTTGTTTCCCATAGCATTTCTTATTCTTTTGTGTTTGGATGATCTAATAATTTTGAGGTTGTTTGCCTGCTTGTTAAAATAGCTGTAGTTTCTTTTGTAAGAGCTGGATGATGTGGTTAGTTAGCTGGCAATAAAGTTATGCTGGAATCTGTATAAGAAAACATGGGCATGAGAGGAACAATGGGAAGGGAATGAGCATTCATATGTGCCAGACATTTTTGAAATATTACCCCATTTTGTTGTAGAGGAAAAAAATGAGACAAAAAGATGAGAAGTTAAATTTCTGAGGCTTTGAACTCATGCCTTCCTGACACTAGGCCTGAGGCTTTCTATCAACTGCATCACAGAGGAACTTCTAATGATGGTGCTACAGTCCTGTAGATTGGGACAAGACTTGACTTCAGTGTCTTATTAAGTGAAAGAAATGGGTTAATAATAATCCTTGCCATTTACTTATCTCAGAGGGATTAATTATGAAAATTTTTTAACATCTCCAGGTTATCATTGATTCTCAATCCTTGTCAAATTGTGGTCACAACCTTCATGCTGTATATTCTCCAACTACTACTTCTAACCCCCCCCCCCCACCTCCTTCAATTAAAAAAAAATTAAAAATTAAAAAAATATATATATATAGATACACACACATACACACATGTATATGGCATTTTATCATCATTCTTCTTGCTGTTTAAATTAAAGACTGAAAATGAGTTTTGTTTTGAATCATGCTTCTTAGGTAATTAGAAAAGTCTTAACAGTGTTACAAAACCAAGGTTGAGAATCCCTATATTATATCATTCATAGTAATGGCTCTTTTCCCTCCAACAAGGCTTACTCATAGCCACTAATTTGCTGGATGTGCATGAACTTGTTAGACTTGCTAATTATTTTCTTCCACGTGCCCGTTATCAATTGACTTTTACAAATATAATTCTGTTCAATACTCTAATTATATATTTTTGCTTACATTCACTGAAAAACTTCACCTCACTGACCCCTTGAGCTGAGATTTTCCTGGATCCAGTTTTCTGTATGATTTGAACTATTTTATTGGGCTGAGATGAAATGGTATGGGAAGAAAAAGTCCAAGCAGTCTGGGACCAAAGAGATAGATAGCCTAGTTTTGTGTAGACAATGTTCATATATATTCAGATACTCTGGAGATACCCGGATTATTTAAAAGTTAGAGTATTTTTTGCATGTTATTTCCTGGTCATGTAATGTTATGTTACTAGAGAAATGATAAAAATGTCCAATACTTCATCCTCCAGATCTACCATCCAAAAGAAATTCTTTGATTTATAATGAATCTTTTAGCCATGTAGCTAATACTTTTTTGCTTTTGTAAATTTCTATTTCTCATTAATAAGAATGGCTAAAATTCTAAATTATTTAAATAAGACATTGAAATCCTGATAATGTTGTCTATTCCTAAAAGTATGCTTTAAGAATCTTATGAGAAGTCAGAAGGAGCTAGGTTCAAATTCTAATTTTACAAATTTGTTGTGAACTTTATAATGTGTTTACTTCTCTAGCTTTAGTTTTTATTTGTTTTCATCTCATACAGATATAAAACTAGAAAATAAGAAAGTAATAAGCTCACATTAGATATTTTGTAACAGAAATAAATGAAAAGGTGTTCTTTTGTGTGTATATGTTTAACTTGTCTTTTTGAAATGTCTTGTCAGCATTTAATCATAGTGGAGAAGTAATGGAGTCTAGAAGAAAGAACATTAGTCAGAAGGCTTTTACCCAATCATTGCAACTTTGGGTCAGAAAAGTAGCATGAATCTCTAGCCTCTCATCTGTACACAAATAGTTGATGTTTGTACTCAAATGGTTGTTGTGAAGGAAGTGCTTTATAAGCCTCATTTTGTAACTTAAATGTGAATAATTTATATGATGATGATTTGTTCTTCAGTAATTTTGACTCTTCGTGACCCCCATATGGGGTTTTCTGGCAAAGATACTGGATTGATTTGCCATTTCCTCCTCCAGGTCATTTTACAGATGAGGAAACTGAAGCATATAAGGTTAACTGACCTGTCTAAGTCATACAGCTAGTATTTGAAGCCAGATTTTAATTCAGGGAGATGTCTTCATGACTTCAAGCCCACCATTCTATCCACTGCGGCATGTAACTGCTTATTATGTTAATGTTATTTTCAATATTAGTAATAATAAATTTCCAAGTAGAAAGCCTTAAGTGGTATATATACATCTGACTACATTTTATAAATTAGGTTGGTGGAATAGAGATCAAGTATATAAACAATATATACAATAAGGAGCCAAATAGAGTGTATCAGTCCATCCTTGAGGATTATGTGAAAGATACAACCACAAATGAATATAAAGCTGTGTTATTTACAGCAAACTTGACTTATAAAAATATGACTATACCAAAAAAAGTTGGGGAATTGGACTCCCTTGCAGTATTAAAAATGTGATTTGATTTGCCCAAATTCTATTTACCCACACCTTTTCAGAAATACATCAATGTTAGGAAGTGAACTCAACTTGTATTTGTGTGTTCTTGACATTTGAATAGCGTATTATAGTAGTGTTTGAGTATGTATCTTCCAAGAAACAAAGACTGCTTTTCAATCATTCTTTTACTGATAAAAGTAGTTATAACTTGTTTTTAAAAGAACAGTTACTACTTTATATTTGAACAGCAAATATTGTATTCTCATACATGTGGAGTTTTTCCAGATTTTTTATTTTTATATCAATCCAGTATTCTAATGTATCTCACAGATGTCTCAGTTTCTGTATTTTGGTTACTGTTGACAGTGTGTATTTTGAGAGTGTGTGTGTGTGTGTGTGTGTGTGTGTGTGTGTGTGTGTGTGTGTGTAACAGGTGTGTATATGTGTGTATACACACATATATCTCACATATATTTATACAAGTGCATATTTATGTCTATGGCCTTGAATATTTGGAGACTTTTCTCTAGTCTCCAGCAGAGCTGTATTTCATGCCCCCTCATTAGATTTAGTATGATGTTCAGAAGCCAAAGGACAAAATATTTTTCAAAACACTGGGTAGATATTTTTTCCAAATTTACAGGAGTACCACATTTAAATATATATTTGCTTGTGAGACATCACAGTGTTGCTTTAGAGTAACAATTGACTTTTCCCTGGGGTCTGTCTTGTTAAATGTTGAAATATCAAATTGAACTGAATCTGTTTTTAGTAACTATATTGTACCCCTCTCCCCCCAAAGTACCCAAACTTGTACATAATGCCACTATCCTTATCGATTCCAGTCATGTACAATAGGATCCATACTTGTGTTTTGAAAGCTTTAATAGACCTTTTCATCTATTTTTCTTTGGAATGTTGCTGTAAAGTACACACAATGTAGCTTTAGTTCCATTTCGCAGAGGTCATCAGGAGGCCTGAGTTCTAGCCCTGGATGCTGTCATTGATTACTTTATGACCATGCACCTTGGTTCCCTCTTTTGTAAAATAGAGATACCACCTGCTTTGCTTACTAATAAGGCCATTATAAGGATCAATTACATTCTTGTAATTGTAAAGTTGTAGAATTGTAAAAGTAAAGAGTAGTTTATAATAATTGCTCTTTAAACTGTGAGTTATCTTTGTTATGTAAAGATTGTGCTAGAATAAATATATAAGATATTTTCAATCTAGAAATATTCAATACTATGTTTCAATAAAAAATGTGATCAGTTAAGAAAACATAAAAATAAAAAACAGTGAGAGCGGCCTTGAGTTTTCCTCCCTCCCCACCAAACAACATTGCTTTTCCCTTCTTTTCTTTCTTCTTCTTCTTTTTTAAATAGTCTGTACCCTTTGCCTATTCAGCTAACATTCTTGAGGTATGTCACTCATCCAAGTGGATCAGATTGGTAACTTGGGAAAGAATCTGGATGATACACATTTAGTCCTTTAGGGTTATTATCTATTTATCTCTTAACTTCTTTAGATATAGCATTAGTATTCAATTATCCACACTCTTGTCGGTACGTGCCCCATCCTCAGATACTTAAGAATATAATAATATTTTTAAAGTCTGTATAAATAAATATAGTACTAATAAGGACCCCAAAATAGTTATGAGGGGCCAGTATATAAAAGAGAGACTGGTTGAGCCTAAAGTATACTCCACTCAGTATGATTCCAGCCCTCTTTAAATTTTCATTTAGAAATAACCAGTGATGGAAGTCTCACCTCTCAGTGTCAGAGGCAAAATGGTTTAGAATATATAAAAGAGAAAACTTTGGAAATGGACAGAACCAGGTTCAAGTGCCATATCTAGTGTACACATGGCAACTCCATAAGATTGGGTTGCCAGATCTAGATGGGGTAGATGGAGTTTCTACATCAAGGAGTCCTCTGTGTTGTTGTAATCCCAGATGTAGACCAAATTAAAAAGTTGTTTCTTCCTTTTCAGTGTTTATTATCAAAAGATTTTCTCATTTCATTAAGACTGTAATAACAAGTTTAATACTGAAATAATAGCCTAACAATTAGTTTTAAGTTGTAATGTTTCAAAGTGCTTTGAAATATGATAATTCTCCTTTCCTGTTTAATAATTTTTAAAAACTAACTTTTAATAATAACTTTTATAATGTCTGTATTTAAAGACATGAAATTTAGAGTTGAGCTGGATTCAAATCCCAACTTTGTTATTTGTTTCCGCTCTGATTTTGGTCATGTTACATATTCTTTCTGGGCTCATTTTCCTCATCTTTAAAATGAGAGAATTGAACTCTATAATCTCTGATGTCGCATTTGTCCTAAATCTGCAAGACTGTGATAAGAACTTTTCAAAGGTTTAGCTATGATCTTGACCCATGTCTTCATTCATTTAAAATGATCCTTTTACATTAAGACTGTGATTTTCTTGAGCAAGGTACATGTAGTTTTTAAGCATAATCTAGAAAAATATTAACTTTGTGGATTCTTAGTTCATTGATTGGAATGCTGGCCTATTTGTAGTAGTATTAAGATTTGTATATATTTATTCTGCAAACACAGAGATATCAAAAATATTCTTATCATTTGACTTGAAATTTTGCTTTTAAAGTCCAGTGTATCTGTGATTTCTGTGTCTGTATCTGTGTACTAAGATTTCTGCATTACCAAATGCCAAATTCCAAGATAAAATAACTCCATAAAGCCATCAAGTATTTAAAAGTCAGTGTTTACTTTTAACATACATTGTTAAAATATGTTAAAAATTACCTGATGTTACATTGGGTATGATGTTACAATTAAATGTGTGCCTTTGAAAGTGAATTTACTATTAATGAATGAGTTTTGTGTGTATCAAATTAAATATTATAAGTATGAACATTAAAATGTAATCTCAGGCATTCTTAAGGGATATTTATGCACATGTGTATTACTGCTAAAACTTAAACTTGATCTTTCAAATTTTTTTAGATTAAAAGAGTAGTTCTAGCTGATTAAATTAGTACTTTTCATGGTGAAGGTGGCATAAAGTGACTCAGCTCCCCTGTGCAAGAAATAAACATACATTTGAAAAGCATTTTTAAATTTTTTAGATACATGATTTCACTTAAACATATAAACCTGCAAAAATTAATTTTTTGGTGTAAATATGTAAAATTTATTTGTTGAAAATTATTTGTCTTATTCATTCAACCAGGATTTCAAAGAAACTTATCATTTTAATAAAACCCAATGAATCTTAAGATCTCATAAATATTTTTAAGGTCAAAACTATCACTTTTATAGTTAATTGCATTTATGATTGAATTATTTTGTAGCATGAGGAAGAGATGGTGATGTTTTAATATTTTTGATCTTTTGTTTTCTTTTATTTGTGGTAATAGGGCTCTGAAACAACTGCTACTTATATTTTAATAATAATAACTCTACCAAGACTTAAGTTCTCCATACCTGTAGGACTTCAATCTGCAAAAAACAGATTTTCTAATTTTTCAACTTACGTGACTATCCAGTGTTATTGTGTCATGGTAGTTGGCTATTTCATGCCATATATTTTACATGAAGTTGTTAAGTGACAATATTAATGTTCAGACATATTACTACTATTGCTTATAGTCATGCATACAAGAAAAGAAGCTAGTATTGTTTTTATTTTTTTATTGTTACCAAACACAATATTCTAGGAATTTTCAGCAAATTATCAGTTCAGCTGTAATTCCAGTTTTGTTTCACAAGAAGCTGTGAAATATTCTTTGTCTCCTGCTATTAAAATTTAAGTCAATATCTTTAATGCCCTCTTGCAGACTCATTTTGTTGCACTAGAAATCTGTTTTAGTTGATCTGCAAGTCTGTGTTGTGCTGAGTGCTTATATTTTCCAATTCAGCTATTTTGTAATTTTTCTGTAAGCATATTCTGTTCAAATATTTTTATCATCATAAAAGTGCAATAATGTACATGCATGTTAATCGTGCAAGTGCACAAGACATTTTATATAGCGATTCCAATTGAAAACCACCTGAAAGAAAAAATAAACAGGTACCAAAAACATTCAATATTTATTTACAGTATTTAGAAGATAGTTTGTTTCTGTTTCAGATGAAGGGTTCTGTCCAGCACGAATAGCCCAGAGATGGATGTCATAGATAGAATTTACATACCATTAGCTCACAGTAATTCATTAGCAGCAGAGCTCTGGGGTACAGAGCTAGTTAGGCATGTTATTTGTGATGTCTGGATGCTGTATTTTAACAAGGTTTCCTGGCTTCATGCTTGTTGCCTTTGTCTAGTGACAAGAAGTAATTACTTGATAAAATGAAGTGCATCGCTGTGAACAATTGACCCTTTGGAACAATCCAGACTGGTCAGCAATCTAAAGCCACATTTTAAAGCCATCATGATAGCCTCAAACTTAAGAGTTTCCAGGGTGCAGACAAAGGTATTGTCTTCCTTTAGCACAAGTCGTGTGCCATTTTCAGACTTTATGAAGTATTTAAATTGAATAATATTGGAAGATATAGAAAACTCCTCTGGAAATCCATCCAGCCGGCTCTTAGACACCAGTACAATGCGAGATTTTATTTTTGTTATGAAATCAGGAGCATTACAAAAGATTCTCAAACCTTGTGAGCGATCGTGGTTATCAGTGATTTCCAAGAAAGTAGTCTCTCTGGATGTTAGCTGTTCTTTCTCCCACCTTGATTTCACTTCTTCAGCCAGCCCTTTAAGCTGAAAGAATTCTGCCTCCTGGGCCAGGAGTTGATTTTCTCGAAATCCTTCTGGTAGTAGAAGTTCTCCATTCCGTAAGAAGTTCAGAACATGTCTGAAAAGGAGTCCATCTCTGTCTATGAAGTAGTGACCATCAGCATCAAGAGGGCAAAGGATTTTTCCATTGACTATGCCTTCAAGGAAAGTATCTGGATACTTGGTCAATGTTTGTTTTTGAGTAATATACAAATATCCACCAACATTGAGAGTCGTCAGCGTTTTGCAGCTCTTTCCTTGATCAGTACCTTCAGGGCTGTTGTGTTTCCCTTCATAGTCTTTTTCTTTTTCTCTCCTGTTTATTTTGCGTTCCATTTTCAAAATCACTGCAGCGTCTTGTTCTTGGCTTAGAGAGAGCTTTTAAAAAGCACCACCACCACACAAACACGCCTTTATTCAGCTCTAGCTCGGTGATGGAATGGAAATGCTGGCAACCTCGCATGAGCTGTCAGCTCCGTTTTGCAGTAGGTGGCGTATCAGCTATGTATGCAGGAGGTTTCAGGAGTAAGGCTGAAAAAGAGAATTTGCATTTAACCGTATGAAGGCAGAGATTGGTTACAAAAGCATTTTCTTTGCAGGCATGAAAGTTAGATCATTCTGAATATTTTATGTGCTTACTACCAAATAGGTCACATTTTCTTTTTAATGATACAGGTATTATTAGCATAAATTTGATTTTTGTATCTAAATAAGTTGTCAAACCAGCAGTGCTTCATATTTATAAATCATTGAGTCATTCAGAATTTTTTTATACACTATCACTTTTGGAAGCCTGGGTATTGAATTAATGGTTTGCTTTGTTTTTTTTTTTTTTTTTTTTTTTTTTTAGCATGTTAGATTTTAGAGATAGTATAGATAATAAAACAGAATAAAATGGGGATGGCTTTGTAAATTTATAAGATTTATACATGACATACTACATAGTGTCTTTTTTTTTTTTTTTTTTTTTTTTTTTTTTGAGAAAATTAGGTGAACTATTCCTGTTATTTATTGTATAGTACCCAGGTTTTTTTTTTTGTTTTGTTTTGTTTTGTTTTGTTTTGTTTTTGGACATGACATTCTGATCGCAGTATCCTCAATGAAATGATTTCTTAGTTTCTTTAGACATAAATGACTTTTTAATTTTTAAGATGAAAATTAGAGAGGTAAAAGAGATTCAGTCATCATTTATAATTGATTCTATTTAACCTGCCTATGAATTCTGTGTAATGTTGAGTATAAACAATTGCTGAACAAAGACCCAGACTGCTGTAGCTTGAATATACTATGCATAACCAAAATAGATTTAGTGTGGAGGAGGGGGGAAGGAAAGAAAGCAGGAATGGTGAAGAGTGGCAAATTGAAATAGCTTGGCATGAGACAGTAACTGTGTACATGATAAACTAGTTTTTTCTCCATCAAATAAATATGAATAGAGCAGGAAAAATTGAAAGCACCCCCAACCTCTGTTTTTTCCCCTTCCAGAGAATGAATACCTATTTGAGCCCCTTTGGGGGGGGAAACAAACCTTTTTCTCCTCCCCTTTTTGAAGATACAAAAAATTTGCTTTCCAGAGTAGTGTAGGAAACTAATTCTTTTTACTTAAGGATGAGAACTTGCTTAGGTTTTTATGTCCAAGATTTCAAGTTTCTTTATTTGTAATTATTTGATAGATTAGCTTAATTTGAAAAGATGAACTAAATAGTAATAATATAATATTTAATATAGGAGCCTTTACTTTTAAAATTTTTCTTTAGCAACATAAAATATCATCTATTAAACCAGCCTGATATGTTTGAGTATTTTTCCTATGATGATTTGACTAATGCCCTTTTGTCATAAGTAATTAATTTTACAAACTAAGTTTTTATGTAGTCAGTAATTATACATTGTAAATGTATTATGTATTTATTATATGAAGGAGGATTAAAAGATTGTTGCATTTTGCTTAGAAAAGTCTTAAAGAATTTTTTTATATCTTAATATTTTGTGATCAGTTTTTAAAGAAATTGTATGGAGGGAATTAGCGAGAGAAATTATTTCAAGGAGAAATTTTCAGCATAATTGATGTAAATCCATAATTACCATACTGTGGAAAACTTATCGAAAATAAAATGACAGATGACAAGTACATTTTTGTAGTTAGTTCAAGTCCAATTTATATTCAAATAGCTTTCCTCATCTTTTACGCCCCATATTAATCATTGTTACTCATAGTTACTGTAATTAGTTCACTTTCTTAAGTTTTTGTTGCTATCTTTTGTTTTAGCATCATTTTTATTTCCTAATATATTCCTGCCACTTCAGCCATTCTTTACCAGAGAATTTAAAGAAAGAGAAAAAAGCAATTCCTTAAACTAATCAAAATAAATTCATATACTTTTTATAAAGACTTTTATTTGCTATGTATTTCAAAAGTGGTAATGTCTGTTTAAAATAGAATTAAAGTAACTCTTAGGAAGAAAAGCCTAGGCAGTATTAGACACTCTTCTGCAATGGCTGGCAGTCCTTATCCCAGAACAATTAGAATTGTTGTGGTTCAACAAGAAATAGACTTTGCATGTACATTTGTATGTATGCAGACACACACACACACACACACACACACACACACACACACACACACACATATATATATATATATATATATATATACATTTCATTTTAAATTCCCTTTTTGCTTCTTTCTGTTTCATTTTCTCCTAACTTTTTTCTTTTTCTGATCTGGATGTTTTCTTTGCAGTAAAAAGGATAAGGGCATAGCTGAGAACAAAATGTAATTCCAGGCCTCAGTTGCTCAACCATTTCAAAATTGGAGTAGTTGGTACTGTGGGTACTATGATATCCTTCTCACTATGTTCCACCATTCAGCTTGTAATATACCCTTATCTTCAAACTTGTTTGTCTGACAAAGTAGACCAACTCCTTGTATTACCAACTTTCCCCTCAAAAAAGTTTTTCATTCCTATTTGTATAAGCTTCACTTCTTGATAAACAGAAATATATACCCTACTAAAGGTATCTTATGAGCAGCATGGTATGGCATAAGGACTTAGAAATCTGTGACTTTGGTATTTGGAGTGAACAGGGGTCAATTTTTCTCTTTGTTTCTTCATTTGTAAAAAAAAAAAAGCCCCCTCTTTTTCATTTGTTTCAATGTTATGGACTAAATTCTAATAAGTAATTTGGCCTTCTCAAAAACTTTTTGGTTTGCCACAGAAGATAATTCTTTTCAAAACCCTTATCCAACGTCATTAGCTTGCAATGATGGGCACATTGCAGTTATAATTTGACTTTCTATTCTAGAAGTCTCATCCTTTATTTTTTTTTAAGTAAAATAATAATTTTTTAAATAAGTTCTTTATGAAGGTTTGATATATCAGCTCAGAAAAAAACAGGCACATATACAATAAAAACATCATGTATATAATACAGATAGAAATTTTTATTGTTTAATTGTTCTCAGTTGTGTCCATCTCTCCAATCCCATTTGGGATTTTCTTGGTCATACATCTAGTAAGTCTCTGAGATCAGATTTGAACTTAGGAAAATGAGTCTTCCTGATCCTAGGCTCTATCTTCTATACCACCTAGCTGCTCAAACAAAGAGATTAATCTATAGATTTTCTTAAAAATTAGATTGTACTCTAGAGCAGACAGTAACAAATTCACTTGGACAAATTTTATTAGGCTTTGCTATTTGCTGATTTGAAAAAAAAAAAAAAAGTGGTACAATATACAAAACCTTTGGCCAAGAGTCAGAAAGTATTGTCTTCCTGAGTTTAAATCCAGCCTCTGCTGTAGGATGCTGAGCAAGTCATTTAGCTCTGCCTGCCTCAGTTTCCTCATCAGTAAAATAAGCTGGAGAAAGAATGTATCTTTGTCAAAAAAAAAAAAAAATTTATGTAAAGAAAATGTTTTGGCAGAATGACTGATAGTCATAGAAGTAGCAGAACTTAAAGAATAAATACTGTTGGAACTGTAGTTATCTTTACCTATATAACTGAATTTGATTGCTATATAAAACAATTTTGATACAATTTAGCATGGTGGTTTTTTTATAGCTTTTTTTTTTTTTTTTTTTTTTTTTTTTTTTTCAGTAATTTAGTATAATAAATAGTTTCTTCTGGAACTAGAAGACTATTGATAAAACTTGTGATAGACGGAATTCAATTCCCAGTATAAATTGAGATCAAAATATATCTCTGAGTGCAGTTCAATTTTTAAGTTGTTGTTATTCAGAGAGTAGGGTGAAGATTTAAAAAAAAAAAAAAAGGTATGTGTTAGGAGTTGCCTATAAATTCTGCATACTCACATATTGTATTTTGCCAGCCGTTTTTATCTGCCTTTATTGTAAACCTTTGGGCCAACTCTGCCCACAATTTGGTAACTGTCTTGCTAGGAGGTGAATAAAGATAATTAGACCTGGAATAACAAATTGCTACACTTACTAAGCATTTCTTGAGCTGAATGAATGCCTTTATAAGTCCTGGCCTTCCCTTACTTCTTAATTGAGGATTCTCCTCTCATCTTTTGGTTCTTTTCATATGATCTTTTTACTTTTCTAATTGATTCTCTTTTCACTCCCTCTAGAAATTATTTTCTCTCCTCAAGTCTCCCATACTACTTTTTTTTCCTTCTCAGCTGATGAATTCAACACCACCTTTACTGAGGAAATATAGAGGTTATTTTCTATGATTTCCTTTTTTTCCCTCTGTTTTTTAAATTCCTCAAAACATCTTCTGTTTTATTGTTTTCTATTCTACTTCAGTCTCTGATGAAGAGGTGATCATTGTGCCAAAATCAATCCCTTTGCATGTACTTTTAGTCCTATCCCTTCACATCTTCTCCAGCAATTACCTCTCCTCACTCAACTCCTCCCTCTCTGAATTTCAATTTCACTTGTTCTGCTTCCATTCTGCCTACAAACAAAAGTCTCCAACATCCTGGGAAAAAATCTCCCTCAACCCTTCCATTTCCTTAGGCCTCAAGCTTTTCTCAATCTTATGTCTCTCTGAGGCAGCTAGGTGGCACAGTGGATAGAGTACCAGCCCTGAATTCAGGAGGACCTGAGTTTAAATTTGATCTCAGACATTTAACACTTCCTAGCTGTGTGATGATCCTGGGCAAGTCACTTAACCCCGGGGGGGGGGGGAGGGGGGGAGGGAGGAGAGGAGATATCTTATGTCTCTCTTCCCTTTCTGATAGAATACTGGGAGAGAAAAAAATGTCACCGCTTTTTGCCTCTTCTTCCTCTCTTCATTTCTCAGGTCCTTCGCACTTTGGCTTCTCATTTAAACATTCCATTGAGATAGCTTCTTCAACTATTACCAGCGACCATTTAATGGCTGAGTCTTATTTTCTAAATCCTCATCCCTACTTCAATATTTGAGACTCTTGACTACTCTCCTCATCCATGCTGGGTACTTGTTTTCTTTAGATTTTCATGGCACCTGTCACTTGAATCTCTTCTTATTTCTCCGCTCCTCAATTTCTTATGCTCTTTCAGCATTTGTATTAGAGTGTGTATGAACCCCAAACGTTGTTCTGGCCCTCTCCTCTTTTTTCTTCATGCTCTCTCATCTGACGATCTTGTCAGTTCCAATGACATAAATTATTGGGTCTTTTCAGGGGGTCTCCAAGATGTGTATTCAAGCTTTAGTCTCTTTTCTGAGCTTACTGCACATCTCCAGCTGCCTTTTGGACATTTCAAATTGGATATTCCTTAGGTATTTCTTTCTTAACATGTCCAAAGAGCTCAATACCTTTTCCCCAAAACCCACTGTTCTTCCCCACGTTTCCAATAGAAAACATCCTTCTAGTAGCCTCACTCTCTCACCATACGTAGCTACTCAGTTATCTTGTCACTTCTGCCTCTTCAGAATCTCTTACATCCATTCCATTGCCTCTCTTTTATGTGTCCACCACCTTCTTTCAGGCCTTCTCTTGTCTTCTAGACTATCACTAAAGCCACCCATTTGATCTTCTTGCTTTTCATCTCTTACTTCAATGTGTTCTCCATGTAGTTGCCCAAAGTGTTAGTCCAACTATACCACTCTCCTATTTAGTAAGTTCTAGTGCTAGCCTGTTGCTTCTAGAATATATACAGACTCCTTGCTTTATTATTTGAAGTTTACTTACCTTTCTAGTTTTATTATATTTTACCCCCTTTTCCTTCAATCTGCATTGGACCCAGACTAGCTTTTTAGCTATTCTGTCTCCCATCTCTATGCTTTTTTCCCAGGCTATTCCCCACTTCCTGGAAATTACTCCCCCATCTCTGTCTCTGAGAATCCCTTGTTTCCTTTAGTACTCAGCTCAGTTGCCCCTGCTACATGATGCTTTCCTTATTTCCCAATTTTTACTCATAGATGTTTTCAAGTCATTGTCTTTTTCTGAGTTTATTCCTTGAGTTTCCCTAGTACCATAGAAACTTTTAAGGACCAGATTCTTTTTTTGTGTGTTTGCTCATTTTTCCAGCCCATTTCTTGGCTTTGCACTTTATATTAGATTTGGGCTCTGGAAGTTGGGGGTCTTGGACTTTAAAGGGACCCCCAAAATAATGGGGTTCCAGACCAGTGTCAAGATATGTCTCAAAAAAATTTGCAGGCTCAGATCCATCTCCAAGTCAAAGGGCAAAGTTTATTATATTTTTAATGCCAGTTAAAATGGACTAAATTCCAAAAGAAGTCAGCAAAGAGCCAGTAGCAAGAAGATAAATTTATAGGGAAAAGTAAGAAACCAAGTGCTTCATGTTACTAATAAGCTAATTTTATTACTTAGAGATGGAGTTGAAGAATGGTCTGGTTGTGATTTTGTGCACAGGTGCAGTGCCCATAGTTCCCTGGATACAGCTCAAAGAAAGAATCTTTTAGAAGTGGGTTTTTAGACCTATAAGTTACTAGGTCAAGAAATGGGCACCCGGTTTTGTTCTGCACCTTCTTTAAGCACCTTATTATTGTTGTTCATCCATCTCAGAAATCCAGTTATCACTGACCAACAAAGCTGTTATCTGACCACCAGCAATATTTTGAGGTCAGCATCCTGGCCATGTAAAGTAAACTAAGACAAGGTAGCTTAAGGGGAAAAAAATACATCATTCCTAACTACATCATTCCCAAGGTCAGATAGCCTTGAGGTTATTCCTAAGGATTGCACTACATCAGGGAGAAGATGTCTAGCTTGAGTTTCTTTTGTATCTTGTTGCTTTCACAGCTTGATCCAGGGGTCTTTTAATTTTTTGTTGCTTCCAAAGTGGTGTGATCTGGAAAGATGTATGGTTTCTACCCTCCATCTGAAGGTATTATTCAGATATCCAGGCACTTTTCTTCATTCTGGATTTGTGATCTGGAACTAGGTGAAGGAGCTAACAAATGTATCCAGTTCTATGCCCAGAGACCATATGGGTGTCCCCTGGAATTTCTTGTTAATCAGGTGTTTGTTGGGCACTACTTCTTACTGCTGCCCTGTCAGAGTCCACAGCTGGTTCTGCTTCCTCTGCACAGGGCTCTTGGTCAGCCCTCATTCCAGCCTCCACAGACTTTTCTTTGTCTTCCAAAGTTGCTCAGGTCTGGAAAAATGACTTATTGTGACTTGTTACAAATTGTTGTTCAGAATTTTCTTTGGACACTTTGTGGAAGAGGTTTGGAGGGAGGTTTGGTAGTTGTGACCTTTAACATCATCTGATTCCACCCCTTTGTTTTTATTTTGTATATACTTTTTTGTACATAATGATGCCCATAGTAGCACATCAACTCCTTGATTGCAGAATTTTTTTTTTGGGGGGGTCTTTGTATCCTCAGTATCTCATAATACCTGCCGCTAATAAATGTTTGTATTGTGATTAGATTACTCTTGCCCTGCTTTCCTTGAAGCAACCACCCATTTCACCCACTCCTCTTAATAAATTAAAAGCATCAGTCTGGGCTTCAGAAGAGAGTAATTCAGTTGCCACCTCAAAAAATATCTTGAGTTATCTGGGGCAGATTATTTAACTTGTTTCCTCGTTTAAGTGGATATAAGAATCTTTGTACCTGATCTCAGAGTAGTTGTTAGGAAGGTGTTTTGTAAAACTGTTAAATATTTTATAAATGCAAGTTGTGATTATTCTTTCTCTAGAAGTCCTGCTTGTGATTTTGTTCTCTTTTTTTTCAGATGTCTCTTAAAAAATAAATACCATGGTATGATAAAACATCAGATATTTTTTAAATTATGGATTTTCTTTTTTATATTTATGTTTCAAACATTAAAATTATTTTTAACTATATAATGAGAAAATAATTCTTTAACAGCATTGAATATCTGACTTACTGGCTTGTATTGATTTATGTTCACTATGCTGACCACAATCCACTTAATGCATTAAAAATATTTTCCTTATTTAGAAGCAAGAAGGGCTTATTTGGTCTAGGTTTTTTTGTTTGTTTTTGGTTTTTTTGTTTGTTTGTTTTTTTTTCTGGAAATTAAAGAAATCCATTGTTGGGTACAAACTTGCAAAAACTATCTTTCTATTCCTTGTGAATTTTAATATTCTTAGTTCCAAATTCTCTCCTTCCTTCTTGCTCTTCCCCCACCCATTGAGAAAGCAAGCATTAATGATATCAATTGTATGTGATACTTGTCACTTTTCAAGATTTGGGACCTTGTCTTTTAGATAAGATTAAATGTTACTTTCACACAAATTCTCCCCTCCTTTCCCTTGCCTTCCTCTCCCCCTCAATACCTTTTCAAGAAGTCTTATGGGTTCCTTTTCCCATTTTAGTATTAAAATTGTCTACTATAGTTGTCTTCTCCTCTTAATGCCAGTTTATAGGACTATGGACACTGAGGTAAACACCAAATGACACCAAAGAGTGTCCTTAAACCCATCTCTGCTCCTGATATATCAAAACCCATTTGATTGTATCCCAGATTTGGCTAATATGTATATAACTGAAATAAATAAGCCATTGAATTCAGTGACATTTTGGGATCCATTGATCTAAAAAGAGAGTGAATGATCCAGCTGTGCAGCTTTGAGAATTAAACTTCGGATCAATCTGCATGCCAGCCATGACAGAAGTATAAATGAACATGCAAGATATTTCATCAGATTGATATATATAGTTCATAAGCAATATCCCAATTAACTACATTTGACAGTTATCTGAGTTGTTCCATTTATTACAGAAAGAATTTCAGCCTAAGAAGCACTGGTAGTCTGAAGAGGAGGTTATCCTGTTCATGAATAATTCTTGTTAGACAAATAATATTCATAATGCTAATAAAAGAAACTCATGTATAAGTAATATTTTAAGGTTTTCAGTCTTTTCCTCATAGTAGTTTTGTGTAGTTGTGCCAGTAATGGTTTCTGTATTTTATAGATGAGAAATCTGAAGCTCTTGAAAGGTTAAGTGACTTTCTTATGATGATATAAGTTCTGAAATAAGATTTGAATGCAGGTCTAATGACTCCAAGTAAATTATTTCATTCACTGAATCTCTCTGCCTCCCGTTTAAATATTTGTGGGATTGAGCACAGAAAAATTTCAGTGTGTGGGAAAAACATTCAAAACCATTAGGCTAGAAAAGTTCCTAACATTGGGAAGATTGTGTTCTGCATTTATGTGCTCAGGAGAAAAGGAATGAGAGGAAGGAGGGAGAGAGAATAGGAGCAAGGAGAGAAAATGAGAAGGATGTGGAGAAAGACAAAGAGAGGAAGAAGAGAGAAGAGGAGGAGGGAGACTGAGAATTGTATTTTGTATTTTAAAGAGAACTGAGTCCTCACTTTCTGGGTTCTCATTTTGTCTGTCAACAGAGTCCCAGCACTGACTAGTCTTATCAAAAATAGAGTTCAAGCCCATCAGAGCATATAAAATCATTGGTCTGGGTCAGGAAAAAAAAATTTTGTTTAGATATTTAAAAGTAAAGCATTTGTTGAAAAGTGCAGGTATTAATTCATTCAGGGTAATAGAAGTATTTTAACTATAACAGTTTAAGAAAATGGGAAATTCATTTTTAAAAATCAGAGTGCTTATCCAACTTCTTCCTCTGAGACGCCCCTTTCTGCAGCTATCCAAGATTGATGATATAATATAATATAATGATATAATATAATAAATACTTATATATAAAAATAACTACCAGTTAGTATTGTCTTAATAATAAATCAATCAATCAATCAATCAATAAATAAATAGAAAAATAAATGAATAAAAATGCACATTATTATAATATATTGTATTGGACAATATTATATGATTATAATATGATATAAATAATAGTTTTATATTCTTTCTAATAATCTTGGTACACTTGATTATATCTTGTATTTTAATATTTACTTATGCACTGTACAGAATTGTTCTTAATTAATGTGTTGGTTATTTTTTCCTCCAATTATGTTGTAGTACATGATGCCTCTTCTAATTCTTTAGTGTCTTATCCTTTTTTGTGGGAACTGGACACAATAGAGATGCTCAGCAAATTTTAAAAATTAAATTGTATCCTTCAGGCTAAACAGTACTCAGTTCCATTAGTCTTTTTCCACATGGCCTATCTTATACTTTTAAGTCTATTTTGTCTTTCATTGGAGTTGTACTGTGGATAGAGGTTAGTGAATATGGTCAGCTTTCTAAGATGTCCTAAATCAGAGCATAGCTTTATTATTTGATTGTTGCAAATTCCCAGAATTTAGACATAAACAACCATTCATCTTGTGAGTATTAGAAATATGTTTCAGTGCCAAATATAATGTAGCTTCATCTCTATTTTTGCCAGTGCTCCCTTATATTAGAGCAAATAATTGCCTTGTCTGTCTATATCATAGAAGATAAGAAGCTCAGATCAAACAATAAGCTAGAGTGAACAAAGTTTTAATGTGCTATAACATTCCATAAGCTGTTGAAAACTAAGGAAAGTCGAAGCAAACAAATTTATTCACAACTATTAGTTGAGATAATTTATTTCTTTAAAATTCAAGACTACTTTGAGCAATCTGTCAGATGCCAAGTGGATTAAAAGACAAAAAAATAAAAGCCGGTAAAATGGTTAAAAGACAGAGGAGAAATCTTCAAATATTTAAAAATCTATAAATGTTTTAGTTACCTTATATCATTTGCTGGGAGGAAGTTTTATTCTGTCTCTTCTTTTTCAAGCAAGGAAGGCTCAGATGTGGCTTGGATCAGGCAAGCAGGAAAGTAGTTCTTTTCATCTCAGGAGAGACAGGAGTAATCCAGATTATTGTTTAAATCCTGATGTAGTTCTCTAAATGGTGTTGAGGTTTGATTGTATCCAAAAGGACTATATAAAGAAGCATGCTCTATATCTTCCTTATGTCTTACAGCTTCCAAACATTCTTAATTTCATTCCTTACATGCTAAGGAAGATGAATAGCTTTCTAGGTATTACTTGAGCTATGTTCCATTTGCATCCCTTATCATTACACAAGATCCACTAAACTCTATAACCAGTAGTCCGGTGCTTACTCCCAGTGTCACTTAAACAAAACATGTATCAGCTTGAAAGGACCTCAGCGGTTTTTCCCCCATTCCACATCTGGTACAGAATCTTTCCTAGGATAATGGTTCCAAAGAAGTTTTGTCACCCAGCTCCTCAGTATTGCTAGAAAACACAAACAGATGTGCCCTCAGCCTTCAATTAAAAAAAAAACCAGTTACAAAAAGAGGAAATGAAAGAATGGCTCACAAGAAAAACCTCCAAGGAAAATAAGAGGTTGAAGGAATGAGGAAACTAAAAGAGAAGACTGAAATCACACATATACTCTCAGGAGAAACAATTGAAGTAGTTTAAAAAAAAAATTAATACAAAAGACAAATTTAGCACCTGAAAACAGAAATGTATATTAAAGGGAAACTAAAATAAATGTGAGAATCAACAGCTTAGAAAAACAAATAGAAAATCTTTAAGTCACTGGAGCATCTAAGAAGTAGAATTAGCCCAATAGAAAGAGTAACTACCACTACCACAACATTAGATATAGCCAAATTAATAACACGAGAAAACTTTGGCTTCTTCCTGATCCCCTCCAGTTTTCATCTTTCTTAAAAATTATGTATTCACATCTGAACATAAAGCTTGAACGATTGCGTGACTAAAGCAAAATATAGAGCTTTTTGCCGCCATTGCTCTGGATGCTTTTTTTTTCTTCCAAGGAAACCTAAAATGATATTCTCTGTTTAGCTGCCACGTCACATGGTTAGCCCTCTTCAAATTCCCTGTTCTTTTTTCCAGTCTTTTAACTCAGCCCTTGATCATTCTGTTGCTCCATTCTACTGCTTAAAAGAATTTTGTTAAGTTTCCTAATATGATAGTTTTTAGCTGCAATGGTCCAGACTGAAAGCCATTTGTAATAAAAGGATGGTTCATTTCTATCTTTCCATATATACAAAAAAATATTTAACTCCTAAAAAGATGACGAATATCCTTCTCTATCCAGTATCCCTCAGGTGGGAGGAAGGAGAGCAGTAGAGTTGAAATGTGGCTTTTCTGAGTTTTATAGGCTTGTGCACTTAAAGAGTCTAATGGACAAAATTCAAAGAAAAATCATATAAAAACAGCAAAACTTTATTTTTAGTGGAAGACCTTTAGAAGTTTTTCTTCCTTGTAGTCTTGTTCACACAGTTAATTTTATTGACAGGCTTTTAAAAAATAGTTTGCCTATCAGTACTGTCATAAATTACAAATTAGTACATTCTTAATGATTTGTGGCTGTGTGTAAAGAAGTACAGAAGATCCATCATATCCACAGAAGTAAAGTTTTTTAAACCCCTCTCCATTCTTAAATACAAAAACAAAGATTTTGGACATACAGCACTCTTTAAAATTTTCAATGCTTTATATGCAAAACTAATATCCTTTATTTCTGTTAATTACCTTTGAATTAATTGAACTTATTTTAAGTTACATACAGTTTAGAAAAACCTGGATTAGGGAGGAGATAGGGAAGGAGGAGAAGGATGACAAATTTTTTTCTTTATAATATATAATTTTTCTTTATAATATATATATAATATATACTTTTCTTTATAATATATAATTTTTCTTTATAATAGATTATCTTCCTGGCCATGACCCCTTCTACCTTTCTAGTTGTTATTCCTTCTCTGCCCCGCTCTGAGACCTTCATATTTAAATATTCTACATCTGGAAGCCTCCAAACTAGAAACTTCTAGCATGCTAGCTGGTTGGTGAATTCTTGCCTGTGACATCAAGGGTGGGGATCTAGTCAGATCACCACCTAAACAGAACCTCTCCATTACCTATAAAATATATGTACTTCCTGATCCCTGAATTGCTCTCAAGTATATATATATACTAGTAATCTCGATAAGAACTTAGTATAACCATGTTCTGGGAAAAAACAGGATGTCCTAGTATTAGTATGAGGAACTTGGAGGCACAGGGGGTAGGTGTTCCCTAATGTAGAAGCATAATTCTCACTGAGGAGCCTTAGTAGCCTTCCCTTGTCTTTCCTGCCTCTCCTTGTGAGTATCCATGAAAGCCAAGGCCTTACCTTACATGTTTTAAGGATATTAAATTCTTTTTTTTTTTTTTTATTAATTTAATAATTATAACATCATCCCTTGTATTCATTTTTCCAGATTTTCCCCTCCCTCTCTCTACTCCTTCCCCTAGATGACAGGCAATCCCATAAATTTTACATGTGTTACAGTATAACCTAGATATAATATATGTGTGTAAATCCAATTTTCTTGTTGCACGTTAAGTATTGGATTCCGAAGGTATAAGTAACCTGGGTAGATAGACAGTAGTGCTAACAGTTTACATTCACTTCCCAATGTTCCTTCTCTGGGTGTAGTTGTTTCTGTCCATCATTGATCAACTGGAAGTGAGTTGGATCTTCTTTATGTTGAAGATAAGGGATATTAAATTCTTGCCTTTGGCTTTCATGCTGACTGGCTTATCTAATTCTGTAAGTCACCTTTCTCCCTATCATTGAACTTTGACATTTTGGAAAAGGCTAAATCTATATTAACCAGTTCTCAGAAGTTGGGAAGTACCACCAGCTATGAGATCCTGAGGTAAACTTTGCCTCAATTTTTTACTCTGCAAAATGAAAATGATAAATACAGCTACTCCCCAAGATTGTTGGGAGAAAAAAATGAGATATATAAAGCATTTTACAAACTTTAGAGTGCTAACTATCATTATCTTCATCATCAATAATTATGTGTCTTAAGGACCATGTTTAGGTGAAGGGGCAGATCATTTCTCCGAGAGCCTCCACAGCTGTGAATCATAAACTTGAAGGAGTTGCAAAGCAGCCTTTACTAACTCAGATGTTCCTTGTGGATTGGGAATGAAATAAATTGGATGCGAGAGGGAAGAGGAGGAAGGTCAGAGAATACAAGTGCCTCTTAATTTCTTTGTATCATTCTCTCACATGAAGGGATCCATTCTACTGATCTGAGTTGGATCCCCAGCAGCCACTAGCAGGTGGCTCCCATATCCCAACAATTATGTATTCTTAAAGAGTTGAAAGAAACCCAGGAAATATTCATCATGCTCAAGTTCAAGCAGGAATATATTGTCCAGCCTTTCTAGCATCTAGCATTTAATACTTTTGACGGTGGAAAATTTTGGACTTCACAAGATGGCTCATTCTGATGAGGTTAGTGGCAGTCAGAGAATTGTGGTCGGAGTTTTGCTTGGAGGCACAGGTTCTTCATGAAAGAATTCATGAATCCCAAAATATTAATGGCAAAAATGAAGGTTTATTGTTGGATAGGAAGTAAGTTTTGCTAAGAGACTGACATCTTTAGTGGCAAAGTTCTATTAAAGAAATGGAGACTGGCACTGAGAAGAGAATGCCTTGTCAGTGGGCAGTGCCCTACTTTACACATTCTGCAAAGAATGAGTTCAGAAATTGCCCTTTAAAAAGGAATCTTGAGGCTCAGGTTTCGGGTTGAAAAAAAAAAAAAAGTCCCCAGGCCTAGATGTTTATCAATATCTGGCCCAGATCTCCAATTGGAATTTCCTGAAAGGGTCTGGCATCCCCAAAAGATGATGCTTTTTGAACAAGATTTCTAATTGAATAATGGCACTTAACTTGTCTGGGGAAATATGCTTTTCCCAGGACTCCAAGATCAAAAGGGAACACAGTTTCAGAGTGATTTCGGAGTTTACTTGCATCAGTTCCATTGTTGGCTAGATCTTGTATCTCATACTTAAAACACATTTTACTAAATGTTTGATATAATTCTTTTTCTATCTTTTGGGATCCTACTAAATAAATTTAATCTCTCTTTTAGGTAACGATCCTTCATATGATTGAAGGAAGTTATTCTAGAAGCAATCAGTAAACATTTATTAAGCTCCTACTAGGTTCTGTATTGTCACAAAAGCAAGAAGTTTAGCGTCCAAAGACCTGGGTTCAAATCCCAGAACTTATAATAACTGACATTTCTGTTGGGCTTTAAGGGTTTTTTTAAGTGTTTTATAAATATATTTTCATTTTATCCTTATAATAATTCTGGGAAATAACATTTAATACATGAAGAAACCGAGTCTGAGAAGTTAAATGTCTTGCCCATGGTTCAACATCTAGTCAGTGAAGGAGACAGGATGTACATCAAAGTTTTTCTGATTTGAGTCTTGAGCTCTATCCCCAAAATCACATCTCTGGAACTTCTTACCTATGACCTTACATGAGTCATTCATTTAATTTTTCTGTTCCTCAATTTTTTATCTGCAAAATATAGGATTTGTACTGAGTGACCTCTTAGGTCTTAGTTTTAAATCTATAATTCTACCTCCTTTCTTGAGTCTTTACTTCTTTACTTCTGCAGACTGAATGTTTCCAATTTTGTTAGAGTTAGAATAGACTTGTAATCTTAAGATTATGTAAGCATAGTGAAAAAAATGAGGTTTGGGGGAAATAAGCCACTTGTCTAAGGAGACAGAGCCTGTGTTTGAAGGAGGAATTCAAAACAAGGTTTTTGCATGGTTCTTGTAAAAATCTGTGAGCATAAAATACTAATTATATGCCTGAGCTTGTAGACAAAAAAATGAAATGGTTTCTTCCTTCATGGACTTTATATCCTAAGGGAGGAAATAACATGATTCTTTTGAATTTGTTAGTACATCACTTAAACATATATGTATATCTTCTGGAATGTCACATTCCAGGTCCTTTGGTCTTTTAAATTGGGCCTGGGTAATCCTGATTGTGGCTCCTCAGTGTTTGAAATGTTTCTTTCTGGTGGCTACAGTATTTTCTTCGTTATCTGATTATTCTAGAATTTAGCTACGTTATTCTTTTAAAGTTTTTATTTTGGGATCTCTTTGAGGAGATGATCATTGGATTCTTTCAGTAACTATTTTACCCTCTGATTTTAGCACATCAGGGCAGTTTTCCTCGATGATTTCCTGAAAAAAAAAAAAAATGTTGTTCAGGCTCTTTCTTCATCATGGTTTTCAGGTAGTTTAATAATTGTTAAATGATCTCTCCTGGATCTATTTTCCAGATCAGTTGTTTTTTTGATGAGGTAATTTACTTGTTCTTTTTAAAATTTTGTTTGATTCCTGATGTCTCATTGAGTCCATTCACTTCCATTTGTTCAATTCTAAATTTAATGATTTTTTCAGTCAGCTTTTATATCTCCTTTTGCATTTAGCCAATTGTACTTTTAAAGGGATTGTTTTTGGTTTTTTGTCATATCTTTTTTTTTTTTTTTTCCATTTCACCATATTTGTTTTTTTTTGTTTTGTTTTGTTTTGTTTTGTTTTGTTTGTTTTGTTTTTGTTTTTTTAAGAAGTAAAACACATATGTGTATACATACAGGCATATGTCATCAACCTTGACCCCAAAGAAAGATGTGAAAAAATTGCTTTTCACATCTTGCTTTGCAGAGATAGGCCAGCAAGTGTAGAACATTTCTTACAAGCTCACACTTTTTCTAGGTATTGATAGTTTATGATAATTTTTTTTTAATGCTTTATTTTTAAGGCATGGCTTTTAGTAAAGGGGAGAATATAGTTGTAAAAACAAAATATCAACAAAAGTATTTTTAAGGAGTATGCATTCAAGATACAATTGAGTTTATTGCTGTAAAATATGAAATCAGTGTTCTGGGTTTTCCATATTTACAAAGTTAAAAGAATTTTTTTAAACTTTAAATGCTCAAATACTGCTACAGGTAGAACAATATAAGACTTGTTATCTAAAAATCACTTAATTTTTATATGAAGGAATAAGATTGTATTTTTTTTTTTTTGCAATGAGATTATTATATATTATACATACACATACACACACAAAGCATTGGGAGGAGAAAGGAATAGAAGAAATTTAATGACAATGTCCCTATTTTTCTGAACTAATAATCTCTTTTCCTTCCTTCAACTTGTTTCCTTTCTTAACAGTTATCTCTTGCTAGACTTTTAAAATCTTTCCCAACCTCTGGTCCCTTTAATGAGGGAAAGGAAAGGGGAACCCCATTTCTCAGCGCATAGATAATCCCATGAGGCGCAGTGTCCCCTATAAAATGAATTTACAGGCCCAAAAACCTAATAAAAGGTTTCTTGTAGGAATTTGGAAGTAAAGTTCAGATACAAAGACGCCAGGGCCGGAGGTGGCTGCTGGGCGGGCAGGAACCCTTACGTGGCTGGAAGGATACCACGTGTTGGCTGGAAGGGCTCCTGCCAAGAGGGCGTTCCTGCTCACCTCTTTTATATCCAAAAGATGATGGGCGGTACCCCTAAGTTCTCTGTGGGATTTTCATTTAGCTCAGATCAGGTGAGGGCTGGGGGAAGCTGAGCTGATAGTGGGGGCTGGGCCCGGATATTCAAAGGGTGCCTTTGACCAGGATTTGTGAATCAGGGTCAGCCATGGGTTTGGGCAATTAGAAAGGAATCTTTCAACCCCCATCACCTTCCCCCCTTTCTGGTCTGTTACACTTTGCTCCTCTCACATGCTCTGAGATCGCACAGATATGCTGGCCATATTCTTCTTGTTTCACATGGAGTGTCTTTACCTAGTAAAGTTACCAAGTAACTTTACCTAATATATTTAGATTGCAATGTTTCTTTGAGTTTTCCTTTGAAATGAGAAAGTGGAAAGAGAGATACATAGCTAAGTTGCAATATTTTATATTGTTGACAATGTTTGTATTTGTAAAATTAGGTTAAATTTCAGCTTTTGTTACATCCTACCCATGTGATCCTGGATAAATCATTTTACATTTTTCACTGTTTTTTTAAATCTGTAAAATAAAGTTAGACTTAAGTGGTCTCTGAGTTGTATTTCATCTGTAAAAGACCTTGGATTCTTTCTTTTACATCTCCAGCACAATGGTGGACATGGTTTTTGGATCTAAAAATCATGTCACCCACCTCTCTTATTCTAGAAACATGGATTCTGATACTGTGTAAGAAAAGCCCAGTCAAGGTTTGAACCCAGGGCTTTTGACTCTAAACCTGATAGTATTCTTTCAGTTATGCCACATTTCTTCTGTTCACATTATACAGAAAAAGTAAGGAACAAAGAAATTGATTTAGAATTCTAGAATATTAGAGTTAGAAAAGTTATTAGAGATCATTCAATCCAGTTACCTAATTTCACAGATAAGGAAACTGAATTGTGAAAAAAAAAAAAATATGTCCTTTGCTCAGTCCTCTGCTATTTTCTGACTGAAGTAGTATTGTAGCCTCCACACAATATAAATTCCTTGAGGTCAGATACTAATTCATTTTGTCTCTCTCCAATTCCTAGAATAGAGCTGGCATACAATAAATGCTTAATAAATGCTTGCTGAATAATTGATTTTCCCTATTCCATAGTGTGTACTTTGAGCTTTGATCTCAAATTTCAGATATAAGAAAAAGGAATGTCTCCCTTTCGTTTTATGCAGATCTTTGTATACTAAATTTCTCAATCAAATATGTGAATTCTTACCACAATTATTAATTTAAAGTTTCTCTGTTCTTTCTGTAGTTAACAGTCAGGTAAAGTATCACATTAACAACTTTTCATGGCCCCTTAGCATACTTGTAATTCTGTATGAAACTTGAAATAATGAAGAAGGGACCCTGAAAGTCTAAAACTCCTTGAAGGAGAAAATCTTCAACTCTGCCTCAGTGAGGCACCCTGCCTAAGGGAAACAAGACAAACAGCTTCATTCTGTTATCTAGGTAGAGTTGGTTCAGTCCTTAGCAAAAGAATTCCAACCCTATTCAATTAAAGATCTTCTATTCATTTCTATTCAAATTCCAGCTCAACCTGAAACCCAGTTTGTAAATGAGCCAACTTGGGATTTCACCCACTAGCCCCCACCAAGATACCCAATATAATGGTTTTCTTCAATGAAGGTCTTTTGCAGGTGGACCTTGATATCTCCTTTTGCTGCCAGGACTTTTTGTCCTATTCTATTTTCCATAGATCTGCCACTATAGAAGTCAGTCTCTTGGTAAACTGATTTCTTTCATTTTGCAAGTAATAATTCGGGAATGAGTGAATTCTTTCACTCCTAAAACCTGCGACCGATTTAAGGGAGATTCTTAACAACTCTCTTATAGCTATTAATTTAGATCACTCAAACAGTATCAATCAGAGTTAATGAAGGCAGAAATGGTACATGGTATATTCCCCCTCCCCCCACCAAAAAAAAATGAGCTTACTATTTGCATAGCATATTTAGATTTGGCAGTTCTGGGAGTTAATTTTCATAATTTAATTATAGTAGTATTACAATTTAAAAGAAACGATCCAGATTTTTAGAAATTGGTAATTAACAAAAATGTTTCCAAACCTATCAAACATTTCAGTAATCTTCTTGTAAATACTGTTAAAGTTCTATATGCTTTTGAGATCCTATCTCTTTCTGCCTCAGTTTAAATTATATTGCGCAATTTTACCTAGTATATCAAAAGATAGCACTGAAAGTATTAAATATTGTCTTTGAATATATTGATTTAATATATATTTTTTTCCATTCAAGATAAACTTTCATTGGAAGGAATAGTGGTACAACGTGCTGAATGCAGACCTGCTGCCAGTGAAAACTATATGAGATTGAAGAGGTTAGTATTTTTACCTTTGAAATGAATCTGATATTTATTTTTTGAGATCTTGGCACATTTTCCCATGTATAGCAGGTATGTACATGTGTCTGTGTGTTTGTTAGCATTTGTTAAAATTCCAGGTACTACTTAACCATGAAAACTTTGCTGACACTTACTTGAGTTTATTTTTCCATTTGTTTTACAAAATAAATGAGAATTTCTTTGCACCGCAGAATTGTTGTCCCCTATCAGAACATACAAGGATTCTATTTAATACCCATAAGTATCTTGGTTCCCTAAAAATATTTATTAAGACCTTTGTCTTTGTAATATATTGTAGATCATCATTTATACACCATAACTACTATTATATATTCAAAATGTATACTAAATTTCTAATTTCATTCTTGCCATATAGATTTTTAAAATAGAATTTAAAGTTATCTCTTTTCGTAGCAAAGTGTTACAGGTTTTGTGAAATCTCTTCAAATAATTGTTTACTGTCTATTTATATGAATATATTTTTCTGATTGACTGTCCAGGCATATGATTCTTGTGCAGTGATTGTTAGCACATTCCAGATATATGTGGTGACAAGCATCTATTTTGTTTTTCTAAACTAATTTGAGGCAGTCTGGCTACTGAAGATGATTGAATGGTAAGGGAGAAAAAGAAGAGACTCTGAGAAATAACTATTGATAAGATGAAATTCTTGGCATCATTTATAATTCCTGACTCTTCATAATCAGTTATAAACATAGGCCTATCAAGTGACTCCTTGAACTGATGTTGGGAGAAAGCTGAAGACTCAAGGTATTAAGATGGTGATATAACAATGGGATTCAGTTCAGTTTTGGTGTTTTTGCAAGTTAGTAAAGCTCTTGGCACACGGAAGAGTACTTATTTGCTGATTTTATTGTGAAACATTTTGATTTTTTTGTGTGAAATAATTTTCTTTAGAGCATTATTGTTTTAAATGTAAAATCCTTTCAATTGGATCTGCTAAAATAACATTTGTTGGAAAAGTGCGGGTAAGCATGATTCAGAGTAAAGTGGTACTTATGTGATCAATTGGCATTTTAGCATGCTAACATCTTATACTAGTTTTATATTATTTACAATATACCTTCTAGAGTTGTGAGTAGCTCATCAGTCCATTGACATTAAAAAATATTATCTCAAATAACCCATTATTCAGTATGCTTGTTGGGGGGCATCGTCGTGTAACAGCAAAATTGCTGATTAAAAAGCAGGCAAGAATCAAATGAGTGAAGTTATGGGAAACTTGAAAGCATTTCTACCAATGTCAGCAATCAACCAGAGTCTGTCAGTAGTCCTCAAACTTTTAAAATAGGGTGCCAGTTCACTGTCCCTCAGACTGTTGGAGGGCCGGACTATAGTAAAAACAAAAGCTCACACTCTGTCTCTGCCCCTCAGCCCATTTGCCATAACCCAGCAGGCCACATAAATGTCCTCAGCGGCAGCATCTGGCCCATGGGCCTTAGTTTAAGAATCCCTGGTCTAAATCATAGAAACTCTGTAGAAGCGAAACCAAGGTAGAATAAACCCTGAGCTCCGCTCTCCCAAGCCTATGTCTCTGGGTCTAACTTAGCTACTTTGTCATACTTTGCTTAGAGCAGAGTACTCTTCTGTAAGTTACCTAGTACAGTAGGTTGACAGGTCCCTATTTCATTTTATTTTCTAAATGAGGCAGTTGTTTTAGAAAGCTTTATGTTGTATGAAAAAGATACTTACCATCAGGATGTGGTATGAGAAAGTCAGCCAAAAGTAGTCTCAAACATAAAATTGCAAAGGTATATATAAAACTCAGTATTAGATAAATATTCATATAATGCTTTAAAGTTTGTAATTTACTATGTGATTGGTCTGGACATTTAATTTCATCCATGTAGAGCACTCCCAATGTGGAAACTCCTTTCATTAATGTCAACTAACAACTCTTCTGTGTTGTAGAGCGTTTCCTGGGAGAGGGACCCTGAAGGATCAGTTGGCTTTCCCAGATCCATCCAGCTAATAGTGTGTGTGTCAGAGACAGGCCTAAACTCCTCTTGGTGTACTCCAGGGCTAGCATTTTATTCATTACACTAAGCCCCTTCTTTTTCCTCTTTACAAGACATTTAGGTGGCTTGAGTATAAGAGAGTATGAACAGAATGGCAAAAGAACAGAAAAACATGTCATGTGATGTTTGGTCTAAATAAGCAACTAGTTAATGTTTGGCATGAAAAATAAAAAAACTCATCTTTTCAGATTTCTCTTTTCTTCTTGATCCTGGAGCAATCCTAGGGAGCAATGACTAGACTTCAGGAAGTTAACTTTTGGTTCAGTCTCAGGAAGAACTTCAAAACAATTAACACCCCCAAAATGGAATTACCTTCCTGGGGGTGTAAGGGACTCCCTCCAGAGAATGTCTTCAAGAAAAGGTTTGATGGTGTACCAGGAATGTAGATGAATGTACTAGGTGACATCACTCTGAAGTTTCCAACTCATTCTTTGGAGAGTTGGAGTACTGTGGGATCTTCACTGTTCTTCATGAAGCAACTTTTTCTTTTGTGAAGTCTGCTCGATTCAGATTTTCCAACCAGTCAAAAATATTATAGCTAAAATACACCATCCCCAGGTCATTCTCCTTCTGTTCTCAGGGAGTTCAGCCTCTGGCTCATTAACTTCCTCTCCTCTCCAGTATATACTAAGACTCTGTACATAGGCTTCTATAAACTCTCAAATCAGCTACCTTCTCCTCAATGAGAAATTTTGACTTTTTCCTATATCTGACCATAGTCTTCTGGGATTCTATTGCTTTTCCCCTGTCTTAGAGATTCTTTACCTTCATTGAAGTGTCTCTACTTTTCACTTCTCAGTTCTGTAACGGGCCATTACTTCTGCACTGACTTATCTTTTCTCTCCACCCTCAAACCAATACTTATTTTTTCAGCTCTCTGCTGATCTCTGCTCTTAAATCCCTTACTCCCCTATTGCTGAAATTGTCTTTCCAAATCTCAGCCCTGGTTGACATCCTCCCATTCTCCTTTGTTCCTACTTACCAGTTTCTGAATATAAATTGGAGGAAATCTCCCAACCATTGTAAGTAGGTACATTAGAAATTCATATTATCCAGCTTCCAGTGGGCTGGACTCTCACTCCAGTAAGATACTCCCCACTTCGCTCCATTCAGCCACTAAAGTGATGTTCCTAAAGCACTAGATCAATCACATTACCTTCTCCTACTCAGTAAATCATAGTACACTCTATCACCTCCTGCTTTTCCAATCTTTTTACACCTTGCTTTCTGATACACACTCTCGTCCAATGACATTGGCTGTCTAGCTATTCCTTTCACAACATATTCTCTCTTGGTTTTTGGCATTTCCCTACTTTTTTCAGTGCTCTTTTCTTTGCTCAACATTTTGACCTCCCTGGCTTTAAGTCCCAACTAAAATCCCATTTTTTTCTTTTTATATTTTAAAAATTTGTGTCTATATTAAAGAGGTAGAAAAATGGATAGAAGGAGATCAAGAAACAAAGTAGTTTTTAGATTTATATTTCCTTTTCCTCTCCTGTCATTACTCGTTTCTTAGAGAAACAGCTCTCAAACAGGTTTTATTTACTTTAAAGTTCATAAACTCCTGGACATTCTTGCTAAACTAGTTATAGCTCTATGTGTCTTTTTCCTCTTCCTTCCATGTTAAAAATTCTTAAAATTGAGGAATACATCTATAGTTGAAGCTCTAATATCCTATGTAAACTTTCTCTACTCACTATTGTTGTTGTGCACTGTTATTCCCTTACATTTGTATTTGTTTTCTTAATGTCTTCTTTTTCCTTCAAATCTTTAATAACCTAAATAAGGCTATAAATTTAAGTGTTAGATTTATATTGATCCATCCACTTTCATAAGAGGAACTGAGTAAAAGGCAAGCATTTAGAAGACAGCTGGCTTGTATTAAGATTCCAGAGTTAGATTTGAATTAATTAACTAGGTTTGAGGTACCTTTATGTCTAAGTTGACTGACTGAAAAAAAAATCACATAAAACAATATAGTTTATGTCACAAGACTCAGTAGCCTTGTTCTTGTTAAACTTCCAATGTTCAGGACAAAAATGCTCCCTCCCACATTTTATTCATCCATGAATAATTACTGGTGATAAAGAGAATCTTTGACAAAAATTGTAAAGTTAAGAAAATTTGCACTTGGTATCTCTATCTCTTCTCCATTCTCCTTTTCCAACTGTTCTATCTAGTGTCCTCTTATTCTGTTACTTCCTCTAAAATAAAGATTCTGATATTGTTTATTGATATTTCCTCATTGATGGCATACATTTCAGTGTAAATGAATGCATCTCAATCTACCTGAAGCAAAGATTTAGTTTTTATTCCTTATATCTAATTGTAGAATGAGGTAAAGGAATTTCCAGTCTCAGCAAGCAGGATGGTATAAGAGAACTAGAATCATACTGTATGTCAGCCATCCTGTAGATGATTCTATTGTCTTTTAAAGGACGACTGGGAGAATGACCAAAAGAGACAATCAGTCTCTCTCTCTTCTTTTCCCTCCCTCCTTCCCTCCTTCTTCCTCTTCCTCTTCCTCTCCCTCTCCCTCTCCCTCTCTCCCTCCCCATGGATATAAGTAAGAGGTGGCTTGGCTATTTGAAAAAAAAAAAGAAAAAAAAGAAATGACTGGCCCAGCAATAGTATATAGTTCTTCTGAAGATATACATTTCTCCAAGATTCCCGTGTATTTTCTAGCACATTTGACATTGTTTTAATTGGTGCTTGGTTTTTTTCATATCACAAACTTTTATTGTATGTGACCTGTAAATGCTTCCATATGGCTTCTGTCTGTCTATAATATTAAAGTCTAATGATAAGTCATTAACAGCAGTATTGCTGTAATCTTTCACTGTGGAACAGAATAAACTATTCACTATATAGCCAAACCTATAAGCTAAATAGACAACTAATAACCAGTACTTTTCAAAATGGTTTTAACTACTGGCATTATAATTAAGACACCAAAGCACTAACTAACAAACAATCTGTTAAGAGTTTAATTCTTTTGTTGAAAGTCAGCATTTACTCCCAGAGAATAATTTTTATATGATAAGACAAGTACATTTTGGATGTTTATGAATAACTTTTCATTCCAAGTTTCATAATATAAAATACAGATAATCCTCCACTTACAAACAACTCCCACATCTCCATAACTCTTGCACTTGATCCCTGATTCTCCTGACTGCAAGTTCTTTCCCCTCATCTGATTCCATAGCACACTGTCCTCCTCGTGTACTTCTAAAAAGCTAATATGTTTTGGGGGTTTTTCTGTCTCATTCACAAAGGTTATGGCAGGGCACAAGTATTTATCATTTCATTGTACCTCTCCTTCTACATGAGTAGTCAGTAAATATTTGTTGAATGAATAAATGAATTCATAAATAAACTCATCCTATTTCTCTCTCCACAGAAGTGGCCTTTACCACTTCTGAAGCCATTCCTTTCATTCCTAAGCCACAAAAGCTATGGGGACACAATTGGAAGTCTGGCAGAGAAATTGCCATTCCAGATCTTAAGAAGGAGAAGTCATGTGGGAGCAGACTTTTAGGCAAAGCTGGCCTTTCTATATCTCTATGATGATCTGGTCTCCTTTATTTCCCCTAGGTATCTTCGATTCCCTCCTTTTTTTTTTTTTTTTTTTTTCTTTTCTTTTTTTGTTGTATCATACTGTATGTTTGTTAATATAAAGCTGTGTTGGAAAGAACAGTGGTTTCATAGTCGAAATGCCCTGGCTTCAAGTCCTGGCAGACAAACATATTTTCCATGTGACCAATATAAATTTATACTACTCTCCAGGACCTATTGTGACTAATAGACAAAGCACTGGACTTGAAATCAGGAAGGCCTAGATGCTACGCCGATGCTGATTCAGGCACACTTGCTGTGCAATCCTGGATAAGACATCTGACTTTGCTGAGCCATAATTTCCTTCTTTGTGAAACTGGAGTCATAATAACACCTAGTTTACGAGATTGTTGTGAAGATCATATAAGATAATATATAGAACTCTCTTTGTAAAACTTAAAGCACTATGTCAGTGTTAGTTATTAGTATTACCTCATGGGTGTTTTTTTGTTTGTTTTGTTTTGTGTTGTTTTTTTTTTTTTAAATGTTGCTATTAGCATCATTTGAGCTAAACATTCTCTTAAAAAAATTAAATACCTCTGGGTGTCTTACAGGGACATCAGTTATTAGATGATAAGTATAAATTCAGTCAATTTGATTACCTCATTGCTTAGCTGAGGTTAGCTTAGCTGAAGAAATTGAAATTTTAATTGCAATGAAGCAGATAATTTTCAAAAATTGGAGTACTTTGAGGTATTAAACAGAATATTTTTGGCAGGATATTGAGATATCCTGGAACAGCCCAAGGATACTGGGGGCCTAAAGATCAGAAGTATTGAGGAGCTTGCTATAGAGGTAGAAAAGATAGTAAGGGAGATTCAAGGCTGCTAAAAAAAGAAGTTTCATGGGTTGTAATATTGCTATAGGCTTATCCCTAATTCAGAAAATGTAGGAAATCTTCCTTTTTTCTTCTTTATTGACCTGCTGTATTTAATGGGTTTGAGGAATCTAGCTTAAACTCAACCACCATTTATAATATTGTTTCTATGGGAAATTACATTTCCATTTCCATTTTAAACATCTGCCTTATAAACTTGGAATGCCACCTCTCTGTAGGATTTGCTATAGATTTTAGTCTGGAAGAGAAATGGCAATCTAAAATGGAGTTTGCCATTTTACTTGGTTTAGAGTGGTATCTGAGTCATATATAGCTTATTTTTGGTTACTAGTAGCGTCTCATTTTTAATAACCAAGATACACTCATCTTCAGCACATCCCACATAGTAATACAATTACCATGTGCAGTGAGATTGGAATTCTCTTGTACTTTCAATGTCCCCTAAAGATCATGTTTGTAGTTTATACTTCTTGCTTGTTTTTTGTTTACTTAAATGACACCATTAGCTATCACAGTAAAATTTATCAACTTAAAAAATAGTAAGAAATGTGAAAGGTACCTAGGTGGCGCAGGGGATAGAGCATCAGCCCTAAAGTTTGGAGGAGCTGAGTTCAATTCTGATATCATATACTTAACACTTCCTGGCTATGTGACCTTGGGCAAGACACTTAACCCCAGTTGCCTCAACCAAAAAAAGAAAGAAAAAAGAAATGTGGAGAAGGGTTGAAGGGAGTAGGGCTTAATTGGTTTAAACATACAGGAATCCTAGACCTCTTCCTTTCTCTGCTAGAGAAAGGCACAGGATGGCCTTTTTGGATTCTGACATCTTCATTTTGTACCTATATGCTTCTTCACCCTAAAGCCTTAGATGAGTCATTTCTTTTTCCGATTCCTTCATGCCACGGTGATGTGTCTGCTGTTTTGTTGATTCCTAGTATTCCATAACTTTGAGGCATCTTTTAAAATTCTTTACTCAACAGCTATTTCCTGAGCACCTACAATATTTGTAATATTGTTGTATAAGTAGTATAATATAGGTTCTGCTTTAAGGAACTTATCATTCAATTAGAAAAATAAAGCACATTCATGGGAAAGATCAAATGACTAAGTAAACTATGATTTAATGTCAATAACTGGTCCAGACATTTAATTCTACAAAAATTAGTGAAGGGAAAGCTCAGTGTGGGTTAAAGCTTAGAATAAGCTTTAAGGAGGGAGTAACAGGACTCGGACAGAATATAAAGAGAAAGAATGATGTTTCAAAATGAGAATATGATATGAGTAAAAATAGGGAAATGAGCCTGTCTGGAATAGAGGGTTTGTGTTGAGAAATGAGAGCTAACATTGAATTAGTAGTGAGTGGCAGGGACAGAGATCCTGTCCTGAAGCAGAGGAGGGCAGTCATCTTAGATAGCTGAGCATATGCGACTACAGTGAAGAATCTCTTCCCTTCCCCTGCTGCAGTGGCCATTCTACTTCTTATCTAGTTAGCAGTTTCCATGGTTTCTTTCTTTGTCAGTAAATTGACTGTCTTGCAAGTCTTCCTTATTGATTTTTTTATTGCTCTGAGTTAAAGTGTTGATGAGTTAAGGACTCAAATTAATTGATTAATGAAGAAAATAATTTGAGCAGTGATGAGAACATAGCTGAAGTTATGCACAATGAACTTACAATATTCAGAATGTGCTCAATTTCTTGACTTACTCCAGGCAAGACTAAAGCCTTTTAAAACAACAACAAAAATGTGAAGCCAGATAGTTCTAATACTGCTTCAAAAAACACCTGAAAAGAGCAAGTTTTCTTAGCTTGTGCAAGATTCTTGTTTTATAACTCATATGACTGCATTAATGAAATATATTCATTATATACATTAACTCATCTATATGTGACTTAGCTATGCTATCAGTGGCTTAAGTTATTTTGGGGGAGGAAATGGCATAAAATTTTCAGTTTGCATAATTGATACGAAAGCCTTATGGTATTTTATTGAAATTCATAAATTACTAAAAGTTTGTACTTCTATTTTTATTCTCATTTCAGCTCATTTCATGGGTACTTTTATGTAAAATAAACTTTAGATGCTTCTGTTTTGTAGAGAGATTGACCTTTAAAATGAAAATGATAGAATACCAACTCCATAATATTTAAATCAATATAATTTTTGTCACTTATTAAAAATAACTACCATACAAAGCACAAATTATTTATACATATTACATAAATATACACATATGTATTTCTCAGAAACATCTAGAAAGAAAAATGGATAGATGTATCAGCAGATGAATAAAACTAGTCTTGAATTTTGTTTATAGTCTAGGAATTTTGTAAAAATAATCATGGGTCACAAGTTTTTGAGCTAAAAGGGACACCAGAGATCATTTGGTCCAACTTCTTTTCTTCTAGATGAGAAAACTGAGGCCCAGGTAAGTGACTTACCCAGGGTCACACAAGTGTTGGAGGAAAGACTGAACCTGAGTCCTTTACACCACTGTGTCGCTCTGATTCTGTGTGTGAACTGTCTCAAGGAGCTTCTTTGGGTCAGGCTCTGTTTTGTTTCCTTTTCTGAATTCCCAGTGTCATAGTAAATTTTGAAGCACAATGTAACAGAACAGTGGATGTGAAGAAAACCCTTGGGTTTTCCTACGTGGATCAGTGGATTTTGTAGACGCTAAGGACATCCTCTCCTATCCCCTTAGACACCACAAATTTTTACTTTAATTGATTAGAAGAACTTTTATATTGTTTTCTATAAATCTGTCTTTATAAAAATTGAACATAATTTAGCTTTTTATATGATGGCTTGAGGTCATCCTTTATTACTTTTTTGTACTTTAATAAAACATATAACATCCTCAAAAAGGCAGTCACTAGGTTAGCCTGAGATGGCAGGAAACCACTGACTGGAGTAGAAAGCTATGGCTGCTGATTCATATGCTGGGCTCTGACCCCAAGGAAGGCCTTTCAAACCTCAGGCTCAAGAGAGGACTTTGGGCTAGATGGATGAGCCATGTAGGGTTCTCATTATATATATGGAGTCGTTCTTACGTTTAATGATTGATCTGCCTTAGGAACATTTGACTTTTGGACTTCCATCTAGTTTTTGTAATTTTTCTGACATTTTTTAAAGCTGCCACGGTTATTTCTGACATTAATCAATTTGTCTTGTCTGGAGCAGCCTCTCATCTCCCTTTTGTTGGTCTGCTGCTAATATATCCTGAGCTTGTAAGTTAAAGCACCAAGTTTATTATAAACTTATGCCTGTAGTCTATAGATTTAGAATTATGCCTGAAAACTGGGTCCTCAGTGAGGACCCACAGGATTTTCTTTCCTTGAGGCATGGAATTTTGCACCTATTTTGGCTCCTTGGAGATTGTTTTTTCCTTACTTTCTACTTCTTAGCTCTAGCGTTTTAGTGAGTAAATTGTCACTGTATTAATGTCATATAGTAGACAATGTTCAACAAATCTCAATGTGTTTTATATCTTTCTAAAACTGTAATTTATGATAAAATATTGCTAATTAAATTCCCTGGAGATTCATCTTTTCAAGTACTATGAAACATTTGTACCCAGTAAACTCCACTAAATTGTTGACTGCCAGAATTTACATTTTTGCCTTCTATTCAATTTGAATTGGGGACAAAGCATACATTGTAAAAAATCTTCTTGTTTTCATTGTATTAAACAAAATGTTTAGAAGGGTTTTTCATTTTGTTTTTAGATTATACTGGGGAAAGGAAGATTTAAAAAAAGGGATAAATTCATTGCTTGGATTGGATAAATGATATGGAATGACAGTGAGAAGACAAAACTGCTCAAATTATATTTTATTTTACTTGTTTTTTTTTCTGCCAAGGACAATGATCTTTGGACTGGAAAGAACAAAACAAATATAGCTCCTAGGGAGTTGAACCCCAATATGAGTAGAGAGATAAAAAGAGCAAACCCAGCTGCCCTTAATAAGTTTAAGTCCATTGGGGCCTTATGAAGTACATGCCAAGATTGTTTAAAAAAAAAACTGAGCCAGAGTTGTTAGGAGCTGCCTGATATGATTGCTAAGCCACTCTAGGTGACCTTCAAAATATCTCAGCTTATGAAGGAAAGACTACGAGGCTGGAATTGAACATATATCCTGATTTTCACAAAAGAAAAGTAAGTATGGAAATTTTAGGGAGCTTGATATCTGGCAAAATTCTAGAATATATATTATTAAATGAGTTATTAGTGATCTTATAAAATACGTAATGGTGGTCATCAAAAGCTATTATGACATCATCACAAAGTCAAACTTAACTACATCAACTACAAATTAACCACTCTGTGTATAAATACGCAGGAATTTACTTATTGTCTCTTCTACTAGAAAAGGAGCTCCTTGGCAGCAGGGCTGTTATTGTACATTGTGTGTTACATGACAGAAATGATTCGGTGAATTTGCTTAATTATTTATTTACTTTCATAGGCTCTTTTTAAAAAAATATAGAAAGATATTTTTAAAATATGATGATTGCATTCAGATATAGAAAAAGAAATATATGTAGTAAAATGTTGAATAGAAATTAGTAGAAAAATTGGAAATCTGTTGTATTTGATATGAACTTTGGATATGAACTCAGTTGATAATCTTGAGGATTATGTTCCACATTTTTTCTTTTAGTTTTATACTTTATGTTCTGAAAAAGAGATCACAAACCTTGTGTAGTTAATAAGTTGTAAATATCTGTCCAGAGAAATTGTTTTCATAGTGTTTCCACAAGGAACAAATTTTTTTTTATTTACACACAAATTCATAGTTTGTCAAAATTATTTTGATATTATTATACCCATATTTTATTTTAATTTATTTCATTGAATTTGTCTTTCATAAGTTTTATCTAAAGGTCTCAACTACTGTCAATTTATACCTTTCTCATAATACTTCATTTTTCTCTTTGTAATAGTTACTTGTGTACTTGACTTTCTCTTCCTGATAATAACAATATGTATTGAAAAATGGTTTATTAATTATAAAATACTTTCTTTACAACAGTTTTATGAAGTATGACTTGTCCATGTCCAAAAGTTGTCTGTTTTCTACCTCTAAGTCCTGTGTTCCTTTTACTACTCCAAGATGCCCTTCTACTAGATTATAGAGTGTTTGAAATCAAGGATACTATCTTGTTTAAATTTTGGTCTTCCCCTCTTTTCATCATTCCATCTGTACCAAAAACTATTGCAGTATGTTCCTGGTACATGGTAGTTGCCAACACTATTTGCCATATTAGGAAATTAAATTGTAAATATGAGCTTGACAAAAGTATTATACCTTTCAAAGAAGTAATGTTGTAGTGGAAAAATAACTAGATTTGCATTCAGAGGACCAGGGTTGAAATTTTAGTTCTTATTTAATTATGTATTTGTTACTTCAGGTAAATTTTCTAAGTCTCAGTTTCTTCATCTGATGAAATGGGTTAGGGAAGCCTAGACACTTGTAATTTAATCAAAGCTACCTTAAGAGTGGCTCAATATGTGTAACTAGCTTGACTGTGTAATAAGATTTAAGACTAAGTTCCAGACCAAAATAGAGAAACTCAACTTAAGGGTTACAGATGTAAATAGATTTTTAATTTTTTAGCAGGGTGAGGCTTTTGGGGTTAAGTGACTTGCCCAGGTTCACACAGCTATTAGGTGTTAAGTTTCTGAGACTAAATTTGAACTCTGAGGTAAATCCCTAGCCCTCAAATCTTTAGGTGAAATTAAACAAATATTTATTTAGTTCCACTCAGTGTGAGGTATAAAACACTCTACTACCAATCTAATAATTTGCTACACAATTAGCCTTTTTGGCTGATTGCTTTTGATGTCTAATCATTGTATTAAGATGCCATTTATTTGAATATACAGTTTTCATAGATACATTAGTATTCTAATGTTGGGAATAGATTCAGATGTTAAAGTTAATTTCTGAAAGTGTTTATGAAACTAAATCATTGTCTTGCCCTGAAGAAACTATTTCTAAAAAACATTTCAAGTATTGCATAGAAAGATTGTGAAGAGTTGTTATTAGGGGACTGTCAGAAAAATAATTATTTTAAAAGTTTGAGTGGCAGAGAGTGGGGATGGTTTTGTCCTTCATGCTTGAAGGAAACAAAAATGACGTCATTAAGTTGGGGTCAGTGTACAGTGTGTCTGATAAGAGACTGATCAGATCAATAAGAATTGGAAGATTCTATTATAGATTGGGCACAATAATTTATTTGAACATTTGGAATGGAGACACCTCTAAATTTGTATATGTCATTTCTCTTGAACTACTGTAATTCTACTTTGTTCGTAGAGCGCAGCACCTTTGATATAGGGCACACCATGCTAGGCAATCCTGTGTCTCCCATATCTGACAATTCAAAGTCTACAGAGAGAACTTGAGAGTGTCCTTGTATCACTTTTTCTGTGGAAGCACTTACCTGATATGTATTCTTCATAAAATAGTCTTTTAGGCAAAATGTATGTTTGGCATTTGAACAACATAGCTAATCCACCAGAATTGTATTCTGCAATAGAAGTTGAATGCTTAGCAGTTCAGCTTGAGAAAGGATCTCAGTAGTACCACTTTACATCTCCCAGATTGACTATGAAGACAAAAAAAGATAATGATAAATGTTGAAGGAGATGTGGGAAAACTAGGACTGATCCAGCCATTCTGGAGAACAATTTGGAACTATGCCCAAAGGGCTATCAAACTGTGCATATTCTTTGATCCAGATACTGGGTCTGTATCCCAAAGAAAATTTTTAAAATGGGGAAAAGAACCCACATGTGCATAGATATTTGTAACAGCCCTTTTTGTGATGGCAAGGAACTGAGTGGATGCCCATCAGTTGGAGAATGACTGAATAAGTTATGGTATATGAATGCTGTGGAATATTATTGTTCTGTAAGAATCGATCAGCAGCATGTTTTCAGAAAAGCCTGGAAAGACTTACATGAACTGATGCCAGGTGAAGTGAATACAACCAAGAGAACATTGTACACAGCACCAAGATTATGCAATGATCAACTGTGATGGACTTGACCTCTTTTCAACAATGATTCAAGGAAACTCCAGTTGATTTGTGAAAGAACCACCTACATCCAGAGAGAGGACTATGAATACTGAATGTGGATCAAAGCATAGTATTTTCATTTTTTTTTTCCTGTTTTGATCTGATTTTTTTTTTTTCTGCAGCATACATACATACATAACAATTGTGGAATACTAGAAAAATTGCACATGTTTAACTACTTATATTGGAATTCTTGCTGTCTAGGGGAGATGTGAGAGAGGGAGAAATAATTGAAACACAAGGTTTTGTAGAGTGAATATTGAAAACCATCTTTGCATGTATTTTGAAAAAGAAACAGCTATTATAAGAAGAGAAAGGACTTCAGTGTCTAGTATCTTATCTCTCTAAATGATCTGCAGAATATTCCAAAGACATGGAAACAATTCTGTTTTCTGGCATTGATTTGCTGACTGAGTTTTACATCCAATAATAACATCAGCACGTCTCTATAGACCTTCAGTTTAGTATGTAGAGAGCCTTCCAAACACAGATCTCATTCTAGAAATGCATATGCCAACCTCGTATGTACATCTTTGGAATGTATATTACCAAGATAAGTGAACTTATCCATAGCATTCAAAATTTCTCCATTTGCTATAACCAATGGTTCCACATAAAGATTGTTTGATGCTGGCTGGTATAGAACTTGTTTTATTAGTATTAATTGTCAGCTCAAAATTTAACACAAACAGAAGAGAATAAATAGGTGTATACTTTGTTGCGTCTCAGCTTCAGAGGCTATATTGAGTGCAGTCATCTGTGAACATAATATACTAACTTCCTCCACTTTAGTCTGGACTTGTAATCTTTTCAAATTAAATAATTTATTGTCAACCCAGTAACTGACTTTGATGCCAGTTTCATCTTTGTTGAAAGCATCTGAAAACATAATTTAAAACATGATGCTAAAAAGTTTGGGAGCAACCTCACAGCCCTACCTCATTCCATTGATGACTAGGAAAGTGTGAGTTGGAAGTCCAGCTAGAGAGAAATTGTCTTCACCCTGAGGTCGATGACAGCCTATTGAAAACACTATGGAAGTGTTCAGCCCATCTATCCAAAATCATGTCCTTATCACTAATCATTGTGGCTCTATTAGCACTGAGTAGTTGAGATATATCCTAGGTCTCTGATTCATAAACAGCCTTCAGTACTACAAAAACTTTTTGGATTGTTTCTATCAGCATAAAACTGCCTTTTTACTGAATCAAGAATGCTGTATCTCTCAGAGCTTTAATTGTACTTTACTTTTGATGAAGGTAAACTCTGTGGAATTATCATTTTTCATTTAGTAGCTTCTTAATTTCCCCATCATTTTCATCAAAACAGTCTTGATGTTTGGGATCCAAAAAAAAAAAAAAAAAAAAAAAGAATTCAACTTTCTCTATATTGCAGCATTTCTCATGTTGGTAAACCAGCTGCTTTATTAATTGGGCAAAAGGTAATTGCCTACATATTTAACCTATATTAGATTGCTTGCTCTCTTTGGGAGGGGAAGAAGGGATAGAAGAATTTGTAACTCAAGGTTTTGCAAAGGTAAAAGTTGAAAACTATTTTTGCATATATTTGGAAAAATAAAATACTACTTAAAAAAAGAAAAAAAAACAAAAAAAAAAAACTCTTGAAAGCTGTTCTTTCCTTTTCTGTTCTCCTGTGCCTCAGCTTTTCCTCCAAGTTAGCAACAAAGTATTCATGCTCTGAGAAGTGTCTAATTGATTGACATTAGGTCTTCTGGGCTTCCTCTTGCTTTGGGGCTATTGCTTTTGTTGAATGCAAATGTTTAGCTTGAAGAAGATAAGTCTGTGATTCGAACAGTACTCTGAACATTTCTTTGTTATTCTTACATCCTGTTTTTCTTTTCATCTTATAATGACATGGTCTATCAAATACCAGTGTTTGCTGCAAGGGCAAACACATGAAGTTTTATTACATGTAAATAAATGAAAGACAAAGTTGGTGATGAATTTTGAGTCACACAAATCTTCGTTAGTAAATGACCATTATTGTTGCTGTTTCTGATTCCATTCTTTTCAAGGATTCCTGTCATGTGCCTTCTCTAGCATTAGAGTCACCCAGAATTACAAATTTCTCTTCTTTCATTATATTATTATGAGAGTTTCATGGTCTTCGTAAAATGTTTCTTTCACCTCATCAAAATCCCTCATCATGGGAACACATACAGTTATGATGGTGGCATAGTACTTTTCTGCAAGTGTATTATGTTGTGATGAGCTTGTTGTTTTCTCCTTTTGGGAGGCATACGAAGTTACCAACCAGATTCATTTTTTATTGCAAAACCTACAACAACTTCACAGCTCTCTCCATTTCTGTTAGAAACTTTCCTTCTGAGAATTGCCATGTGGAGGTGGACCCAAGAGGTTAAAAGGGGGTTGGCCTCTGAGGCAGGAGGTTGGTCTTACGGGTGCTAGAGCTTTTCTTAGGATGCAGCCCTAACTCCAGGCATCTCCCTTTTGCAGATCCACCTACTCAGTGCTGAGTGGGCTAGGCACAGGGTAATCCTAGAGGAGAGTAAATATAAATGGCCAGCTTTGTCATAGACGAGAGAGGCAGAGATCTAGAGAGATTCAGGGATGCAGAGAGACAGAGAGACATATATACATACACCTGCTCTTACTTCCTGTTGACCTCTACTGAGATTACCAATAAAGAAAGGCTGTTTGGCACCTTAACATTGGCTCATCTCCGTGTCTGTCTGGGGAAGATTGGTATATATGACTGTGGTAATCAGTAGCTTCAGAGTGGGAGGTTACACATTTTCTTTAATTTAAGAAAAATGCATTCAGTCCCAACATGGCCAGCTTTGTTTCACTGAGGGTTACTATTTGCATGCAATACCTGCTGAGTTCTCTCACAACAAGAATTATTCATCTTTCAGGTCTATTGGATTTCATGTTGTCCATAAGCACACACATTCATGTGCCAGTGGTAAATGGAAATCATCTTCACAAAAGTTTTTGTACCCTGTTTTGTTTCAGTCTCAGGGTAGGATCCCTACTACTCTGATGAGCAGGGTTAAGTGAAGCAGGCAGAGCCCCTTTTCTACCCATTCAAGGAGTATGAGAGGCTGCTCAAACGTGACTGCCAAGTCTCCCCACCCCTGCTTAAGGCCAACGAGAAGAAGGACCCTTGGTCCGGGCTGCTTCTGAGTGTATCATGCCTTGCCTGTGGCCCTAAGACTTGGCAGCAGATAGAAATGGTAAAATGGGATGAGTGACAGCTTTGACTTGTACCTAAACTGGATTCAAGGAAAGCAGAGCTGCACAAAGTTGTTGGCTTCTTTCAGAGTCATCAAATATCAAGATGCCCTGCTGCGGCTGCCCCTCCTCTAAGGGCAAGTCTTCACACGCTTGGGGTAGGATACCCCTTGCCCTCCTCCCCATTAACCATGGGTCTGAGGCCTTTCCTTTACCCGGTTTGGCGCCTCTGCCTAAATGGCTTCCTGCAGTATGGTCACTGGGCCTGCTTCAGTAGTGTGTGGACATAGCCAGGAGAGGACACAGAAGCCTCCTGAACACCCTACGCTGCACCCCCAGAGACGGAGGAGACGTAAAGTGAAGCAAAACTGTCTCTCTTCATCCCCTTTTCTTAACTTTTGTGTGAGGAAGTTAGATTAAAACAGCTTTCATTTGTGTCTCCTACTTATTTCACTAGAGTTGCATTTTTTTCTAGATTTTTTTAAGGGATGATTTATGTTGTTTTCTAACTTAATGAAATTTCAGAGAAGTTACCTTTATTTTATATTCTAATTATACAACATTACTGGAAACTAAGGGTTATTCCTCAATTTGGGAGGAGGAAAAAAGTATTTTCTTAAAAGCAAAATGTTCAGTATGTTAACTTGCTAATGTTTTTATTTTATTAATATGCTGGATTTGTGCTGTGTTATGGGAATTAATAACATATGTAGTGATGCAGGTAACTTATATAAGCTAGAACTTAGTATGCTTGTATATGCTTCATTTTAAAAGTTCTTTTAAGATAGAAACAATTTCATTTTTTGCATTCCCAATGCTTAGTGCTTCCCAAGTGCCTTGTACACAGTAAGAAATCAATATTTATTGAATTTACAGCATGAATTTACATGAAATGACTGAAAAGAGAGAACTTTCACTTTATAAAGCAATAAAACTTATTAGGGGATTAAACAAACTTAGTGGAATGGCAGATGGATTTGTTGTTCAAGACATTGGAAAATAGTGACAGTCATTATCACTAAACTCAAAAATAGGAGGTAGGGTATAAATTAGCTAATGAGCATAATGTCATACTTAAAGATTACTATGTAAGTTCCTTTGCACAAAACCTTTACCTGTAACTTAGGAAAAGCAAAAGAAAGTCATTTATTATTTGATTGGGGTTGGGGGGGGGCATGGTTTATAATTTATTCTGAAAAAAGTTAAGGAACAGAATTTAATCTGTCAGGTTTTGGCATTAATGATTTTCTCTAATATTACTATATCATTTAATAAACCTTTATGCCTTCAATTTGATCTGTTAAAAATGAGAAGAAAAGGAATATATGAAGTTATCTTTTACCCTATCTCTTCTCATTTGATTGTTGGAAGGCAAGGACACATGAAGAAAGAATGAAAGCCAATGTTACTATCAGATATGGTAGTAATGTAATTAGGCATTTAGGTGGCACAGTGGGTGGAGCATTGGACCTGGAAGCTGATGCATGCTAACTATGCAACCTGGATCAAGTTACTTAATCTCTCTCCATCTTGGTTTCTTAATCTGTATAATGGACATAATAACAGTACTTTCCTCCTCGGGTTTATGTGAGAATAAAAAGAAATATTTACAAAATACTTTGCAGATCTTAAAGGATTATCTAAATGCTATCTGGCTCCCACAAACCTGCCTGCATCTTTCCCAGTTTGGTGTGATTTTTTTTTTTTTTTTTTTTTTTTTTTGAGTAGCCAGAGGTGGAATCACCTAAGAAATTTTTAGAGATTGTTAAAACAATTTTTTCAGATACTTGCATTGTTGTGTTCAGATATTCTCCAGATATCCCAGCTGCTGCTGGTGGCTTCATGTTGGTAGATTTTGCCAATCTTCCCCCATTTGAGGTTTCATAGACTCACTAATGAAGTAGCCATTTGCTCTATCTATTTAGTCACCATAGTAACACCATCTTGGTTATTAGTGTGTGTCTCTACAGCTCCCTGCAGTCTGACATGCTATGCAGCTAATGATTCTGATTTATACCAAGTGTTTTGGATTAGGACAAAATGCACTTCATAAAACAGTGCATGATGTTTGCTGCAAAAAATTGTTTAGCCCATTTTTGTGTTCTTCTAAAGGAGGTTAAAACAGCAATCCTATAATTGGAGGGTTTGATTTGGAGGAATAATTTGTATGTTCATATAATCTTTCATATAGAGTACTACTTAATTATGTCTTCTAACCTAGGGATAGAGAATTGTTTATTGTTTCTTTGTTTACAAACAATAAGTCCATCAGGGATCTCCAATGTGAAAACTTCCTCCATTGATTGAGATATATAGCAGCAGGTTCCAAACTGAAAGGTTCCATGATTAGCCGTCCTCAAAGACATGACTTGAGTATAAGTCTTCTAACTCCAAGTCAGGAGCTCTGCTAAACTTCCTTTCTTCTTATAGATCACAGTGGAACACGACTAATTCCTTTGATTAATTAAACATTTCTAATAGAAATATGCTTGTGGCACTTGCTTTTCTTAGACACCGAGCCTGTTCACTCTGAAAATAACTTCACTGACATATACCTCATGATTTGAACGTTTTTGTTGATGATATAAATAATAACCTAGGATTTCATTGATGTAGAGAATTTTTAATGAAAAAATTCCCCTCTACTTGGACAGATGAACACATTACTTCAAGATAAGGTGCCAAAAAGTTACAAGACTTTACTCAGGCTCACAGAGTGTGGTCTTTATGACTCTGAAGCTGTCCTTCCACCCATTCTTCCACTTATCTTTTACCAGTTCAGGCTAGTTAAGTGATAAAGGTAAAAAAATTATATTCTTCTTAACCTGGTTAACTTTCCCTGTTTTTAATTATCATCTCGTTACTATCAACAGCTTTCAACTTTTATGCTTCCTTAGTTGAAATTTAAACCAATTGTACATATAGCAGTTTTCATCGTAAAACAGTTTTAATTGCACAAAGTATAAATATATGTATTTATTGAAAATACATATTTCTTTTATATACATTCATAGAACCAGGTGGTAGAGTCTGTGGATGTCAGTGACAAACATATTTTGAAATTAGGATCTAATCTTGATTGTAACAATAGTTACTTCTGTACCATCTGTTATGAAACATGTTAAGGTTCACATTAAGATGTCACACTTCATATAACATCCAAATAATATTTTTATTTGGTATATATCAACACTTCTCTATAACACATTAAGTATAAGACTTAAAATCAGAAGTCCAGTGCTATTTGGTAATCAGTATTCTGTGAATATAACATATATAAAAATTCAGTGATTCATTAAAATAATGATTTGCATATAATAGAATTCCTGGGAATTCCTGGGTATTCATGAAAGCTGAGTATCTGATTGATATCTGTCAGTTTTTAAAAACCATATTAAGAGAAAATAGGCAGTTTTATAGAATATGTATAATTTCTATAACTTAGCCTTTGATTAGTGGCCACAGCATGCTAAAGCACCATGTGAATGAGACCAAGATTGTGTGTTCATTTCCTATATGGATCCAGCTAATTTTGTTTGATTCCATGGCCAGGTTTCATCACTAGCTTCAGTTAGCTCTCACATATGCCAGCATTGAGCCTGGTGTTTTGAAGAGACATATGGTAAGCGGGATTGAATGAGTGGCTGGAGTGCTGGGTTTGCAGTTAAGAAGACCTGAGTTCATATCCAGTCCTAAACACTTAATAGCTATATAATCCTGGCAAGTCACTTAAACTCCGTTTTCATCAGCTTCCTTAAATGTAAAATGGAGATGATGATAGTACATATTCATAGATATTTTATAAAAATCAAATGAGAGATTTTCAGAAAGCACTTAGCACATTTCTTAGCACTAAAATCTATTCTTTCCCCTTCCCTGATTAATACATATAAAGCTATATTGTAGGGTTAAGGACTGGACCTGCAATTTTTATTAGTATGGAGAACCTCTTGGTGAGTAAATTCCCTCTACCAGTACAACTGTGTCATGAATAGTTGCCAAGACAGAATCAAGGGCAGTGTAGGAATGTAGTGTGTTGTTTTGAAAAAAAAAAATCACAAAGAGATGGGTTCAGAGTAATCTGGGAACGCTTTATATGAACTTATTCAGAAAAAAAAAAGAATAGAATCAGAGAAACAGTTTATAGAATAACTACAACAATTATTAAAAAAAAAAAAAAAAAAAACGGACAAAGAGGTGACAGATTCAGGATGCAAGATGAGAGTTTTCTTTGTATTCCCAGTGCTTAGCACAGGACCTGGCACATAAGAGTCAATTAAGAAGCAAATGCTCATTGACTTCCCTTCTTATAGACAGGGTAGAAATTTGTCAACTCTGAATATTTGAATTCTGTTTTTCTTTTTTTCTTTTTTCTTTTAAATTTAGGCAGTTGGAAGGGAAAGGAAATAAAATGATTGTTAATTTAAAAAAATTAAATGAAATGGGGGGAAAAACATTTAGTTGTCTAGAACAGTGAGAGTTTAAATGGCTGGTCCAAGTTCTTCACACCCACTATATATCAGAAGCAGAACTTGAGAGAAAGTTCTCCTCACTTCTAGTTGATAGAAGTGTAAGGGAAAGTGACCTCTACATACCAATGGACTTGTGTGTTTGAGCCATGCTAACAAAATCAAATCTAGTATTGCTGATCTTTAAAAAACAAAACCCTAAAAAACAGCATTTATGATAAAATTTAAGTTCAGTATTTTCATTTGTGTACATGTCTTATTTTGTTCTACTAAATTGCATTATCCTTGAGGGCAAAGACAGGAAACTTCAGTGTCTTACATATAGGACAGTGTGGTTCTTGATATCTTGAACGTATTTTTAAAAATATTTTGATATTTTCATTTCAGTTAAATCCATTTCAATAAATGTCTGTTTCCTTTGTAAATCTAAGTATTTTATTTTAGTCATTTTAAAACTTTTTTTTTTTTTCTGAGAAAGGGTCACAAACTTCACCAAAGGATCTTTAACATGAAAACATTAAGAACTACTGATTAGGTGATTAATTAACATTTGTTTATTCAAATAATTTAAATAATTAAATATGTTACAAATGTATTAAATTAAAAATTAAATTAAATAAATGAAATTATATTCAGCATACTAAAATGTAAAGACTTTATATAACATGAAACATAAATAGAACTATAAAGTCAATTAAAATTTGGTACACTAAGAATCTTAATCTGTGAAGAATAGAGACTATTTTCACCCATATCTTAGATACAAATTAAAATATAAAAGTTTTTTTTATGACAAATAATGTTTCAGAATTTTTATTATAAAGTTTCATAATCACATTTTATTTCATTATTCCTTGTATTTTGTAATGTAATAAGGAATGCTTAAAGCTTGTACAAAAGCTAAAGTATAGCATTTTCATTATAAGTTTCATTGTCCTGGTGACAATAATTTTTTTCTTTCTCTCACTTAAGAGGAAAGTAGCCTTATAAATTTTCGTGGAATTACATTAGTTTTATGGAATCATATTCATTCCATAATAGATAATCCTTAGGGACTTTGTATGAAAAAGGAAAACTAATGTATCTGAATTAATCCAGTTTAGTTATAAGCAGATTTTGTGTACTTAAATAAGCCAAGTACAGTACTTATTGAATGTCCAGCAATTATAGTAACCTGGTAAAGTAGAAAGTAGAAAGAATGTGTTATCATTATCCCAATCACTATAGCTACTAAGGTTGTGGTGTGTGTGTGTGTGTGTGTGTGTGTGTGTGTGTGTGTGTGTGTGTGTGTGTGATAAATGAACTCTTAATGGGTATTCTTGGTAATTACTGCCATTTTATGAAATAAAATGTTTAGAGTTTTATCCACATAAGTACAACCTGTGTCATGCTACAAACTACCAAAACTAAAACTCAACCTTGTTTTAGATAACACAGAAAAAATCCTTAATGAAAAAAGCAATTGACTGTTACTTTTCATTTTACTTAGACAAACCTTTTTCATTGTTTATCTCACATACACCTTTGCATTTCTTTGCTTGGGGCATAATGACTAATGAAAAGACTTCAATTGTCTCTGCTTGATATGCACCCATGAACATTGGCATTTCCCCCCTTACTTAATAATATTTTATTTTTTTCCAATTTAATAGTTTTTAACATTCACTTATAACTTTTTGAATTCCAAATTTTTTCCTCCCTCATATGCCTCCTTCTCCCTGAAAACAACCACAATCTGTTATAGGTTATACATGTATAATCACATTAAACATTTTTACACATTAGTCATGTTATGAAAAAAAAAATCAGGGAGGGGGAAGGAAAAATCATGAGAAAGGGGGAAAAAAAGTGGAAATAGTATACTTGGAGCTACATTCAGATTCCATAGTTCTTTCTCTGGATCTAAACAGCATTATCCATCATGACTATTTTGGAATGGTCTTGGATCATTGTATTGCTGAGAATAACTAAGTCATTCACAGTTGTTCATTGTACAATATTGCTGTTACTGTGTGCAATATTTTCCTTGATTCTGTTCATTTCACTTTGCATTAGTTCATATAAGCCTTTCCATTTTTTTCCTGAGGGCATCATCTCTTATAGGATAGTAGCATTTCATCATAATTATACACAATTTATTTAGCCATTCCCAATTCATGAGTATTCCCTCGATTTTCAATACCTTGCCACCACAGAGAGTTGTTATAAATATTTTTGCACATGTAGGTCCTTTTCCCTTTTTTTTTTTTTTTTTTTTTTTTTTTTTTGGATCTTTTTGGGATACAGACCTAGTCGTAGTATTGCTAGATCAAAGGATATCCACAGTTTTATAGCCCTTTGGACATAGTTCAAATTTGCTCTCTGTAATGGTCAGATCATTTCACAACTTCACCAACAATGCATAGCGTTCCAATTTTATCACATTTTATCACAATTTTATCCAATTTTATCACATTTTCCAACATTTATCGTTTTCCTTTTCTGCCATATTAGCCAATCTGATATTACCTTGGCATTTTTAGGAGAAACTTAAAAAGAAAGAACCTCTGGCACCACCACCCCCCTTAAAAAAAATCTCTTTTGCTAATGATTAATTAACAATTTTAATCTTGGCCTAATTGAAAGAAAATACCTATTTAATGTAATTGTCACATAATATGTATATCACTTATACATTATATCCAAGAGTTACATGGAATAGTAAAGTACTAAACTTAGAGATAAAAAGATCTGGGTTCAGATTTTCCTCTTGATATATGACAGTAGCAAGAAAAGTGCTAGACTGGCATTCAGAGAGAATCAAGGCTCAGATTTATCATTGAGCAGGTCACACCAATCTACTCAGCTCATAATTTTCCTCATCTTTATATTGAGGGACTTGAACCAGACATATAATATATTATTTACTCATTCTAAATTTGTGCCCTCTATAAGTTCCTTCATAACTGCGTTTCTAAGAGTTCCCCATGATGATGGCATTGACATATGAACTACATTGTATATCTACAAATATTAATTTTGTACGTTAATATTGAACTACTCCCTATCACATTTCTATCATACATCCAGAAATAGAAAGAACTAAAGATTACTCAAAAGGGAACCTCTGTTGTTTATATCTATATCTAGACTTCATTTAAACCATAAGAGTTCTATTATAAAAACATCATCTCCTGGAATTGTCAAGGGATATTATTTAAGGAAACATAATGTAGCTCTCCTTACCATAGATTGAGTTGTGAGCATTCAAGTCACAGAAGAGGGACCATAAGTGGTGATGGAAACTCTTCCTTGATGTTATTATCAGCACAGGGTACTGTTACAGTAGTATTGAGTATTGTCATGAGAGCATTCAAAGACAAAGAAAAACACTATCCTCTTGTGCAGAACTATGGTCCACACCTATACTGCGGACCAGCCTACTTGTCATCCAAAAACAAACACATAATGAAGCTTGAGATTAAAGAAAAAGATAGCTACTGTGACCACAGAAATAGGAAATAAAAGACACTCTGGTGAAGAGGGCAAACACCATACCCACCCATTCTGAGTAAAGAGGGAAAGGCAGCAGTGGAGAGAGATAAATATCAGTTTTACCAGTGAAGTTACAACAGAAAATGCTTTAAACATTTAAAAGTATGTCTTAGAGGAAAGAGATTTTGCCCCTCAGGATTGGACCAAAACCAAAAATAGCCAGTTGCAAAGAATAGTTGAGACTGATGAGTTTTGGGAGATCATCTTAAATGGGAAGGGACTATTAGGAAGTATATTGGGTTCCTAGACACTAAACAAGCCATGACTTGGTGGTTACAGTGACCCTTCATTACAGGCTAAATTGGACTAAATAGGCCTTAATACTCCTGGCAGCTCTACGAATTTGAAGTTTAAGGAGAGGTTCTAAATTAGCAAAACTTTTCTTTAAAATTATATGCTATATTGAGAAGAAGAGTAAGGGAACAGAGAAAAAGAAATTTGGAACACAAGGTTTTACAAAGGTGAATGTTGAAAACTATCTTTGCATGTATTTGGAAAAATAAAATACTATAAAATTATGTATGAACTGAAATAGAAATGAACTCAGTGATGTTAGAAAAATGTGTATAGACTTATACAAAATAATGAAGAGCTAAATGAGCAGAACCAAGAGAATGTTGTATATAGTAACAATATTATTTTAAGAACAACTTTGAGTGACTAAGTCATTTTGACTATTATAAATACTCAAGTTTCATGAAAAGATCTGTACACAAAAAAGAACTGATAAATAGATGTATAGAATGGTTTTACATATATATTCACATGTACATTTTCATCTAATAGTAGATATCTGTAGGGCCAGTAAGGGGCAAGGAAAAAAAGATACACAATTTCCTTATGTATTTAAAAGGAATAGCAAGTTGTACTTAATAGATGTACAGTTTCATTTTACAATCATCTTTTTTTTTTTTCCTGTTCTATTATGTTACAGAAATTCTTGTTTAATTTCTAAAGTTGAGAATTTATATGGCATTATGTTTAACCTGTAGTGGATTGCTTGGTGTCTAGGGGATAAGGGAGGGAGGGAAAAAAATTTGGAACACACGTTTTTGCAAAGATGAATGTTGAAAACTATCTTTGATATATTTGGAAAAATAAAAAGCCATTATAAAAAAGCAAATGCTTCATGGAGGTAGGTGAAAAAATAGTATTTGAAGAATTGATTTGGGTGACATCTTTTCACAAATCTAGAATCATTTTTACCATATTTTTAAAAATTCATTTAATTTCCTGCATCAGAGATGTGAACTAGTCACTCTAAAATGGAAGAGAGCATTTTTTCTGTCTTATTAGTCCAATAATTAGTTCCAATTATTAACTAGTTCCAATTATTAGCTTTGAGATGTTTTATCTGAAGAAATTTACTTTTGAAACATTTAAAAATCAAAGAAAGGCTTCCATTTAGTGCCTCCTGTATACTAGCACTATAAGAGATGTAGATACAGAGAAGCCAAATACCTGAAAAAAACATATTTATAGGATAAATACAACTTGAATAGTAAATATAAATAGAAGCAAGATAATTAAATATGTGGTAGTATAGGTTGGAGGATAGTTTTGGTTAGGAGGAGCAAGAATGGTTCCATATAGAATATGGTACCTGAATTGCATTTTAAATTGAACATATTCCTTGATCAAAATAATCAAAGAGTAGACACAGCTAAAAAAATTGGCTCTGAAATTTGAATCATGTACCAAATAATAAAAGCTGTACTTGTTTAAATATCCACCCATTCCCAGTTCAAATGTGGGCATTTCAGTACTCTGTAACAGACTGAGTCTGTCAGAGTTATGAGAGGTCACTTTGTATGGCAGAGGACTGTTTTTATAAAGGTTTGCTTCAAATTCTGTTTTAACTTAGTTGTGAAATTAATCCAGTGACTGCATCCCTAATGTCAGCAGAATGCCCATGTGAATGAGAGACATTGAAGTGGAGCCAAATTATTCTAGTCAGGAAAGATTAGAAAATATTTCTACTTTGTGTAAGTACTAAATTGTTCTTCTCGTCAGCCTTTTTTCTTTTCTTTTTTTTGAGAGAAATCTTTGTTTCAGTCCTTTTCTTTGGAGTCATGCCGAATTGGGTTTTTCAAATTCTTTTTATTATTAATGGAAGGATAGATGAGGGGATTTTCTTTAAAGCAAGGGTTTAAGCTTACTCTTTTTGTGGCATGGACCCAGTTGACAATCTGATAAAGCCTATAAACTCCTTTTTAGTAAGTTCAAGTCTGTACTCTGGAATGAAAAGCCTTAACTTCATATGTTATATTTGCTGAGATGCTGTGGGAAATTATATCTGACATCAGCTAAAGACAAAATCAATACATTTGATCAATTGCAATTGATTAACTGTTAAAATAATTCAGAGTAAAATGTACAGAACCCAGAAAACAATTATATAAAAACCACTACTTTGCAAGAAAAAGCAACTTTCAAAGATGTAAGAACTCAGTGACCACACCTTCAAAGGACTGACAGTTGAAACTTGTTACCTACGACTAACAGAAGAGTCCAGGACTGGAAGGAAATGTTGAACTATACATTTTCAGACCTGACCAATATTTGGATTGTTTTTCTCAATTGTGCTACTTTGTTACATGGGAAAATGATAGTGGTTTTGTTTTTGTTTTTGTTTTTTTAAGCAAGTAGAGGAACATTAGGGGAAAGACTACTGATAGAAATTCCAAGAAACAAAATCACATTGTAGCATTTTATTTTTTAAATACAAAGAAGAAAAAGTTCTGGGGTCACTTGTTAAATAAATTAGTTTTTTTTTTTAATTGGATGCTTTGACTCTGCTAAAAAGCTATTAGAAATAATTCAGAGTTTTAGCAAAGTTGCAGGATATAAAATAAATCCACATAAATCCTCAGCATTTTTATACATTAACAACACAATCCAACAGCAAGAGATACAAAGAGAAATTCCATTCAAAATAACGGTCGATAGTATAAAATATTTGGGAATATATCTACCAAAGGAGAGTCAGGAATTATATGAGCAAAATTACGAAACACTTGCCACAAAAATAAAGTCAGATTTAAATAATTGGAGAGACATTCAGTGCTCTTGGATAGGCCGAGCAAATATAATTAAGATGACAATACTCCCTAAACTAATCTATTTAGTGCTATACTAATCAGACTCCCAAGAAACTATTTTAATGACCTAGAAAAAATAACAACAGAATTCATATGGAACAACAAAAGGTCGAGAATTTCAAGGGAAGTAATGAAAAAAAAATTAAATGAAGGTGGTCTAGCTGTACCTGATCTAGAACTGTATTATAAAGCAACAGTCACCAAAACCATTTGGGATTGGCTAAGAAATAGACTAGTTGATCAGTGGCATAGGTTAGGTTCACAGGGCAAGATAGTGAATAAAAATAGCAATCTAGTGTTTGATAAACCCAAAGATCCCAAATCTTGGGATAAGAATTCATTATTTGACAAAAACTGCTGGGAAAACTAGAAATTAGTATGGCAGTAACTAGGCATAGACCCACATTTAACCCCACATACTAAGATAAGATCAAAATGGGTCCAAGATTTAGGCATAAAGAACGAAATCTTAAATAAATTGGAGGAACATGGGATGGTTTACCTCTCAGACTTGTGGAGGAGGAAGGAGTTTGTTTCCAAGGGAGAACTAGAGACCATTATTGATCACAAAATAGAACATTTTGATTATGCCAAATTAAAAAGTTTCTGCACAAACAAAACTAATGCAAACAAGATTAGAAGGGAAGTAACAAATTGGGAAAATATTTTTACAGTTAAAGGTTCTGATAAAGGGCTCATCTCCAAAATATACAGAGAATTGACTTTAATAATTTATAAGAAATCAAGCTATTCTCCAATTGATAAATGGTCAAAGGATATGAACAGACAATTTTCAGATGATGAAATTAAAACTATTTCCACTCATATGAAAGAGTGTTCCAAATCACTATTGATCAGAGAAATGCAAATTAAGACAACTCTGAGATATCATTATACACCTGTCAGATTGGCTAAGATGACAGGAACTAATAATGATGAATGTTGGAGGGGCTGTGGGAAAACTGGGACACTAATACATTGTTGGTGGAGTTGTGAAAGAATCCAGCCATTCTGGAGAGCAATCTGGAATTATGCCCAAAAAGTTATCAAAATGTGCATACCCTTTGACCCAGCAGTGCTACTACTGGGCTTATATTCCAAGGAAATCCTAAAGAAGGGAAAGGGACCTGTATGTGCCAAAATGTTTGTGGCAGCCCTTTTTGTAGTGGATAGAAACTGGAAAATGAATGGATGCCTATCAATTGGAGAATGGTTGGGTAAATTATGGTATATGAATGTTATGGAATATTATTGTTCGGTAAGAAATGACCAACTGGAGGAATACAGAGAAGCTTGGAGAGACTTACATCAACTGATGCTGAGTGAAACGAGGAGAACTAGGGGATCATTATACACTTCAACAATGATACTGTATGAGGATGTATTCTGATGGAAGTGGATATCTTCAACATTGAGAAGAACTAATCCAATTCCAATTGACCAATGATAGACAGAATCAGCTACACCCAGAAAAGGGACACTGGGAAATGAGTGTAAACTGAGAGCATTGTTTTGTTTGTTTGTTTGTTTTTTGTTTTGTTTTGTTTTGTTTCTCTTCCCAGATTATTTTTACCTTCCGAATACAATCCTTCCTTTGCAACAACCACAGCAAAATTCTGTTCTGCACATATATATTGTACCTAAGATATATTATAAGATATTTAATATGTATGGGAATGCCTGCCATCTAGGGGAGGGGGTGGAGGGAAGGAGGGGAAAAACTCGGAACAGAAGGGAGTACAAGGGATAATGTTGTTAAAAAAACAAAAAAAACAAAAACAAAAAAACTATACATATGTACTGTCAAAGAAAAGGTTACAATTATAAAAATTAATTTAAAAAAAGGAAAAAATAATTGGATGCTTTGCATAATAGATTCATAGTTTTTGTTTGTTTTGTTTTGTTGGGTTTTTTTTTTCTTTTTCTTGTACTATAGTCATTTCCCAATCTGTGTCCATGGAAATGTTTTATCTGTTGTTTTTCATATACAGAACAACAACAACAAAATTAACAAACAATACATTGGATCATACAATGACTTATCATTGTAATAATGGAAAACTAAATAACTAGTAACCTTTTACAACATTTTAGCATGCAAAGAAACAAACAAACAAAAAAAGATTATATGTAGCTATTGAACTGATGCTGAGTGAAATGTGTAGGACCCGGAAATCCTTGTATACTTTCAACAACAATACTATATGATGATCAATTCTGATGGATGTGGCCATTTTCAACAATGAGATGAACCAAATCAGTTCTAATAGAGCAGTAATGAACTGAACTAGCTACACCCAGCAAAAGAACTCTGGGAAATTCCCAATCCCTCTATTTTTGTCCGCCTGCATTTTGTATTTCCTTCACAGGCTATTTGTACACTATTTCAAAGTCCGATTCTTTTTATATAGCAAAACAAATGTTTGGACATGTTTGCATATGTTGTATTTAATTTATACTTTGTCGTATTTAACATGTATTTGTCAATCTGCCTTGGGGGGGGGTGTGGAATTAGAACAAAAGTTTTGGCAATGGTCAATGTTATAAAATTACCAATGTATATATCTGGTAAATGTATGCTTTATTTTTTTCGTCTTTATCACTACTCAGCAACATCCTATCTTCAGAGGGATCCTTTAAAAAATATATCAAATATTATCAAACAAAACAAATCTATTCATTAACTGTGTCTGAAATTGTATCTCTCATTTTGTAATTCAGTGGATAGATCACTGGATTTAGAATCAAGACCTGAGTTCATATCCTTCTATGGTTCGTTTATTAACTATATGTCCTTGCTGTGTATATTTCATTCTGCGACAGTTCATACAGATCTACTCCAGTTTCTTTAAATTCTTAATAGTTGTCATCTCTTAGGACACAATAATTCTCTTTTCTTATGCTTTAAGTATTCTTCAATTGATAGATATCCACTTTGTTTCCAGTTCTTTGCTGCAACAAAAAATGCTGCTTAAAATATTTTTGTATTAATGGAGTCTTTCTTTGATCTCTTACAAGTATGTGATAAATAGAAGTAACTCTGGGTCTAAGGTATTGCAGACTAGTGGCTTTTTAGGGCATGTTTTCTAGAAATTGGATTAATTCACAACCCCACCATTAGAATGCTTGATCTCCCATAGTCCTTTCACAATTTACCAGATGGCTATGAGATGGAACCTCAGAGGTGTTTTTATATTTCTCTTATTAGTGATTTGGGGTGGTCTTAATAGCGTTGTTAATAGCTTATGTTTCTTCATTTGAAAACTGCCTGTTCATATCTTTTTTTTTTTTTAACCATTTATTTATGTTGCCCAGGACTAATCCATCTAATTCAACCATTTGTAGTAACTTTGAAGATCTAATCATTCATATATATATATATAAAACATGTAAAATCTGATATGTAAGTAGAAGAATTATCTGAGACATGATTAAGATTTAGAAAATGTTATGTAAAAGACCTTGTGTATACTAAGGTTGAATCATAAAAAGATATAAGCCATAGGAATGGGATTAGAAGTTGGGGAGGAAGACATTAGGAATAATGAAGAAAACTTTCAACATTAGAAGCAACTTCCTGATTAGGAGATATAATTCATGCCATTTGTGTTCTTTACTACTTAGTGGCAATGAGCGGGCATTTAGTGAAAAAGATAGGCAAAAATACTTTTGTGTACTATTACCCAGAGACGCCCTTTTGAAGGCAGTCTGCTTTATCTGTTTCCATAGCACTCATCTCATTTTTCCTCCCCCTTTTCTAACTCAGTCTTTATTTCTCTCCCCCTGCCCCCCCCCCCCATACTTAACAGTCTCTCTTCAGAGAACTTATTTCCTGTCATGGCTTCTGCTATTACCTCTAAGCTATTTACTCTCAAATATACATCACCAGCTCTCCTGGGGTTGCTACCTCAAAGTCAGGTGCTTGAATACTCAAAAGATAAGTGATTTTCTCATTGAAGATAAATTGGAAATCCCTCCACTAAAAATTATTCCTGAGGAATTGCCTGGGACACAAAAAAAGTTAACTAACCTTAAAGTTTCAAAGTGTCAAAGACAGAATTTAAACCCAACTCTTCTCACTGTCCACTCCCAGCCTTATGACCACTAAGCCAACATCTCAAATTGAACTGATCATCCTTGGCTGCCCCCTTAATTAAAGTTATTAAGGACCAGAAATTTAGAAGAAGGCGGCAGGTAGAATTCAGGGTAGCAATATGTAAAATAAAATAGTTTTAACATGTCACCCTCTGACTTACTAGTTGGGTGCAACCAAATAACCTCTTTTAACATACATCTAGGTCTTTACAATGATGAGTAATTGTGCTGAAGTTGCCTTGTTTAAAGGCTATGAAATATGCCATTTAAACATATTTAAATGGTTCCAAAAGATGCGGTTTTAAGAAGGTCCTTGGGAGATTAAGATATCAGTGTTTTAATCAATCCTGAAATAAAGCCAGGATGAAATAAAACAACGAGAACAGTTAAATGATTAGAAAGTATGACATCTACTTCTGTCTTGGGTAGCTTATTTCTTTAAATCTAAATTTCAGCACTTTGGGGATCTGTGATTTCATTGATATATGTACTTCCTCTGCCAATACAAATTGAAATCCTCTAAATTATTAGTTAAAAAAAAAAATCTTTAGGTTGCTGTGGCTTTACAAATAAATCCCTTGATAACCAGGCTTCAGGTAATGAATCTCTCTGAAATTAGATGTTATTTAGGTAGGCCCCTACTTGAAACCATTCCAACTTGGTAGGACCTGTCAAGGTTTTTGATGCACTGGCATGACCTTCAAGAACCTCTGGTCACCTAGGTACTATTGAGGTTTTGGAATAGGACATTAGGGAAAAAATTATTAAATTTTTTTGCTAGTCTTAGGCTCATATGCTTAACTATTTCAATTACATACTGTCTATAGACAAGGCATCATTCATTGAATAGGTATGCTAGGCTGAGATTTGGATAACCACAAAGTTATATATAGCTCTGGTATTACCCTCTGCTTGGTGACTGCTTAAACAAATTACAGACATTCTTTGTGGGAAGAATTCCTCTCAACATTAGACTTATAAATCCGAATTTCATAAAGTGACATTACATATCACAGTGATATTAAAAGTTTAGGAAAATACAAATAAACCTCATTAGAGGATAGAGAATAATAATTATTTTTGAAAGCTGAATTTTGACACTTTTATATTTTTATTTATACTTCTTACTATGAAAATATTTGTTCCATTTCATAAGCTTAATCAAAAATGGGAAGAGAGGTAGAGAATAATTTTAAGTAAAGCAAGAGATTTGCACAAAGACTTGTTTATTTTTAATTGCCATCTATTTTGTCTCTTTGTTGAATTACTGTTTGCTTAACAATTATTACAGACTTGTGGGTGTCTGTTGTTTGCCATAAAGGCCTGGAAGAAAACAAAGTCCAGTGATTCAGCACTCTCATTTTATATGGTCTTATAGAACTAACAAAGCCCCTTCCTTTATACCCTGCCAACCAGTGCAATAATAACAATGATAAAGGTTTAATATCGTTTCCCAAAAGAATTTGGAATTTTAAATACAGTTTGAATTCTAACTAATGAACTTAAAAAGCCACCAGAATTACTTGGTTATATTTCAGTGTTTGAATTACGAGTGTAAATCATATATTTTTATGAAGGCTTAAGTAATTGTTCTTTGTTTATTCTTTCTAAAAGAACCAGTAGCTCATAACTATTTTCATTTCACATTTTCACACTCTTCCCTCTCATATTTTGCTAGTTATAATCGTCCATCCTGCAACTGTTTTTGATCTAACAGATATTTGTTAAGGTTCTGCCATGTACAAAGTACCAAGCTAGTCTACTAGGGAATAGAAAAATAAAAGTGAAAAAGTCCCTGCTGACAGAAAGCCCAAGATATAAAAGGTAGGGAGGGTAAGGCAAAGATTTGCTCATAAGTTGGAAGAGTCAGCAGAGAGCTTCCTTAGGAGTCAACAGAGAACTTCCTTTAGGAGTTGATTCTGGAGCCATAGTTGAAGGGAAGCTAAGAATCTTAAAAGGCCCAGGCAAGGAAGAAATCAACCTAGACATAATGAAAAATTTGCTCAAAGATACAGTACTGAGAAATGGGAAGCTCTTTTGGGGAGCAGTTAGTGGTCTGGTTTGACTGGAAGGACAGTATATCAAGTAAGACTGTAGAGATAGGTGAGAGCCAAAGGCCAGGCTAAGTTAGATGCCACATGAATGGAAGATACAGAAGTTACTAAGAGAGGTAAGGGTGACAAAGTTTGGCAACTGATTTTATATGGCAGTTAAGTTAGAGGGAATGATCAAGGATCTCTTCATGGTTGTAAATCATGGTGATCAGAAGGATAGTCATATAGACAGGTGATAATGTAGATCTGGGGATTGATAAGGGTTTGGATTGTGTATATGTATTTGGGGATCACTTGAACAGTAATTGAGTTGCTTCATCAACTGGGGAACAACCCATTTGATATCAAGGTAGATTGTGCTGGAGAGGAAGACCATGAGCCAGGTCCTGAAGACTGAAAAAATGGAAGAATGAATAATCTGTTCTACAACATCCATCAAGAGCTAGGCAGTACCTTCTATCTGAATCAAGTGACTTTAAAAGAGATGAGGTCATAGATTAAAGGTGGTAAGAAAATGACCTTGAAGTGCTCCTTCTCCTTTCCCAACATGTATGAAGAAACATGAGAAAAGAACCATTTCACACTGAATAAGATAGCTAAGAATGCTATATCTTCGAGGGGGAACCCAGATTTCAAGGAGATAGAAGGGCTTGTACAAAGGACTTTTTTTTTTTTTCCCATCAGACACCATGAAAGGAAGGAGTATATATTATATTACTTTCTATCCTAGAGGAAGGAAGTAGAGAGAAGGAAGGAAAAAAAAATTTGGAATACAAAATTTTGCAAGGGTAAATGTTGGGGCAGCTAGGTGGTGCAGTGGATAGAGCACTAGTCTTGAATTCAGGAGGACCAGTGTTCAAATTTGGTCTCAGACATGTAACACTTCCTAGCTGTGTGACCCTGGGCAAGTCACTTAACCCCAGCCTCAGGGGGGAAAAAATATATACCTTGTGTTGCAATGGCAATATTAATTTGGGGGTTCGAGGAGGTGATGTAATCCTAATTCATAATGCGATATTTGCTTTGTTGTATTTGTATGTGATTGTAGAGACTGAGGGTCCACCTTCCAATGGGAAGAACTCCTATGTGTGAAGCCAGAGGTCTTGGGTTTGATTCTCCCCTCTATTGTGATTTGGTGGTTAACTGTGGCTTCCTCCTCCAGTTGGTGACTTCCTCACTATAATCTCCATCTGGGGAAGCACCCTCACCAACCAGGTTCATTTCAAAGAAAATGTGTCCACTTTATTGCTTCCAAGACCAGATCTTCTCATGAACCTCCCCCCTCCAATACTTTTCACCTTCCTTTTAAATGTTGCTTTCCTCTATCTGAATAGAAGCTCCTTGAAGGTAGGGATTGTCTTATTTTTATTTGTACAGCTGGGCTAAGTGTTGGGAATATGAATATAAGCAGAAAGCAAGATAATCCCTGCTCTCAAGGTGTTTATATTCAAATGGGGTAGGCAACCTTAAAAAATAATAATAAATGCTTTGGGGGAGAGGGTAGTACTGATGGAAAAGCAGATGACAAGATGTCTAGATATCTGCCTGAGCTGGCTAAGCCTTGGCATCCTGATAAGATAATTTTTTTAGCAAGTATTTAACATTGCCTTAATTTCAAAGTGCTGTTTTCTCCTGATTCCAGCCAAATTCCAGTCTCAGGATTACATAAAAATAATGCTTACAAAGCCATTAGCACATGAATCAGAAAAGTGTAATTTTGGTGTCATTATGGATTATTCCTGTAGTTGTATTTTTATGTCATCCTATTACTTCTAGGTTGACAGAATCCTTGATAGAAGTTATTATGAATTATTTTTGTTCTGCTGGTATAAACAGAAAAATTCTTAAAAACAAATTATCATTTAAGCATATAATATATACTAGAACATTCTGAAATGTAACCTCATGTCAAGTTGCTGAAATTCTCTAAGGTTCAGTTTCTTCATCATTGAGTTGGGAATAAACATATCCTAACAGAGTAATGAGGAAAGGAAAAGCATTTATTAAACATTTATCATGTCCCAGACACTATGCTAAACATTAGGAATACAAATATAAGCAAACCAAAATCCCTGGCCTAAAGACCTTTATCTTATAAGAGAAGAAAGTAGTACATGTTGGAAAAGTGAGGACAAGACAAGAGAGTGGCAGGTTTGGAGGATATATACAGGGATCATGACAGGAAGATGGCACAATAGTAGCCAGGTGAATCTCTGGGTCTAGACTGCATGTGGTAAATACTTGATATTTGAAATCCAGGCTCCTAGAACAGAAGCTTAGAATTATAGATGGAAAGTAGAGGTGTTATGGGCCAGAACTTGAAACAAGGTGCTAAGTGATTATGTGCTTAGTACTTATTAGAGTTCATACCTTTAAGAGAGCATATACAAGGAGGAGTTCCCACAAACCCACAGGAACCCAGAAGCCCACTCTTGGAAGCTGAGTCAGATTCATTCCAACTTCTACCTTTGTGCTGGCTGGGGACTTCAGGAGATTCAGAGGCAGGATTCAGTCGAGGAGATTCACTAGTTGGGCAGAAAGAAGGAAGACAGAGAAGTGGTGGCAGGAGAACACTGAAACCAAGATCCGGAAGGCCTCCAGTAAACTAGCCAAGCCCCAAGTAAAGGAGATAAGATTTTGGAAGAGACAATAAAGGATTTGGACTTTAATTCCTGGATGCATTTGGGGTGATTGAACTGAACTGAAACTAAGGCTGCCTCCAGAAGCTCCCCAAGAAACCTCCTCCCAGAAGAATGATTATAATTTAGAGAAGAGAACATTACATGGAGGCAAGAGCATTTCACCATGAAGATGGCAAGGAGAGAAAAGCGCAGTACAAACTTTAAATTAATTTCTAATTGTAAGTTAATATTGGAATAAAAATACAGTAGAGTCCAAACTATTTATTTAATTATTCTTTATTTCCCTCTTATATCTATTGATACACAAACTCCTGCCTTTTTTCTTTTATTTTTTTCCGAATTATTTAAACATCTGGATTTTTTCTTCTTCCTCCTAAGTGGAAAGGGAAAAAAAATAGAAAAAGAAATTTCTTTTGACAAATAGAGGAAACCAAAATAAATTCCTCTATTGGCCATGTCCAAAAACATGTGTCTCATTCTACATACTGGTCTATCCCTTCACCATAGGAGATAGATAACATTCTTCATCATCAAGCCTCTTGAATCATTCCATTGATTGAATTCTAAAGCCTTTCATATTTGTTTTTATGCTATTATTGTTAGACAAATTATTCTGGTTCTGGTCTCTTCATTCTTTATGAGTTCAAGTCTTCACAGGTCTCTCTGAAATTATTCCATTATTTTGTATAGTATAGTAGTTATTCCATTGTTTTCATTTATCATAATTTTTCAGCCATTTACCAAGAATGGTTATTTGCATGGTTTTCACTTCTTTGCCACTATAAAAAAGAATAACTATAAATATTTTTGTACACACAGATCATTTCCCCTTTCTTTGATCTTTTTGGGATACAAGTAGTGGTATGCTGGGTCAAAGTGTATATAGTTTAGTAACTGAGGTCAGAATTGTAAGTTTCTTTTTCAGAATGACTTGGCCAGTTATCAGTTCTACTAACAGTGCTAAGTTTTTTCCCACAGTTCCTTCCAGTATTTTTTTTCATTTTCCTTTTTTTGTCAATTTGTAAGGTGGGAGGCAGTAACTGAGTGGCTTTACTTTTCATTTCTCTTCAAAAAAAGAAAAAAAAAATATGGCAGAAATTAGATATGGAAGCACACTTAACACTATATACCAAGATAAGATCAAAATGGGTCCATGATTTAGGCATAAAGAATGAGATCATAAATAGATTAGAGGAACAGAGAGTAGTCTACCTCTCAGACCTGTGGAGGAGGAAGGAATTTATGACCAGAGGAGAACTAGAGATCATTATTGATCACAAAATAGAAAATTTTGATTACATCAAACTAAAAAGTTTCTGTACAAATCATACTAATGCAAACAAGATTAGAAGGGAAGTAACAAATTAGGAAAATATCTTTACAGTTAAAGGTTCTGATAAAGATCTCATTTCCAAAATATATAGAGAACTGACCCTAATTTATAAGAAATCAAACCATTCTCCAATTGATAAATGGTCAAAGGATATGAACAGACAATTCTCAGATTATGAAATTGAATTATATCCACTCATATGAAAAAGTGTTCCAGATCACTACTGATCAGAGAAATGCAAATTAAGACAACTCTGAGATACCACTACACACCTGTCAGATTGGCTAAGATGACAGGAACAAATAAGAATGAATGTTGGAGAGGATGTGGGAAAACTGGGACTCTGATACATTGTTGGTGGAGCTGTGAAAGAATCCAGCCATTCTGGAGAGCAATTTGGAACTATGCCCAAAAAGTTATCAAACTGTGCATACCCTTTGATCCAGCAGTGCTGCTATTGGGCTTATATTCCAAAGAAATACCAAAGAGGGGAAAGGGACCTGTATGTGCCAAAATGTTTGTGGCAGCTCTTTTTGTAGTATGGATGTCCATCAATTGGAGAATGGTTGTGTAAATTATGGTATATGAAGGTTATGGAATATTATTGCTCTGTAAGAAATGACCAGCAGGATGAATTCAGAAAGGGTTGGAGAGACTTACATGAACTGATGCTGAGTGAAATGAATAGAACCAGAAGATTCGCTGTACACTTCAACAACAATACTGTATGAAGATGTATTCTGATGGAAGTGGATATCTTCAACATAAAGATCAACTCACTTCCAGTTGATCAATGATGGACAGAAACACTACACCCAGAGAAGGAACACTGGGAAGTGAATGTAAATTATTAGCACTACTGTCTATCTACCCAGGTTACTTATACCTTCGGAATCTAATACTTAATGTGCAACAAGAAAATGGTATTTACACACATATATTGTATCTAGGTTATACTGTAACACATGTAAAATGTATGGGATTGCCTGTCATCTAGGGGAGGGAGTAGAGGAACGGAGGGGAAAATTTGGAAAAATGAATATAAGGGATAATGTTATTTTAAAAATTACTCATGCATATATATTGTCAAAAATTTTTATAATTATAAAATTAAAAAAAAAATAAAACTACCACCACCCCCCAAAAAAAGAAAAATCAATCAGAGGTTTGGTTGTTTTTAATGTGACTTATAGATAGCTGAAATTTCTTCCTTTGAGAACTACCTGTTTTGTATCCTTTGGCCATTAGACAGGAAAATGGCTCTTATTATTATTTTTCCCCCTGAGGCAATTGGGGTTAAGTGACTTGCCCCAGGTTCACAACAGCTAAGAAATATTAAATGTCTGAGATCATATTTGAACTCAGGTCCTCCTGACTTCAAGGCTGGTGCTCTGAATCACTTTATTGGACATGAAACATTTATCAAAGAAACTTGCTGTAAAGAGGTTTGATTTTTTTTTTCCCCCTAATTAACTACTTTCCTTTTAATTTTAGCCATATTGAATTTGTTTGTGCTCAACTTTTATCGTATGTGGTCATTAACTTGTTCATGATCTTGTCCTTTGTCCATAAATCTGAAAGGTCATTCATTTCTTCCTTGTAATTTCCTTATAATATTACAAAAAACAAAATCTAGATCATGAATTCATCTGGAGCTAACCTTAATATAAGGTGTGAAGTATTGGCTTAAATTCAATTTCTAACTGCTGCCCAGTTTTTCCAGCAATTTTTATTTAATAGTGACAAAAACTGTCGCTAAAAATTATGAGTACTTATTCCAGTCGCTGACGTCTTTAGGTTTATTGAACACTGAGTTTCCAGGGTTCATTTGCTTCTATATTTTATATATCTAATCTTCCCACCCATTTGCCTCCTTTTTTTCTTTTTAACCAGTAACCATACTGCTTTGTAGTATAGTTTGAGATTTGTTACTTTTGGCCTTCCTTCCTTTCCCCCCCTTTTTCCCCATTATTTCCCTTAAGAGTCTTAATTCTGTTCTTAAATGAATTTTGTTACTGTTTCTAATGTCATAGAGTAATCTCTTGTTAGTTTGATTGGTATGGTACTGAATAAGAAAATGAATTTAGGTAATGTCATTTTTATCATATTGTTTCTATTTATCCATAGGAAATTAATATTTCTCCAATTACTTAAGTTTACCTTTATTGCCCTAAAGATTAATTTGCAATATATTCATATAGTTTCTGTATGTGGCTTAATAATAGAATCTCCAGTATTTTATATATTCTGTAGTTATTTTAAATGTAATTTCTCTTCCTGCTAAGCTGGTAAAATACAGAAATGCTGATATGCAGATTAATTTTATATTCCATAACATCACTCAAGTTATTGTTTCAATTAATTGTTAGTTGACTCTCTAAAGTTCCCTAAGCACATCATTTCATCTGCAAATAGCAATAATTTTGTTTCTTCTTTGCCACGCTTATTTCCTCAATGTCTTTTTTCTTATTGCTGTAACTAACATTTCTAATAAATCAACAGGCATTTATTAATTGCATGCTATGTGCCAGGCACTATGATAAAAGTGGTAAGGATATAAAGAAAAGCAAAAAAAACATTCCTGCTATCAAAAAGATCACAGTCTAATGTTGGAGAAGGGACAACATACAAACAAGATATATACCAGACAATTGGAGACAATTTCAGAGGGAAGACATTAATATCAAGAAAAACTAGGAAATACTTGGAGAAAGTAGTTCTTTTGCTAAGATTTGAAGAAAGCCAGGCGTAAAGAGAGAGAATAAGAAAAATCCAGATATAGGGATCAGTCAACAAAAATACCTGGAGTCAGAAGCTTGATTGTCTTGTACAAGGAACAGAGAGAAGACCAGCATTACTTAACTAAAAAGGACATAGAAGGAATTAAGATAGAAGAAGATTGAAAAGGTAGGAAGGGACAGTACTATAGAAATTAATTTACTTACTCAGTACCATATCAATCAAACAACCAAAAGGATTACTTTATAGAATTAGGGGGAAAAAAACAACAACAATAAAAGTCTACCCTTTCTGTTGTTGTTTGCTTGCATTGTTTTCCCGCTCGGTTGTTTTTTTTTTTTTTTTTTACTTTCTAGATCCGATTTTTCTTATACAGCAAGTATAAATATGTATACATACATTGTATTTAACATATATTTTAACATATTTAACATGTATCAGATTATATTCATCTAGGGGAGGGGATGGGAGGAAGAAGGGGAAAAGTTGGAACAGCAAAGCGTCAGTGTTGAAAAATTACCCATGCATATGTTTTGTCAATAAAAAGTTATAATTTTTTTTTTAAATTTATCTGCAAGAACAAAAGATCAAGAATATTAAAGGGAATTAATGCAGGGGGAAAGTAGGAAAAAGGTATAGCAGTGCCAGATCTCAGATTATACTACTAAATAAGAATCACCAAAGCAATTTGGATAAGACATAGAGGTTGATTAGTGGAACAGACTAGTTATATAATATACCAGAGGGAATGAGTATAGTAGCCTAGTGTTTGGTTCCAACTTGTAGGATAAGAATTCATTCTTCAACAATAAGTGGTTGGGAAGAGAAGTCTGATAAAAACTAGATCTAGATCAACATCATACTGTCTACCAAAAGTTCCAAATGGGTACATGATTTAGACATAAAAGGTGATATAAAGTAAAAGAGAAAATAGGAATCTGGGAGATAATCTTTGTAGCAAACTTCTGAAAAAAATCTCCAAATTATAAATGGTTAAAGGGATATGAACAAACAATTTTCAAAGAACGAAATCTTAGCTACCAAAAGCCATGTAAAAGAAAAGCTTAAATCATTAATAATTAAAACATCTCTGAAATGCTACCACAGCTATCAAATTGGCAAAGTTACTTTAAAAGGTAGGGGTGGGAAGAAACATAATGAAGATGCTCTGGGAAAACAGAGTTGTTGTACCTATAAACTGGTCCAGCCATTTTGGAAGACAATTAATTCATAACTGCCCCAAAAGCTAATAAGTTGTACATACTCTTAAACCTGGCACTACTGCTACTAAATCAATATCTAAGCAATCAAAGGAAAAAGAAAAGAACCCATGTATACAAAAAATAACTTAAAGTCACTTTTTTTTGGTGACACAGAATTGGAAATTGAGATTGGTGCCCATCATTTGGGAATTAAATTAGGGTTTATGAAAGAAATGGAATGGTGCTGTTAAAAATAATGAGGGGAATAGTTTCAGAGAAACTTGGGAAAATTTATATAAAACTGACAGTGAGGTAAACAGAATTAAGAAAACAATTTCTAAAATAGCAACAATATTATAAAAGAACTTAACTTTGAAAGAGTTAGAAACTCTTTTCATTAATGACCAACCACCATTCCAGTGGATTTATAAGTATACTGCTTATTTCCAAATGGAGAGGTGATGTATTCAAAATGCAGTTTGAAGCATTTTAGAGTAGAACATAATCAATGAGAGAATTTGTTTTGTTTAATCATACATGATTGTAACAGGTTTTATTTTTCTTCTTTTCAGGGGTGGGGGTAGCAGGAAGTTTACACATGTGTTTGTGAGAGACAGACAGATGGGGGTAGGGCGCGGGGAGGAAGTAGAGGGAGAAGGAGAAAGAGGGAAAGATGAATCAAAAAATAGAATTTTTTATAAAGAAGGGGTCAAAGTTATGAAGGACTTTACAAGCAAAATAGAAGATTTCATTTTTAAAACTGAGAGGATATAGAAGGCAACTGTATTCATTGAATAGAGGAAGATGACTTGGTCAGATCTGTGCTTTAGGAAGGTAAATTTGACAACTGAATAGATTATAGACTGGAGTGGAGAGAGATTTGAGATCTTAACGAGCAAACAGTTGTCTTGGCATGAGCTATGACAAGTTGCACCAGAATATGTGACAGTGTCAGAGAACAGAAGGGAATATGTGCTAGAGATGTTTCAAAGTTAAAAATGATACCTCATATGTTTTTATAAACATTTTGTTAATTGTTCTTTGAGTGATTAAGGTTCTTTTATAATTCTGTCTAGTCCCTGTGGGAGTTTGTTCCCCCTTTGGATAGTCATTTATAGCTTTTTCTTGGTTTGTTGGCATATAGTTGGACAAATATGATGTCTAATAATTCTGCATTTCTTGTAAATTCTCTTTTCATTTTTGCTTCTGTTTGGTTTTCCTCTTTTTTAGCCAATGGTTATTTTTTTTCCTCAGAAAATCTACTTCTAATTTTATTAATTCAAAAGGTTGTTTGTTTTTTGCTTTCATTTTTTCATTTTCAGGATTCCTATTTTTGTAATTTGAGATTTTTAAATTTGATGTTTTTCCAGGGGATTTTTTAGTTGCATGTCCAATTCTTTGATCTCTTCTGTGTGTTTTGGTGTTGTTGTTATTGCTATTTTAAATAAGTATATTTAAAAACCTTTAAAGACATAAAATTTCCCCTAAAGGATATTTTGTATGCATCCCATAACTTTTAATGTGTTGTCTCAATGCTGCTATTGTCTTTAATGAAATTAATTATCTATTGTTTCTATGACTTATTCTATTATCGGTATCATGAACAGTCAAGAAATATATACTGCCTTCTTTCTTTTACATAAAATTGTGCCTTTTCACTAGCTGTCCCTCATGCCCAGAATACTTTGTTCTTTGTTTTCCTTCAAGATTCAGCTAAAATCTTAAATTCTATAAGAATCCTTTCCTCATCCTCCCCATTCCTATTTCCTTCCCTCTGAGATTATCTCAGAATATCTTTTATTTGCATCGGTGTTTACTTGTCTCCCCCATTAAAATATGAGCTCCATGAGATTGTTTCCCAGAGCTTAGCACAGTGACATTCACATAGTATGGACTTAATAAATGCTTCTTAACTGACCTAACTCAACTTTAAATCTCTGCATCAAGGTAACAAGATTAGTCTTCAGTCTCTTCCATAATAGATCTTTAAGTCAAGATACCATTCAGAGTTATAAAATAAATAGAGCTTGCTCTCTCTGGTGTGATTGAGACACCTTATATAAACATTCTAAGTGTTTCTTGTAGGTTTAAGTAAATGTTTACATTTACATACACTTATAGTTTTTAGATTAAGTGGTCATAGTGAGAGAATATAAATCCTTGGTTTAGGATAACTCCCCACAGAGACATGCTCCTTTTGCTTAAGCTAAATCGATTCATCATATTTTTACCCTATCTCACGTTCCCTTGTCTCCAAAGTAATTCTTAGTTAATATATATTGCCAAACTTTCCTAGTGCATTTTAATTATTTGCTTCATTACTATCTACCAAATGAAATTACTCAACATAGTGCTTTTAATTTGCCCTTGACCAAGTCTAGAAGGTCAGTTATCATTAATTTAGTGCATTGTTGCTGCATAGCAAAATTGTGAAAATGTGCTCTGACACTTCATGAGATAGTGCTAAATGAATTATGTAGTGTTAAATAAAACCCTTTTTAAGTTACTTTAAATTATTCAAAGTTAATTAAAGTATTTTAAGATTTTTTTTTAATTCCCTTTCATTTCTACAGGTTAACCTTTTGAGTTTTAAACTACTGAAAGCTCTTTTTGGAAGGAGCATAAAAATAATAGTTGGCATTTTCAGCAGATAATTGGAAGACCAAGATTCTATTGGAGCTTTCTTTCCTAGGAAAGAGAGGACTGTGCCAACATTTATTATTTTCTGTAAAATGTTTAATAACATTAAATATATGACATATATATATGAGAAATATATGTCAATAAATGTGATGTATAAATATGTGACATTAGAAATTATAGATAGCCTCAATTGCTGACAAAACTGTTTTGTGCTTAAGATTTTAAAAAAGAAATATAAATCAAAAAAATCCAAATACAGATTGAAATCCAGTGACCCATAATAAGTGCAAATACAAAAAAAGATAAGCATAAGCTAATGTTTGCAATGAAATACCCAAATATACTGAAACCCAAACTCTGATCAATCTGCTGGAAATAATTTATTATGGGAAAAGGGGATCTGACTATATGTCCCTTCTAGATGACCCAAAGATAAAAATAGTAAAGTGAGCTATTTGAAACATGAACAAAGATTTCATGGTGCAGTAAAAAAACTGATGAGAGGAAGGGGGCTTCAAGAGAAAGATGGATTGGAAAGAGAGTGTCACTAAGGAAAGAACTTTATGAAATGTATCTTCAGAAGACACATATTATACACACAGATACATAGTAATACATTCAGGGATCAAGTAGTCATGTCAAAACATGTATGTTCTTGAATGCATCATCTCCTCTTTAAGTTTTTTTGATTACATGTTGATTCAATTCAGTAGCTAAAATATGGGGAATGATTATTCATCTATCTTTGAATTCTCCCTTTCTCTCAACTTTTAATTATCCCTTAATTGCCAAATCTAATTACCTTTTCTCACTCCTCAAACTTTTTCACTTCTCTGTGGTAGTGATTCAGTTAACTATGCTTTCCTCAGGAGCGTTTGACTCTTCCAATCTATCTGACATTACTTTTCAATCTTCTTTTCCAAGTCATCATTTGTATCACACTTCCTAATTGTGAGTTTACCCACTGTAGTGTTCTTGTTGGTTTCCTAGAGGTCCCTAGACCAGCCTTCCTTTCAGTAGATTAATCACCACAAGAATAGCCAGGTGTTAAAGTCCAAATTCTTTATTATCTCCTTGCCTGGGGCTCAACTAGTTTTCTGGAGAGCCTTCAGATGGAACTTGGTCTCAGTGGAAGAAATGCACAAGACCAGCCACCAGGGTGGTGTGAGATGGAGTGAATCTTCTTGAACCAGTCTTGAACCAGTCTCTCCCAAACTGCAGGAAGGAGGAGAGCCACCAGAAGCCTGATCAAAGATGGAATGTCTGGCTGAGTTTGTCCCAGTTTTATATGCTCTATTTTAATTACATCATTGTAGGTGTGAATCTTGTAGAACTATATTAAGTACTAAGTACATGTACTGAACTAGAGAACTATTAATCACCACCATGCTAAACTAGATAACCATTGTCTTAGCAATTCCACTTAGTTAGCACCTTGTAAGAATCCTTGTTTCAAGTACAGAGTTCTGGCCCATAACACCCCAGCTATGTCCTAGGCCTCCTTCCCTTTTTTCCTCTATGCTTTCTCACATAGTGACCCTTACAGTTCCCATGGATTTAATTATCATCTGTCTAGAGATAACTCACAAGAGGTTGTAAATGGATATGATAGTCCTATATCATCAAATACCCACTGAACTTTTGAACTGGGTGTTTATTAAGCATCTGAAGCTTAACATGTACAAAATAAAATTCATCATCACTCCTATAGAACCCTCTTTGGAACACATACTTATGTCAAGGGTGCCACTGTTCTTTTAATCACACAAGTTCACAACCTGTCAGTCAACAGTGAACAAGCATTTATTAAGCACTTTTTAATGTGTCAGATACTGTGCTGTGTTGTGTCACCTTTGACTTTTAGCTCATGATGTTCAGTAAATCTTTGTTGATTGATGTGCAGAAGACATTTCCTTTTCTCCTCTTTACTAGCCTCTTGAGACTACAGGTAGATGTACTCCTCTATTTCTTCTCAAATTTAAAATCCACATAGATATACTTTGTATTCTCCCAAATTCAATCATTTGTCAATTCCAATGTGTTCTTTACTGTGCTTACCAAACGGCAGTATCCTAGGATTTAGCCTTCTGTTTGTATGTGTGAATTCTATTTTTTTAATTGCATATAACTTGTTTTAATTTAATTTTTTAAATTGTATATAATTTGTTTCCCCAAAAGATTATATCTTCTTGATAGCAGAGTACTTAAATGTGTTTCCTAGTAACACTTATTTCTTTACTATTAGATAGGTAACATTGAAAAACTTGTACTTTGAAAAAAAACATCTCTAATAATGAAAGTTATAAAATTGAAAATAAACTTTAATAAGTATTAAGTATCATAGGAACTTGGTATATAATTACATTCTCCTAGACTTTGATATCTAAGTTTCTTATATTCTAATCGCTTAAAAATTCTCATTAATTGGGGTTTTCTTTCATTTAGTTATAATAGAAAGTTGGGGGTCTTGTTCTCTTTTGAGTACATAAAAATCTTTTCTTCCTCCAACCCAGTTTATTGCCTACTAAACGTCTTTGTACTTTCCTGATTCTGGAATGACTTTATCTTTTTCCTTCCAGACTCTATGACGCTTTCCTTGGTCCCCTTAGCCTTTTTCACCATTATATGATCTTTATTAGCATCAATTGACCACATAGTATATTTGACACTGTCAAATGATGCTTTGTGATATCATTTCTACTGACCCATTAGTCAGTTTTTGTTTTATTTCTCTTAACTAGATAGTGGGTTCAGATTGTTAGAGAAAGAGGACCCTAGAGACCATCACTTATTCAGATAAAGAAACTAAGTGAAACCCAGAGAGAAAAACTGACAGGCAGAACTTGAATCCATGACTTCTGACTTCTAATCTTTTCCTTCATACTTCCCTTTCTTCCTTGAATACAACAACTCTCTTAAATTTTGTTAAATTCCACAATATCAACTTGTATGTTATACAAAAGTAGGTGCTCAAACAAATATTGATGGACTAGATTACATTCTAATCTTGATCGTATAACTTGTTTTTTTTCAAATAATTTGCATTACTAAGAATTTTACCTTACTGTTTTTGTGTTGTAGATGCCTTTTTTTTTTTTTTTTTTTTTTTTTTTTTGGCCTTGAATTCAATACTGTAATCCTGCCAACCAAATTGGTTTCTCTCTCTTCCTTATGTACAATATTCATTCTCCTATCTCTGTGCTTTTACTCTGTTGCAAAATACTTGGAATGTACCCTCTTCTTGCTTCTTTCGAATTCCTTTTTTCCTTTAAGACACATCTCAAACACCATCTTATGCTTGAAACATTTCCTAATCATCTCAAGCAGTTAATTCCCTCCCTCCAGATCTTTATATTTTATTACTTTGTGCATATTTGATTTTATTCATTTTATATTTTTATCTGTACTTCCATAGGATACAAGTTCCTTTCAAGTAGGAATTGTTTTATTCTTGGTACTTGTATGTACTTCCTCCAGCAGATTACCACCTGGATCATTCAACCTTTCCCTGCCCACTGGCAACTTCACTACTTCCTAAAATCTGCCTGTGTCTTTCCCCTTCTCAATAAATCCTCACTTGATACCTCATCCTCCGTGGCTATCATCTTTTAACCTCTCCTCCCTTTTGTTTCTAGACTCTTTGAGAAAGCTGTTTCCAACTGGTGCCTCTATTTCTGTTTTCTCTCTTTTCTGAGCTCTCTGTAATCCTGCCTCCAATTTCAAAATTCAACTAAAACTCTTCTCTCCAGTTATTGATAGTATCTTAATTGCTAAATCTAATGGTCTTTTTATTAGTATTCATCTTTCTTGATCATTCTGATCATTCTGCATCTTCTTTTTTTTTTTTTCCATTCTGCATCTTCTTGACACACTCTGCTCTCTTCCGATTTTTCTATGCAATTGACTCCTTAGATACTTTTGCAGAATCCAGGGTGTCCCCTGGGTGCCCCATAGGACTCCATCCTGAGCTTTCGGTATTCTCATAAGCTCCCATAGATCTAATTACCATCTCTGTATAGATGATTCTCAGATCTGTTTGTCCAGCCCTAACCCAACTCCTAATTTCCAGTCTGCTGTTATTAGTTACCTATTGGACATCTCAAAGTGGATGTCTCATATCCACTAACATTTTAGACTTGATGTAAATAAAACTGAATTCATTATCTTTCTCCCCAAACTTCCCCTCTTCTTAACTTCACTAATTTAAATATAGAACTTCAGTGAGTATTCATTTGAATACTAATATGCACACATATTAAGAAAAATGTATTGATTTGAGTCTATTGATCAAAGATAATTTTTAATATTAAAATTTTGAGAATTACTGCATTCTAAGACTTAACACAAGTTAACATGGTATAAATACATCAAGTAATGAGAGAAATTCCATCTACAAATGGAAATCACATATTACATTAGACTTACAAGTACTGAAATATATTTTGTTTTGAAACTAGCATACTTTTGAGTTTGTCTTGTAATATTGCTATCAATAAGGTATAATTGCTCTTAGCTGAATTATGGAGATAATTTTTTTAAGTGGCAGCATTTGGCCATACACAGAAGGTTGTATTAATAGTTCTTCTATTTTTCAGGTTACAAATAGAAGAATCTTCAAAACCTGTAAGATTATCACAGCAGCTGGACAAAGCTGTTACAACAAATTTTAAACCTGTGGCTAATCATCAGTACAATGTAAGTTTCATGAATTTCTTTCTCTGTACCTCTCTGTTTTTGTTCTTATGTCTAATGATTAATGAAAATCTGGTATAGCTTAATTTTTTTTTTTAACTACGGTGTTCACAGATAAGCAGTTATTGATTTTAAGTGGAAAATTTTATTCATAGGTTTTTTAAAAAATTCTAAAATATTTGTTAACTTATTTCTAAATTTATTCTAGACTATAATCCAAAAAGTAGCATTTCCACATAAAAAATAGGAGAAAGAAAGATTAAATGTAAAATCATAAATGTCTGTTATGTACAGTTTCTTTTTGAAGTACATAACAAATTCATTTTTTTCTTTGTGTTTCCTTTTGAACTTATCTTCTGTTCTTTCTTTTTAAATTCTTTAATAACAACTTTTTTCTTTATTTTTGTGACATGATTACTAGTTCCACTCTTCTCTGCAAACAAACAAAAAAGAAAACCACCACCTTTGTAACAAAGATTCATAGTCAAGCAAAACAGATACATCCGCAGAGGTCTCATTAAACTCTTTTGAGTCCAGCTCATTCATGTCAGAAGGATTGTTTCATCTTTGATCTTTTGGTAGTTCTAGTTTATTATATCAATCAGAGTTCTTAAGTCTTTCAAGTTTTTCTTCATGGTATTGTTGTTATTCTATAAATTATTCTAGTTCTGTTCACTTTACTCTTCATTAAATCATGCAAAGCTTCCCAAATTTCTCTGAAATATCTCTTTCATCAGTTTTTATAGCACAATAATATTTCGTTTCATTCATATACCATAATTTGTTCAACCATTCCTCAGTTAATGGGCATGAGCTTTGACTCGAGATTGTACAACAACAACAAAAAAGTTCTTTCTTTGATTTCTTTAAGGTAAAGATCTAATAGCACCACTGAATTCAGTGTCTTTGGGGGAATAGTTTAAAATTGCTTTCCAGAATGATTGTGCCAATTAATAAATCCACCAGCAGTACACCATTGTGACTGTCTTCTCATAGTCATTCCAACAAGTTTTTTGTATTTTTTTTTTTTTAGTCATTTTTGTCATTCTGATAGGTGTAAGGTAGATGTGTTAACTTGCATTTTTAAATGATTTTGTTCATTGCTTTTAAAGGAAATTGAACTTAATCAGTTTTGTAATTAAAGGTAAATGTTATAGCCAGGCATTAATGAAAATTTTTCTAGGTACCATTATAACAACATTAAACACTTCAGGCTGATTTATTTTCCAAGCATTGTCCTACTTATTACTTGCCCTATCCCATGGCCAATGAATCCTTCTTGTTCTTCCAATTTTCCTAAGCAAAAATCTCTTCCTACACTCATGTTTCTGCTTATCCTTAGTCCCTTTCTTCTTGCTTCCACAGTGACTTCTGGATCTCCTACTCTCTTTTAACCCACTATCTTTTACCTTCTTTCTCACTCTCTTATATTCCTTAAGTGAAACTTGGTTTTCTCTTAAAACCATCATATTCTTTACTCACCTTTCCAGTGCTGGTTCCTTCTCTTGGCATCCAGTACCCAGTATTGAAGATTTTGCTTCTCACTGATGCTTCCTACTACTTCATATTCCCTAGGTTTTTTAAAAAAAGGTTATCAGTGCACCAGTTTCTCCAACCCCATATTTTCTTTTTGTCTTTTACATTCAACTATTAAGTGGGGTTGTCACAAATTAATACTAGACACCAACCAAAGTTTTCTGCCTCTAAGGTCTTAAAATGTGAAATTCTTTTCTCTGACCTTCAATTTTGCCTTTTCCATTCCTAGGGCCAATCTATGGATTCTTTTCAATTAGTGCTTTGCTTTTGTGTTCAGAAGTTCTCAACTCTTTTATTATTTTTGCATTGTGTGTTCAGGTTTTTTATTTGTAATGTTATTCGGGAGACATATGATACTTAAGTTGTCTCTATACAACTGTCTTTGAGATTGCTGTTATTTGCTTATAATGGTAATCATGATTTTAAAATTTTTATTACTTCCACCTTGTCTTTCATTTCTATATGTTTCTTATCCCAGTCATTTGTTATTCTTTTTGCTTCTTTGAATAGTTTCACCATCGTGGATTCAAATTTTTGTACAAGCAATGACTTCTGCCATTTGTTCCTTTTATAACTTCTTTCCTGAACCATTCAGGGTTATCCTGCTATAGTTCCATGCTCTGTTGAGAAATGAGAGTTGTCTCTTATTAAGTGTGATTTTAATTTTCTTTTGTTTTTTACTTACTGACAATTTGATGTCATTTAGATATCTTAGAAGCCATCTTCCTTTCTTTTTAAGTATCTTCTGTTTACTTTCCTGCCTGTGGTCTTGAGTTTTTAACTAAATTTTCTTCCTCCTGAAATCTTTGGTGTTTCAAATGAGGTAATATTTGTAATGGCACATAGATACCTACCAAATATTTCTTCCCTTCCCTCCCCTTTTAGTTTCTTGTCCTTATACTCTCCCAGTGCTCAATTTCTGACTCTTTCCCATGTAATGGTAGCTCTCTTAGGAACTATAGATAAAAACTGTCTCAGCCTCCTCCCACCCACATTGAAGAATTCCCTTTTTGCTAGTCTTAGGGAACTCTAGGGAAACAGGTCTCAGCTAGATATTATTCACTTTCCTTTCAGCATAGTATAGCCCCCACACACATACTGACATCCTGTCGGTTCTTTCTGTTCTTTATGTCTCTGACTGAGCCCTGCTACCCACATAGAGTAGATTTGTGGCTTTCTATTCCTTTCCTTACTCTACAAATTGGGATGCCAAGGAGAATTCTTTTACTTGTTGCCATTTGAACAGTGAGGTGAGAAAAGAGGCAGGGTATGCTAACAGAGTCTCCCACATCAACCAGGAAATTGCTGAGTACCCAAAGCACAATCTGGTGGGAGAGAAGAGGATACTGAGAGAGTTCTGTTAGGGTGAGTTAATACATTTAAAGTGTTTTTGCAAGCCTTAATGTGCAGTATAAGTGCTAATTACTTTCCTTGTTCTTCTACTACTTCTACTGTTTCTAAGATACTGAATGCTGCAGAAGGTTATTACAAAACTCATTTAGACTGTATTTACTATAAACTAAGTTGTCTAACTTCAGTTGAGTTCTCCCTGGTTCACAGAATCTTTTTATTCATTGCTTTGAAGCAAGTTTCCTTTTTAAAGACTCTGATCTTAAGATCATGCTTTTATCTAAACTTTTAAAAATCAATTCCAAGGTACATGCCAAGGGTTGCCTAACTTTCATTTCTTTGACAATAACACACACACACACACAGTTTTGGAAAATACTTAAGTGGACATTTAATCCATCACATACCAATATAAGAATTCTTTCTATCACAGCCCCCCACAGGTGACCTTGGTTTTCACTTTAAAATCTCCTCCAGTGAAGAAGGACTCACTTTTCCCTAAAACTCTTAATTGTGAAGGTATTTTTCCTTTTATTGAGTTGAAAAATACTTTTTTTTGTCATTTCCATTTTTTTCTCTTAGATCTGCCTTTGGGAATAAGTTCAACAGGTCTGATTGCTCCTCTATATATAACTTTAGAAAAAAAAAATATGTTTAATCCACAAGCATTTACTAAGAGCCCAGTATATACCAGTTATTTCAGTCATGTCCAGTTCTTGGTGATCCCATTTGGGGTTTTCTTGGCAAAGATACTAAAGTGGCTTGCCATTTCCTTCTCCCTCTCATTTGACAGATGAAAAAACTGAGACAAATAGGATTAAGTAAGTTGCCCAGGGTCACCCGCTAATAAGTTTCTGATTTGTACTCAAGAGGATGAATCTGCCCTATCCCTATTAAATTCATCTGAATATGGACCACATTTTTCCAAAATCTGGACTATTGTGAAATTTTAGCTAGAACTTACAATTATAATTTTTATGTGTATTATATGTGTGTATATGGTTTGTTTTTGTTTTTTTCTTTTCAAAGAGAAATTTTCTATTCAGGAAGCATTCTATTTAGAAAGTCAATTATTAATGCTGAAATTTATCTGCTGTGCCACCTAGCTGCCCATTGTATTACAGTGCTAGTGATAGAAATACAAAGAATAAAGTATTCTTCATCCCCAAGGAGTTTACTGACAGAGATTATATTGCCCTAAATCTTCTTTGCCCCTGGCTAAGATTCTTCAGACTATGTCTCAGTGCTGTCTGAGGAACTTATAATATTTTGCTGCAACCTTTGTGTATACTTCCAGCTGTAGCATTCCTCCAATCTGCAAAGTTCGTAATAATATCAGAAAAGGAAATGGGATTATTTTATTATGACTTGTTTTAGTGATTACTGGTTTTCCATTCTAAATATTCATAAACTATCCCTTTTTATCCTTGGTTTTTTATGTAATCCAGAAATTAAAGTCAAGTTTGTTGGCCAATAGTTTTTAGAATCCACCCTTTTTCATCTTTAAAAATCAAGGCATCAGGTTTACAGTGCCTCTCCCATTCTATTAATCTTTTATAGATTACCAGGTGGGCTTAGCAGTCACTGCAGCCAGATTTTTACTCTTAGGATATAGTTCATCTGAATGCAGATTAAGACAGTTCTGAGGTACCTGTAGATTTCTCTCAGATTGGGTAAGATTACAGGAAAACGTAATGATAAACATTGGAGGGGATATAGGAAAACTGGGACACTGGGTGGAGTTGTGAACTGATCCAACCATTCTGGAGAGCAATTTGAAACTATGCCCAAAAGACTATCAAACTGCATATCCTTTGATCCAGCATTGCTACTACTGTGTCTATATTCCAGGAGATTAAAGGATCCACATATGCAAAAATATTTGTAGGATATAGTTCTTCTGGCTGGTGCTTTGAACTCAGGTTTCATATCCCTGTTCTGTATATCCAAGTCTCCTTGACAGAGAAAACAAAAGTAAAGCAAGAGTTAAAGAGCTATTTCTTATCTCTGTCATTTTCTTTTTTTCTCTCATATACCCCAAGTACTTGTGAGGAGCACCCTCTTACATAAATAGGGTTCTTTGTCAACCTTTACTCTCTCCTGATACTGTTTTTGCTTCTATCTTCTACAAATCTCTATTCTGGGTGATTTATCCACCCTTTGATTCAATCTGCATGGATCTCTTTAGACACATACTCCTTTTCTTTCTTATTGTAATCATGTTGGTTTCTTGAGAATTTTATTACAGATTCACATATGTAGGCCCACTTCTTTAAAATCTTACAGACTACAAGAGATGGATATTTGTACCTGTATTAGCTTTATTTTATAAATGAAGAAATTGAGTTGCCCAGGGTCCTACAGTCAGCAACAAAGTGTCAGATCTAGCAATCAAACTCAGATCTACTTCATCTTCTCTCCATGTTTGCTATTTGACAATGTGCTTTATCAAACAATATTATTTCTTTTTTCTTTTTTTTCTGTCCTAAGTATTTCCTTCAGGCTTTTATAGATCCTTATGCAAATGTGTCTTTTTTTAGATTGTTATGCAAGTGTACAATATTCTATCAAACCTCTTCTTTAAAAACCATTTGTTGTTAACAAATCATATACTTCCATTTTAGTTGCATTCTCTGCTGCTAAATGTTGTTTCCATTATTACCTATAATTTCTGTATTGATACATAAATGAAGCCACTTTCTATCACTTATATTTATTCCTCTGAAAATTATAACAGTTTTAAGTGAACATTTTCTTTTCTCAGTTTTCAATTTAAAGTTTTCTTGAGCAGGTCAGCAAATCTTCATATTAAGAAGCCTGAATTAATTTCTCTAGTTATTGGTCAAGTTATTTGCCTTTCATTTCAAGAAAACAGTATTAATACTGATTATTACAAGAATTGTATTTTTCTTTAGGGAGGTGGGAGTAGAAAGAAAAAAAATACATTTTTGTTAATTGGATAAAATTAAATAGATTGCTATTAGTTGAGAATTTTAAATGACAAAAAATTATTGGCATGGTCTACTTAGAGTCATTGATGGAGCTAATTATTTTCTATCAGAACAATACATGTCCAGTAAGAAATATGGTGACTGTGAGTGGACTGAGGCTTGAAGAAATTAGCATCTATGGGGCTTATCACAACCATGCACATCCATGACCTTTTTAATTAACAAGGATTTATCAACTTATGTTAGAATTTGGTTATATATTAATCATGTTATTGAGACTCAGCATTAATCAGAGCAGTGTTACATGAGGTATGCTTATATTTTTTTTCTAGCTTATTTATTTCAATGGAATTTTAAAATGTTTTTTAAATTGATGTTTTAAGTATTCAAAATCCTTTAGAGAGTGGTTTAAGTTGATTTTTTTTTAATCACTCATTTGAAATCTCTAATTACAATATATATTTAAAATTTTCATTTTCAAAAGAAACTAATTTAATCATTCTGCTATTCCTTCTGACAAAACAAAATGGTACTTCTGAGTAAGTGATCATATGTGCTAGAGGAATTATATAGTTCAAAGTGTTGGTAAGACCAGTGTTTCTTTTCATTTTCTATAAGCTGTCTTACTGCCAGTTATCCCTTTTAGTGGTCTTTATTATGTGCCAATTCTTTACTGACATTACAAGTATTAATGAATGATAAAATTGAAATGACTTTTTAAATTTTTAAACGTGTTTTAAATGTATATTGTCATTTGTTTCATTTTCTAAATAGATTGAATATGAGAAGAAAAAGAAAGAAGATGGAAAGCGAGCTAGAGCTGATAAGCAACAGGTTTTGGACATGTTGTTTTCAGCTTTTGAAAAACATCAGTATTACAATATTAAGGATTTAGTGGACATCACCAAACAGCCTGTGGTATGTATATGTTCCCACAGATCTTTTTGTGAATTGTTTCAAAACATTATCAAACATTTGAATGGCACAGGGGAGAGAGCACTTGGGGATGAAGGCAGAAAGGCCTGAGTTCAAGTTTAGTCTTACATATGTCCTAGATGTGGAATTGCAGCAAATCACTTCATCACTCATTAGCATCAATTTCTTCATCAAGAAAATGGGGATAATTAGATTACTAATCTTGCAAATTTATAAACCACTTTCAAGTGGTTTATAAATCAGTACATAGATACTAGCTACTTGATATTATTACCATATGGACAAGTAATAATAGTTAACATTTATTATGTGCCAGGCACTGTGCTAAACATTTTACAAGTAATAATTATTAGAGAACTTGGTATCTTTGGATGTTACCAAATAATCCTTTTCATATCTGTTCTCACATTTAATATTCAGAAGCTTGTTAGCATAAAAATGTAAACGAATTCACCTAGTGCTTAGAGAGCAATCGACATTTATAGATTAAATCAATAGCATTTTAAAAATTCTAATGTATTCAATGTCAGCAATTCCTCATAAGCAGGTGATGTTTTTCCCTTCTATCTTTACTCTGGTGAGTACCCAAAACTAACAAACCAAAAAACAACCCTGTTTAACTTATAATAAAGTCCTTCATTGTCAATATTTATCACATCATAGGCTTTTCCTTTCTCAGTCACCCACTTTTTCAATCCTTCTCCTCCAAAAGAATAAATACCTCACCTTGATGCTCTTTGAACAATGTACTTAGAACTGTGATCACATTCTTTAAAAGGCACAAAGCTCCTAGACCATTTTCCCCACAGTATAAGATTCTAGCATTTTTTGGTGACTAATGCTTTACATTCAAAGGTATTCCTTAACAATGGAAAGAATTGCATTGGATATACTTTTTATTTCCTGTCATTTTAGCTTTTCAATTTCCTGAACAATGAATTTCCTCAGCATATAAGAGAAAATTTGATCTGAAAACTTCTTATGGGTACATTTAATAAGATAACTAAAATTTTTACAGTTTTTTATTTAACCTTAAATTTCCACTTAACTTTTTTCTGAGGTTTCATTAATGTATTGTTTTCAAACCACATTCCTAACCTTTTTTATAGCTATCACCAAAGCTATGATCTCACAATTGTGACAACTTAATAGTGACAGTAATAGCTTATGTTTATGCGGTGATTTAAAGTATATCAAGTGTTTTATGTACACTGTCTCATTTAATCATCACAACAGCCTTATGTGTAGGCAATGAGGGTGCTATGGATATTACCCTCATTTATAAGATGAGGAAAACAAAACTTATGAGAGTTGATTGAGTCTATGAAGGATCTTGAAAATGTGTCCTAACCAAATTCTTAATTGAATAAAGTGAATATTTTAGTTTGGAAAAGAGAAGTCTTGAGATGAAGGACAACATCTTGAAAAACTATCTTTAATTGAGGGATTATGACATAAAAAGAAGGATTAGACTTTTTCTGCTTGGACAGAACTAGGAAAGCAATGTGTAAAAGCCGAAAAGGAAAAGATTCCTAATAATAAAGGCTATCCAAAAAGATGGGGGGGGGGAAGCCTCAGGAGGTACAGTGAGTTTCCTATCCATTTATCAAGTCAAAGAAAAAGTGGGAGAAGAGGTGGGGCATAACAGCTTCCTTCTCATGGCTTTCATGGGGAGGAGGGGCCAACCTCCTGTTGGAGGTGGCCAACTGTTCAGCCAGTAAATGTTAGCTACAAAAAGTCAGAGATAGGCCAGACATCAGAAAAACTTATTAAAAGAATTGTCAGAAAATGAAATGAACTGCCTTAAAAAAGTGGATCCCATCTCAGTAGAGGTTTTCAATTAGAAACTGGGCAGATTGTCAAGTAGATTAGTAAATAGCCCTTGAGGTACCTCCCAACTCATATTCTGGGATTAGTTCTCCCTTCCTAGAGGTCTCCAAGCAGAGGCCGGGTGGCTACTTGAAAGACATGCTGTAAAGGGGAATTTTGTTTGGATATAGGTTGGACTAGATGGCCTCAGATACCCCTTCCATCTCTGATGAATCTCCTGTGATAACACCTGTGACTTGCCTGAGGTCACATTGCATCTACTGACAAAGTCAGGCTTTAAACCAGACACTCCAGTGCTTCCAAGTTTAGTATTCTTTTCACCACAAAATGTTGCCTTTAGATAAGTGAATACCAGAATGACCCTAAATATCTCTTATGTTTAAATACAAAAAGAGAGAATTGCTCACTGCACTAATGCCACGCACTTTGATAACTTCAGAACTTTTCCTATCGAAGTTTTGAAAAAGCATTTCTTAAATAAGCAAGAGAATTTAAAATAGAATAACTGATTAGGAGATTTTTTTTTTCCCATAAGTTACTCCTTATCTTTGTAGTAAGATTAAAAAGTCTACTTCAGAAGCTGTGCACTTGGACAAAAAGTTCTCATGGAATGTTTAAAAAAAAAATTACTAAAGAATGAGCAGTGAGATCTTCAGACAATGTTACACTTAGCAAACAGTTTTTCATAGAAAAGTGTTCCGTAAGATTATTTGGACAACAGACTTGTATAAAGAAAAGAAACTTCCAATATTTCTTTCAATTCTCTAAGTTAGTCTATCTAGTGAAGCCTATGGACCCCTTCACAGAATAATGTTTTAAATGTGTAAAATACACTATGTAGAATTATTGGAAAATGCTTAGTGTATTCACATTATCCAGATATTTTTTAAAAACAATTTTCTAAACTCCAAGTTAATAATCCCTACAATGCAGGAGTGATGTCCACATTCCTAATCTCTAGAAATTTAGGATTGTTTTTGATCACAGTTTCTTCAACCTGGACATTATGGGCATAGGGAGAGTGTTGGTGGTGGCTCTGGCACTGCCAAAGTGATGCTAATACGAACTGTTCTCAGAAAGTGAGAGAAAATCAGAGAAGTTATTCATTGCCTCCTTGCTTATCCTTCCTCCTATCTTTGCCTTGCTATTCCACTTCTTTTCTTTTCTCTTCTTCCATTTTCTCCCCTTTGTTCCTTCCTTACCCTCTTTTCTTTAAAACCTTTTCTTATCTGTTAGATTTTTCTCACTTAACCCACCTTCTTAATGACTTTCGTATTTGAGCTAGAGACCTATTAAAATCTTCAAGAACGAAGGGATTGCTAACTATCAGCTTTGCCTTCTAACATGAAGTGATTTTCCTCTTGATAGAGTCCAAAAGATGCTGATGATCAGCCACTTACTGAAAAAAAAAATAAATCCCAGCATTTATAGCAAATAGAAACCTCGCAAGTGATTTCAGTAGTACAGGAAACCCTATTGCAATGCAGGTTGTCACTTTTCTGCAAATTAAAGCTTTAGAGAATGATCTAGACCTATGAGATGTGAAATTACATGTTCAGGGTCACCTAGCTAGTATGTATCAGAAGTCAGAGGGGAGATTTCAACCCAAGCCTATTTCTGAGGCTAGCTTTTTAACTGCTATATCATAGTTTTTATATAATTGGATTTAGTGCATTATTAGAAATCTTGCCTTATTTTGAATCAGTAGGTAGGAGAAAATTTAGAAATCTAGAGTGGATTATATTATCTTTAATTCATCCGTAATATTCTACAGAGTCACTCACTGTAAATATTATTGAAGTAAATCCTACAGAAAAAGTAAGATACTGGTCCCATTATGAAAAGTTTGTATTGTTCACACCCACATTTCATTTTCTTTTGAATGATAGTCAAGACATCTTGCATTTTCTGACATCCTAAAATGCATCTCCATGCCTCCTCTGTTATTTCTGCCTCTGATAATGTTCCCAGGCCAAAAGGTGTGTGATAAACAGGGTCATTTTTGTTATTTACTGTATTCTTGGATTACCATCTACTTTTTGGTGTCATTATTTCAAAAATCCTTATTGGTTCTGAAAGACTAATTTTAGAATCCAAAGCTATAGCCAGCTTCACATAAGGTCTTTTTCTCTTCTGTGGAGATATATAAGACTTAATTGTTAGGCAGAGGGAGTTGAGTGTGTTATTCAGAAGCCAATAAGCCAGTTAGTATATGGCTAGATTCCAGTGTTCCCATGTATAGTAAAAACCATTTTAAAGAGTCTTTTATAATTCTTAACTAAGTTTCCTTACCCAGACAAGATGCTAATGGAGCCATTTATTTATCGTTTGGCATCATTTTAACTTTGATCTTTAGCCTTGAACTTCTTATTTCTTTTCTTTCCTTACATTTTTTTCATATCTACAAAGTAGAAAAATAAGCATCATATCATCAGGGAATCAGAAACGTGAAAAGGCGGCTAATTGTTCCCTTTTATATAATGACTAGATAAGCCCCATTTTAAGTCCCTATCCCTCCCTTCCAAAAGGAAAAAATCCTTCAGTATTCCTTCAACCATCCATTTCTAGGAGAGATCATTAATAATGTCATGAGGAAACAGCCCTATCTGTTCCTTTCCCTATTCACCTATTTTGACAATAGAGATTAATTTGGCTCAACAGAAAACATAAAGGTTAGCTGTTGTTATTATCAGTATTGATATTAAGAATATTTTCAAAAATTAGTGGTATTTCAACCTGTAGGGCCTATACCATCTGTCCTACTTACTGCCTTTGGCCACCACCATCACCACCATTATCACCACTCCCCGCCATACACACACACACAAAATGGGGGAATTTTTGCCTAATCAACTCTCCTATTCTCAAATTGTTATAAATTAAGTTTTCTGCCTATTGGATACAAGCCATGGTGCTAGATACTGACAATACAATGATGAAAAATAATGTTTCCTTCCCTGAAAAAGATTATAATTGATGGCATAGATAAGACACTTAAGCTGAGACTTCAAAGCAAAAAAGGCTATTTCAGCAAGGAAAGTTGAGTTCATTCTGGGGCTTACATATATATATATATATATATATATATATATATATATATATATAATATAGGAAAGGATAAAATCAGGGATCATTCAACAAACCTGCTTGTATTTACCATAGAATACAGGAAGAGGAATAGGGAGAAATAGCTAGGGGGAAAAAAAATTGCAAGTTGGAGCCAGACTATGGAGTATCTTAAATGCCAGAGCAGAGAATTTGTATTTTATCTTAGGTAGTAGGGTATTCCCTCAAGTTTTTGAACCAGGGAATTACAGATCAGACCTGTGTATTGGGGTAATTTGGCAATTATATGGCTTGAAGTAGGAGAGCCTGAAAGCATATTTTCAGCTAGGAGAATAGTACTTGTCTAGGTGAAAGGGGGTGAGCCTGAAGCAGAAGAGTAACAACTTGTGAGGAGAAAGGAAGATGTAAGGTGGGGCAATATTTGTAATTTTCACCCCCCAGAATGAAGTCTCTTTCTAGCATCTCTAAAAATTTGATGGGAAATTTAGTCAGGTCTAGTATAAATTTAAATAACACTACATTTTAAGCGACACATATATATGTTGGTTAATTCTGCTGAACTACCTTTTTCCCTTTTTAAAAGTCTGTTATAAAGCATAGCTTGCTGCCTAGGGAAAGGGAGAGGATTATATTCAAAAACAAAAGGTTTAAAAATACCAGAATTTTTCTTCAAAAATATCTTTAACAAACATTTTTTGTTCATGAGTCAGGGAAGGCAACATGTATCTAAATGCAAACAGATGTATATCTCTAGAGGCTCATTAAATATTTGTAGCATATAAGTCATACCATTTGGGGACCCGTTATTTAAGAAAGGATAACATTTCTTGCTCTGAGGCAAACTATTCTAATTACTATATTTATCATTAAATACTATCATCAGTGGTCTGAACATTAATTTAAGCATTATCTTTGTCCATTCAGCTTATGCTCTAAAAGTGTGAACAGTCTGAATCTCTAAAGCTTACTCTCAGATCTATTTAACTGTTCCCCCTCCCCTGATTTTCACTTTCTTTCCCCTCTTGTTTCCTCTTTATTTCTTCTTTTAACCCATATGGTCTTCTGACTACGTGTAGTTTTTTTTTGTTTTTGTTTTCCCATTTTCACTCCTGGAGTATCTGCCTTTCTTGTTTTTCTTCTTTCCCCAGAGAAAAAGTACAAAACTAATCCATTGTTTTATGGCACCAAAATTAAATTCAGCAACATAAAAACAGAATCAGATAAATTAAAATAAATTCTATAGATATAAGATGTATATTTTTTTCCTCATGTAAGTATTGAGAGCAAATGTCTGATGTGAATTTTTTAATTTTTCAGAAGTCATTCATGCAGAAATTTAAAGATTTCAGTGACCCAAGACTTACGTGAATAATTTCCTTTTTGTGTGTGACACTTCTATAGCTAGGACTCAAGGCAAATGCCTTTTCAAGAAATATAACTAGCTTTTAACTTACATTAGCATAACTGTCATATCTGTGTTTGGATACTGTGAATGAAATCTGAGCTTCAGGAAGTTGAGAGATCTGTTATCTCATCACAATCTGTACTCTCTCCACCAGAATGGGGCTGGGATTCTCTAGGATTTAATGGAAGGTCTTTAAGAATTTCTGTGCCTGAAAAAGTCATCACTCTGGTCAACCTGGTAATGAGCCTCTCTGAATTAACCTTGACTGTCTTTTGGAGAATAAGCATACTTTAACCCATCCTGAGCAATCCCTGAAGCATTACTAAGACTCTGAAAGTGTGCTGTCACAGTCTTTGAAAGCCCAGAGCCACTTCTGTAGCACAATGGGATATGAAAAAGCTTGATTGGAGAATAAACATACTTGTGAAATTCAGAAAAAAAAATGTTAACTGAGAGAAAGCATGAGCGATACTGATATATAGAGAAACATATCATGAAAATAATAATGCTTAATGATTATTAAAGTATAAGATTTTTAATGTAAAAATAGAAAAAAGGCACTAATTAAAACTTCTGAAATGTGAGATATAATGGAGATTCAGTTGTTCTTGCGAACCTTGGTTCTTTTTTAATTCTACTTATCAAAGTAGAAATATTCTTCTGATGTGTTAAAACTATTTATTTGAACACTTCAATGCACATGACTTTTTTTTTTTTTTTAAACAGTTACTACCATTCTTGGTATTTACTTTTTTTATTATGCACACAGTATGTTGTCACTCTTATTTTGTGCCCATCAGCACTTACTTAGTAAATGTTTCATAAAAAATTGTGGAAATTGAATTTACTGCCTGAGGGGGGGGAAAAACAGAAAAATATGTGTAGATCACTAACTTTCTTAGGCATCTTTGATTAATTTATCATAACAAAGATAATATTTTTCTCTTTAATTTAGTCTTTGATTTTATATGGGTTTTTTGGTTTGTTTTTTTTCCTGAGGCTGGGGTTAAGTGGGTCACACAGCTAGGAAGTGTTAAGTGTCTGAGATCAAATTTGAACTCGGGTCCTCCTGAATTTAAGGTTGGTGCTCTATCCACTGCGCCACCTAGCTGCCCCAATTTTATATGTTTTTAAGTGAATAAATATTTATTTATTAAGGACTTGCTATGTACCAAGTTCTACACTAAGCACTGGGAATACAAATAGCAAAAAGACATTCCTTCCTCTCAAAAAGTTTATCTTCTAATTGTGAAGAGAGCACATAAAATGAAACAGAAAAGCTAAAGGCAGGGACAAGGGAAGAAGTTATTTGAGGACATAATAGAGAAAAAAAGTCTGGAGAGTCAAGACCAAAGTCCAGAGGAAAAAAATGAAGGAGTGAACATAGTTGACTTCTGGATACTTTTGAAAATAGAGACTCTAAGAGCAACTGACCAATCCCAGAAGAGGTCACAAGGTGCAGGGATCTCCAGGATGATTAGAGCCAAAGAAGAATGAAGAATTTCCACTGATAACAGTGGAATAAAGTGAATTTTAAAATTAGTTTTATATTTGTAACAGTGCCAGATGAAGAGCAGAGCCAAAATGGCAGAGAAATAGGAAGCATTACACTGCTTCTCTACAGATTCTTCCTAATACTACATAAAGTGCACCAGACCAAATGCTAATGGGGAAATCCAGAGAAATCATAGTAAATCCTTTGTCCAGTCCAGTTTGGTGTAAGGAGATAGTGTTTGGACACTGAAAACGGTGTCAGGTTGGAGCAGTCTGTGGAAGTCTAGGACACAGGAAGAAGCTGTATTCTAAGGCCACAGGAGGTCTCAGACCCATAATGAGTACCCCCAGATCCACATCAGGGCACTGCAACAGAGATAGGTGCCAGTTGGCAGCTTTGTTTCCTACAGTCCAGTCCTGAGTAACAGATGAAGGGCAAAGTGAGAAGGGGACTTGTGCACAGCAGTAAACTTTCTGAGTAAGGATGCCCTGAGTAGTGTATGGAGAGAGGAGCAAGTTCCAAAGCCAGCAGCAGCAGCAATGATCTGCTTCAGATTTAAGACTCAAAGCAAGGTCTCACCTCCAGCATCTAGGCCAGCCTGCAGACAAATAACCAAGACATTAAGAATCATTGGCCAGTCTGAATAGCATGACCAATAGAATTCAAGTCCTGAGAAGCTACAGTCAGGATCATACACGGTTTAGCAGCCACTACTCTTAAAAAGAATGGAGAACTTGGAATACAGTGTTCCTTAGTACAAAGGATCTAGGCTTATGGCTAAGAATAACTTACCCAACTTAAGAATAAGTGACTATAGTCCAACAGCTGGGGCACAGAATAGATTGACCTTTTTTTTTTGGGGGGGGAAAGAGGCATTCTTGATGGAAAGACCGGAGCTTAGAGAAACTTTGAAGGACAACACAGGTGTGAAAAGAAATATTGAATGGTATCACCAAGTCATAGAATCACATAATCTTGAACCTAGAAAGAACTTTAGAGATCATTTTGTCAAAGATCTATTAATGAAGAAATCTTATTGAAGCAAAGTTGATTTATCCAAGGTGGTAATTGGTAACAGCAGTAGAGCCTGGACTTGAGCATTGACCGTGACTTCTGAGTTCAGCACAGTATTCTTTTACTATGACTGCTTGCTATCTGCCCCAACGTCAACTCACAGATAAGTTTATGAATTCATAAGTAATTCAGAAATAAGGCCCTCACATGTCTAACGAAGTGAATTGAAATTCTCCTTCATCTCTTGAAGAGCATGTTTGAAAGTTTGGGAGGTTATACCTTTGAATGACTGTGTTGAGTAAGATTTTGGAGAAATTACTATATGTTTCTTTTTTTTATTATTATTATAGCTTTTTATTTAAAAGATATATGCATGGATAATTTTTCAGCACTGACAATTGCAAAATCTTTTGTTCCAATTTTTCCCCTCCACCCTCTCCCCCAGATGGCAGGTTGACCAATACATGTTAAATATATTAGAGTATAAATTAAATATCATAAATATATATATATAAATTAAATATCATATATATATATATATATATATATACACACACACACATGTACATGACCAAACAGTCGCTTTGCTGAACAAAAAGATCCGGATTTTGAAATAGTGTACAATTAACCTGTGAAGGAAATCAAAAATGCAGGCGGACAAAAATAGAGAGAATGGGAATTCTATGTAGTGGTTCATACTCATTTCCCAGAGTTCTTCCGCTTGGTGTAGCTGGTTCGATTCATTATTGCTCTATTGGAACTGATTTGGTTCATCACATTGTTGAAGAGGGCCACGTTCATCAGAATTAATCATCATATAGTATTACAACGATCTCCTGGTCCTGCTCATTTCACTCAGCATCAGTTCATGTGAGTCTCTCCAGGCCTCTCTGAAATCATCCTGTTGATCATTTCTTACAGAACAATAATATGCCATAACATTCATATATTTATTCAGCCATTCTCCAAATGATGGGCATCCACTCAATTTTCAGTTTCTGGGCACTACAAAGAGGGCTGCCACAAACATTCTTGCACATACAGGTCCCTTTCCCTTCTTTAAGATCTCTTTGGGATATAAGCCCAGTAGTAGCACTGCTGGGTCAAAGGGTATGCACAGTTTGATAATTTTTTGAGCATAGTTCCAAATTGCTCTCCAGAATGGCTGGATGTATTCACAATTCCACCAACAGTGTATCAGTGTCCCAGTTTTCCCACATTCCCTCTAACATTCTGCATTATCTTTCCCTGTCATTCTAGCAATCTGACAGATGTGTAGTGGTATCTCAGAGTTGTCTTAATTTGCATTTCTCTGATTAATAATGACTTGGAGCGGCTTTTCATATGGCTAGAAATTGTTTCAATTTCTCGCTGAGAATTGTGTGTTCATATTTTTTGACCATTTATCAATTAGAGAATTGCTTGATTTCTTATAAATTAGAGTCATTTCTCTCTATATATTTTGTAAATGAGGCCTTTATCAGAACCTTTGACTGTAAAAATGTTTTCCTAGTTTATTGCTTCCCTTCTAATCTTGTGTATATTTGTTTTGTTTGTACAAAAACTTTTCAATTTGATATAATCAGAATTTTCTGTTTTGTGATCAATAATGATCTCTAGTTCTTTTTTTGGTCATAAATTCCTTCCTTTTCCATAGGTCTAAGATGTAAATTATCCTATGTTCTTCTAATTTACTTGTAATCTCATTTTTTATGCCTAGGTCATGAACCCATTTTTACCTTATCTTAGTGTACGGTGTTAAGTGTGGGTCAATGCCTAGTTTCTGCCATACTAATTTCCAATTTTCCCAGCAGTTTTTGTCAAACAGTGAGTTCTTATCCCAAAAACTGGGGTCTTTGGATTTGTCAAACACTAGATTATTAAAGTTATTGACTATTTTGTCCTTTGAACCTAACCTATTCAACTAGTCTATTTCTTAGCCAATACCAAATGGTTTTGGTAACTGCTGCTTTGTAATATAATTTTAGATCTGGTACGGCTAGTCCACCTTCATTTGATTTTTTTTTTTTTCATTAGTTCCCTTGAAATTCTTGACCTTTTGTTTTTCCATATGAACTTTGTTGTTATTTTTTCTAGGTCATTAAAATAATTTTTTGGGAATCTGATTGTATAGTACTAAATAAATAGATTAGGTAGTATTGTCATCTTTATTATATTTGCTCGCCCTGTCCAAGAGCATTTAATATTTTTCCAATTGGTTAGATCTGACTTTATTTGTGTGGAAAGTGTTCTCTAGTTTTGCTTATATAGTTCCTCATTTTCTCTTGGCAGATAGATTCCTAAATATTTTATACTTTCGGTAGTTACTTTAAATGGAATTTCTCTTTGTAACTCTAACTGTTGGATATTGTTAGTGACATAAGAATGCTGATGACTTATGTGGGTTTATTTTGTATCCTGCAACTTTGCTAAAGGTATGGATTATTTATAATAGCTTTCTAGTAGAATCTCTGGAGTTCTCTAAGTAAACCATCATATCATCAGCAAAGAGTGATAATTTGGTTTCCTCATTACTTATTCTAATTCCTTTAAGCTCTTTCTCAACTCTTATTGCTAAAGCTAGCATTTCTAATATAATATTGAATAGTAATGGTGATGTTTTACTCCTGATCTTATTGGGAATGGTTCCAGTTTATCCCCATTACATATGATGCTTACTGATGGTTTTAAATAGATGTTACTGATTATTTTAAGGAAAAAGTACATTTGTTCCTGTACTCTCTAGTGTAGGAATGGATGTTGGATTTTATCAAATGTTTTTTCTGCATCTATTGAGATGATCATATGGTTTTTATGAATTTGGTTATTAATATGGCCAATTATACTGGTAGTTCACATTTACGGTTAAAATTACTAATTCTGTATTTCCTGCCATCTTATCCCCATATTATGCTTTTCTTTTTCTTGCCCTCCTCCTTATCCCCTTTCCTAGTATTAACTTATGGACACCACTTGCCTCACGCAGTTCTCCCTCTTTAGAATCCCTCCCACCCCTTTTGAATCCCTTCCCCTTTCTTGTACCTTTCCCTTACTTTTTTCCTCTTCCCTTTTCCTCTCCTACTTTTTAATGAGGTGAGAAAAGTTTCTCTGTAAACCAAATATGTCAATTATTTTCTCTATGAGCCAACTTTGATGAGAGTAAGATTCACACAATATTCCTCCTCCTCTCTAAATTCCCTCAGATATGATAGGTTTCCTTTGCCTTTTTGTGGGATGTAGTCTCCCTCTTTTTATCTCCCCTTTTCCCTTTTTCTAATACTATTCCCTTTCCATTTCTACTTCCCTTTTTTTTTTCTGTTATATCAGTAAAATTAAATTATACATGTACTCTTTATGTATATCCATAACAGAAATGCAGTTCCTCAAGAGTTCTTTTTACCTTTTTCTGCTTCTCTTGAGTCCTATGGTTGGAGATCAAATTTCTTGTTTAGTTCTGGTTTTTTCCTTAGAAACAATTGAAATTCATCTCTTTCATTAAATGCCCATCTTCTTCCCTGGAAGAAAATGCTCAACTTAGTTGGGTAGTTTATTCTTGGCTGCATTCCAAGTTCTTTTACCTTTTGGAATATCAGATTCCAGGCCCATCAATCTTTTAATGTGGAAGCAGCTAGATCTTGAATGATCCTTATTGTGTTTCCTTGGTATTTGAATTGGGTTTTTTTTGTTTTTTTGGTGTTTTTTTTTCTGGCTGCTTGTAATATTTTTTCTTTAGTCTGATAGTTCTGAAATTTAGCCACAATATTATTTGGAGTTTTTATTTTAGGGTCTTTTTCAGAAGGTGTTCGATGAATTTTTTCAATGTCTATTTTACCATTTGAATCTATTATATCTGGGCAATTCTCTTTGATGAATTCCTGTAGAATAATATCTAGGCTCTTTTCTTCATCATAAATTTCATGAAGTCCAATAATCCTCAGATTATCTTTCCTAGATCTATTTTCCAGGTCTGCTGTTTTTTCCAAGTAGTTATTTAACATTTTTTTTTTCTAATTTTTCATTTTTTTGGTTTTGCTTGACTGATTCTTGGATGTCCAATGAGTCATTTCTATTTGTTCAGTTCTGATTTTTAATGAGTTGTTTTCTTCAGTAGCTGTTTTTACTTCTTTTTGTATATGTCCAATTGAGTTTTTAAATGAGTTGTTTTGCTCTATGGAATTTTTTTCCATTTCACTTTTTTTTTTTTTTTTAACTGAGTTCGCAAATCTTACTTTCTTGGGATTCTTTATCTTTTCCAATTCACAAATCCTACTTTCCTGGGAGTTCTTTACCTTTTCCAATTCACAAATTCAGTTTCCCTGCACTTCCTGGGAATTCTTTACCTTTTCCAATTCACATTTCAGGAAGTTGTTACTCTATTGCATAGCTTCTCTTTCCTTTCCCCAATTTTCTTCTAGCTCTCTTTTAAGATTTTAAAATATTTTCTTCTAGGAAAGCCTTGTGTGATGGGAATCAGGTTACACCCCCCCTTTGGGGTTTTGTCTGATGACTGTCTGCTGTTAGTCTCCTTGGGGTTGAAAACCTGCTCTCTTTCTGTATAGAAGCTATCAATCATCCTTTTGATTTTTTTACTCACTTTTTAAAAAGCCTTTAGGGTCTGCCTTCAGGGCAAGGAGGTTACCAACTTCCTCTGCAGAACAGGGATAGGAATATGGACAGTAGCTATCCTGTCAACAGGCTACAAAGAGAGGCAGAGTTCCTCAGGGGAAGGGCCCTGCTATGGGGATTAGTGACTGCCCTGGGACTAGAGACTGAGCAGCAAAAATGTCACTACCCCAGGCAAAAGTCTGCTCTGGGTATTAGCAGTTGCCCTGTAAATAGCTCCTCACAGCACCTGAAGTATCTCTGCCCTGGGGAGCACAGTCATGCAGAGCCCTTCACTGTGCAGATTAGAGGCTGCCCTAGGCAGGAGGTACAGATGGGTGAAAGCCTGTGCTGCAGAATGGTGCTGCACAGCTATGCTATGGTCTGTGCTCAGTCACTCACTTCTGGTTTTAGGTGGGTATAGCCAGATCCTGATAGGTTCTAGTGTTTTTTTGGAGTACCCTCTACCTTTGGATTTAATTTCTCTGCTGGTCTACTGCTTTGCAACCAAAGCAGAGCATCCAATCTGTGGTAGAATCCACCTCATAAATTTTCCAGCCACGGAGACCGTTCCTACCCCTCTCTGCTCTGGACGCTAGCCTCTCCTATCTCCCTACTGCCACTCAGGACAAACCTGTTCTGGCGATCTTCCAGATTATCTTTGGCTGGTAAGTTGTTGTACTTCCAATCTTCATGAATTTTACCAGTCAAGCTGAATTGAGGCTGAATTTAATAATTTTTGAGGCTGAATTTAGTAAATAGTAGTGAGGGTATGAGAGGAGCCTAAAAAGTCCCATGTGCCTTCTCTGCCATCTTGGCTCCCCCCTTTCTTCCCCCCCCCACTATATTTTTCTTATTAAATTCTATTCTATACCATTGCATTGTGTGTTTAAAAAAAATTGATAAAATGATTGACTCCTTTTAAGAAATATATCGGTTTAAAACCAACAACTTCTGGTATGCTGCTTTCAAACAAACTGTGCTTTGAAACTATTTACAGGGAAAGAGATGGAGTGTGAAAGTTATTTCATCATGTGAGTGTTGGGGAACTCATGAATGAAAAAAGATTGTCACAGGGAAGAGTGACTTACAGAAAAATATATAATGAGTCCTTGATCATTTTTCTTTTTCTATCTCTAGTTCTCATTCTTTCTGTGTGTCTCTATCTCTCTCTGTCTCTGTGTATGTATGTGTTTCTGTGTGTCTCTATCTGAGACTAGTTCTCCCTATCACCCCTAGGCTGGAAGTGCAAGCTGCTACTCATAGGTCTGATTCCATCATTGATAAGTAAGGAAACTTTAACTTGTTTTGTTTCTGAACTGGCCTGGTTTGCCCTTCCCCAGGCAACTAAGTATCCCATCCCTTACTACCCTAAGGCTCACCTTATTGGTGACAGATTTAGGACATCCATTAGTAAATCTTAGTCCATTGCTGCTCAGAATTACCATGCTCAGGTAATAACCCAGTCTTAACCTCACAGTAGCAGAGATAACAGCCCAATGCCAACAGAAGCAATTGTTTTTCTGTCATAAAGGGAAAATGTAGGGGACTGTAGTCTTTGACTTTAGAAAGCCAAATATAGTCTTTCACTGAAGGAATTAAAGGGTTTACTCTTAAATAAGGTCAAGGTGACCAGAATTTAAATGGCAGGTACTATATAAGAGTAAGCTGATAATAAAGATTTCTGCTGAAAATAAACAGCTAAGAAAAAGAATACAGATTACCATTTTCATATATCCCAGAAGGCTTCCAAACTAGAAATAAGATTTAGGTTAAATGCTACTTACCTTTGTTAAGAATAATCAATTAAATTTGTGATAGATTAATTAAAGTTTCGGGGAAGAAACTACTTGGATTTGTGTCTTTATATTTCTTTTAATTTTGCTCTATACTGTATCATTGTGTTGAATTTTTCAGTCACAACTCAAAAAGATCATATCCAATGCTACCTCTTGAGAATTTAAATTTGCTTCAGTGAGGGGACTAATCACATCAACAAAATTAGAGACCATTGTGTTAGTGACATATTATATTACCTTGTGTAATCAGAAAGGTAACTGCATAGCTATTTTAATAAAGTATTATATTGTTGTAGGGAAAAAATGCTGGTTGAATTAGAATTATCACATATATCCCAGAGTCAAGTAGGAGCAATGTAATAAATTGAACCTAATAAAGTTGAAAGTACCAATGTAAAAACCTTATAATTGGTTTTCAAATACCATTGAGCTTAAAAATGATATTAAATCAGAAAAATACTATTACCAATATCATCTACTGCCCCATCTTCCTGTCTCCATTTCTTATTATTGCTCCACTAAGCTAAAATAATAAAATCAAAACCTATTGCTAATATAACTGATTTTCCTCATTTAAAAAAAAAAACAAAAAAACTTTCCCTTAATTTCCTGATTCCAAAGTGAGGCAAAGTACAAAATATTAAATTGTCCTGGTTTTTTAGGGGAATTTTTTGGGGTCTGGAATTTATTTTTATGCTTGGTATGAGGATCAATGTATCTTTCAGTAGACTTTCTAGAATAATCAATGCCATTCTCTGCAAGGCATAGTAAGTATTATAACTTTAATCTTCTAACTCACCATCTTATGTTTATTTCCTAAAATTACGTCAATTGAAAGGAATAATTTCAGTCTTTTTAAATCTACTTTTTTTTTTTTTTCCTCCTAACTTCCTATTCTGGCTTGTTTAAAAGGTAAAAAGTGAAGGAGGGAGTGATGCTGAGAGGAGAAGTGATATGGTTTTGATAGCTTGATATCCCTTCCTTTTGACATTTCCTGAGACTGAGTTTTTATTTCTTTCACTGATTCCTATATATATGGATGAATACAAACCACTTTTTATTGTAAAATGTGACTTTTCTGAATGCAAATTGAGGCATACTATTTTTGTGTCTTTTTTTTTTTTCTTTTGGCCTGTTCTTTCATAATATGGCTAACATGAAAATATTTTTACATGATTGTGTATATCAAATTGCTTACTGTCTTAGGGAGAAATATGAGAGAGAGAGAGAGAGAGAGAGAGAGAGAGAGAGAGAGAGAGAGAGAGAGAGAGAGAGAGAGAGAATTTGAAGCTCAAAAAATTTTAAATGAATATTTTCCCCCCCTCCCCCCCCCAGGCTGGGGTTAAGTGACTTGCCCAGGGTCACACAGGTAGGAAGTGTTAAGTGTCTGAGACCAGATTTGAACTCGGATCCTCCTGAATTCAGGGCTGGTGCTCTATCCACTGCGCCACCTAGCTGCCCCTAAATATTCATTTAGTTGTCTTTACATGTAACTGGAAAAAAAAAATGCTATTTTTAAAAAATGAATAATAATCAACTAGGAAAACAAAATGTAACTTAAATTTTGTTATTGGAAGCTAAATTTGAAAGATGTCTCCTTTTGATTAAAAAAATGAGTAAATATAACTTGTTTTAGTTAAATGGGGTAATGCGTAAAGATTTAATCTTATCATTGACATTAAACCTTTCTCTCAACCCAGACTTTTTTTTCTCTAGTAAATTTCTTTATTTTTAATACACATTGCTTTATGAATCATGTTGGGAGAGAAAAATCAGAGCAAAAGGGAAAAACCATGGGAGAGAAAAAGAAAAACAGAAAAAAGAAGTGAACATAGCATATGTTGATTTGCATTGTCTCCTCCGTAGTTCTTTTTTTTGGATGCAGATGACATTTTCTATCCAAATCTATTGGGATTGCTTTGGATCACTGAACCACTGAGAAAAACCAAGTCTTTCATAGTTGATCATGACACATTTCTTGCTGTTATTGTGTACAATGTATTCCTGGTTCTGTTTGTTTTGCTCACCATATAAATCTTTCCAGACCTTTCTAAAATCAGCTTATTCATCATTTTGTATAGAATGGTGATATTCCATTGTCTTTCATATACCACAACTTGGTCAGCCATTCCCCAAGTAATGAGCATTGGCTCATTTTCCAATTTTTTGCTAGCACAAAAAGAGCTGCTACAAACATTTCTGCACATGTGGATCTTTTCCTTCCTTTATGATTTCCTTTGGATACAGGCCCAGTAATGGTACTGCTGGATCAAAAAGTATGCACAATTTTATAGCCCTTTGGGCATATCAACCCATTCTTTTTTTTTAATATGAACAATTCTCTATTCATTGAAAATGCTGCTAATTCATTGTGAATTTGTCCATTGATACAAAATATATCTACAAAGATTCTAAGCTTGCCTTTAATTTCAATTTCAGTGGTGTCAATATATTTTCTTCCTTCAGTAAGGAAGATTTTTCTCTTTCAATCTCATTAATGTAATTATCAGAGTGCTAAGGTGCTGTAATTCATTTCACCACTTTCAAAAAGACATTTGTGCTATCTTAATCTTTATCTGTTGTCTTCAGTGTCTTTGATGCTTCATATATGTATTCCTAGGTAACAGATTCAGAACTCATTTAATTGTGCCCTGTCATCTTGGTAGACACCATTCCTATGAACCTAATTTAAAGCAATCTCTATGATATTGTCTAAGCCACCCAAGCAGTGAGATAGGCTAAAAAAGATCTCTGGATTTGAAATCATGAGGACCAAACTCTGACTCACACACATTCATTCTCTGTCTGTCTCTCCCTCTCTCCCTCTCTCTCCTTCTCTCCCCCTCTCTCTTCCTCTCTCCCTCTCTTTCTCCCTTTCTCTCTCTCCTTCTCTCCCTCCCCCTCTCCCCCCCCCGCCCCAAAATACCAGCTATATGACCCAGTCATTTAGAATTTTCTTTGATAATCAAATTTTGAATTGTGATTTAACTTGAAAAGGAGTCAAGGAGGGTGTTTCAAATAGTGAAAGTTATGGGTCTAAATCATCTGTGACAAAAGTATATGAAATTAAAAGTCATAAGTGGGTAAAGAATTAGAGGAAAAGTAATTTCCTACAAATCTCTAAAAAAGATCCAGTAGAAACTCAGAAAATACTGAACAGAATTCTCAGCTAAGCAGAGGGTAAATGCAATTGTGGGCAAAACACACATTCATACTAAAATGAGTCATATTTCAGTTGTCTTAAGGAGCTACTGTAATGGAACAAGAGCCTGAAGTTATAGGTGCTAATGTACAAGAGCCTTTGCAGCTAGAGATTTTCCATGCATTGTCCCTCCTCTCCCCCAAATCAGTCTTCTTCCAATTGCTTCTTTAAATGATGATTACTCCAGTAGATTGACACCAAGCAGTTTCTTTCATCTCATCTTTGTGTCCTCAGTGCCCAGTACATATTACTTTGCATTAAAATCCTGCATTGGAACAGAGAAGATGTCCTTTAAGACCTTAAACGTTCAAGTGAGATTGTGGAAAGGATTTGAGTAGATAAACTGACATATGGCATCCATCAGAATCAGTTAGAAATGAAAGTTCTTAATTAATTAGTAATAGATGCACTTGACCTTGTTAGGTGAGACTTTGCTTTAGAAGTAAGGACATCTGGGGATTATTGGCTTTGTTGTAATTTGTTGGTGAACTTTTTAGAAGTTTTACTTTCAAATGTCATAGGAATCATAGATTTAAAGAGCTAGAAAGATTCTTGAGGCTTCATGGAGTAATGGAAGCTTATAAAGAGGAAATTGTCATCATGATTGTCATATCTGCCCCTTATGAAGTTCTCCGTAACTGGTCAGTCAATAAGAATAAGAGCTCAGGCCCCTTAGGTCTGAGGCCATTGTTCTTTCTACTGTCCTGTGTTAGTGTATTCTAACAAAATAATGTAAAAAGTGGATTTTTTTTTTAATGTTATTTTAAATGACAAAAATAAGGAATAATTTTAAAAGTCATAATTTTCAATTATTTGGGATATGAAAAATCTTACAGATGGAACATCTCATTCCATGAAGAAGCTAGACAAATGGGGTGATACAATATTGAAGAAATTTACATGTATATGACAATTGGTATTGGTATATGTTACTTTTTCTCATGAATTGTCTTCATTTATTACTTTATACCTAGACATTCCGGGCAAGAGGAAAAGTTTTTCCTAGGCCTGCCTGTTGGTTCATTCGCATACCTAATCTGTTAGATTAGGTTGTTGTAGAAGAGAGCTAGAACAGATCCAACCATTCTGGAGAGCAATTTGGAATTATGCTCAAAAAGTTATCAAGCTGTGCATACCCTTTGACCCAGCAGTGTTTCTACTGGGCTTATATCCCAAAGAGATCTTAAAGGAGGGAAAGGAAATAACATATGCAAAAATGTTTGTGCCATCCCTTTTTGTATTGGCAAGAAACTGGAAACTGAATGGATGCCCATCAGTTGGAGAATGGCTGACTAAAATGTGGTATATGAATGTTATGGCTTATTATTGCTCTGTAAGAAACGACCAATAGGATGTTTTCAGAGAGGCCTGGAGAGACTTACATGAACTGATGCTGAGTGAAATGAGCAGAACCAGGAGGTCATTATACATAGTGATAAGAAGACTATATGTTGATCAATTCTGATGGACATAGCTTTCTTCAACAATGAAATGATTCAAACCAGTTCCAAATGTTCATTGATAAAGAGAGCTATCTACACCCATAGAGAGGACTGTGGGAACTGAGTGTAGACTACAACATAGCATATTCACTCATTTTGTTGATGTTTGCTTGCATTTTGTTTTCTTTCTCAGGTTTTTTTTCCTTCTTAATCTGATTTTTCTTGTGCAACAAGATAACTATATAAATATATATATATTGGATTTAACATGTATTGGACTACCTGCCACCTAGGAGAAGGGGGTAGGGGGAAGGAAGGGAAAATTTGGAACAGAAAGTTTTTCAAGGGTCAATGTGGAAAAATTGCCCATGCATATGTTTTCTCAATAAAAGCTTTAATAAAATAAAATTTTAAAAAAGAAAAAAAAAAGAAGAGCTAGAGAAGACAGAGAGTTGTCCAGAAATGAAATAAGATACATCAGGAGTTGGTTGTTAGTGGCCCTTCTCAATAGGTCTCCAGTAGAGATTAGATGACTACATGTCAAAGACTTAGAGTGGTTGAATTCTGTTTTGGAGCAGGATACTGATTTCTATTTTCCCTTTCTTTTTATATAATACCTCTGGCCTGTTTCACAGGGCTAGTAAGAATTATCCTTATCCTGACAGGTTTTTTTCCAAAGTTATAAGAACTTTGGCCATTAAAAATTTTCTTTCTCGCTATTAAATCTTCAGCTAAAAGGATATATCTACTTGAAATTATCAGCTGCCATTTTGTTTCACATTTGCAGTGACCCATAATTTGAATTTCATATGTAACTTCTTGTTCTTTAGTACTAAACTCATTCATCATCCTTCATCTCTTCTAAAAGTAACTATGGAACAAAAAACCACAACCAAGCAGTAAGCACCTAGGTTAAAACAGAGACCTCACTTGAGAACAGGAAATTCACTTGGTAAAGAGAAGTGTTAATTTGGAATTCATAAGCCCAGGTTAGTTTTGTGTGGGCAACTTGCTCTTTAATAAAAACCAACAGAAATGAAGCAAGCTAAAACATTCATACACTTTACTATTAGTATATTTACTATTACTATATTTACTATTATTTTCTTCCTTGCCAAAGAAAAAAAGTATAGATATAGATATACAGATAGATCCCTTTTCCTTAGAGGTTACATTATTCAAAAAAAATTTTTTTAATTTAAATGTAACCTTTGCATAAATATTTGTATAAGATCTCTGAATAAAAGCTGAATTGAGTAACAGTTTTACTTTACATACTAAATATGAGAGCTTAAGTTTCAAATTTAACTTCAAGGTAAATTCATTCTGTGGGATATTTTAATTACCCTCTCGAAATTCAAATATATTTTTTATGCAAAGCCTCCCACATATGTGGCTAGATTCCTTTCCAGAGTCACCCATCATTTTGTTTGGAGCATCCATAGAGAAAAGAAATTACTATTGAATGGTTGAAAGAAATGGCAAGGGTGGCAGGAAGGAGAGGAAGAATCAGAATCAGTAGGCTGCCCTGCCATGTGATTCTATATTATATTGGCTCAGGCTTAGGAAGAAGGAAGACAAAGAGTCATGGACTAGGGGAAAAGAACTCCACTTTTCTGCTTTGAAACCACATTTTCCCCCTGTGTTGGTTTCCTGATCCTTTGCCCCATTAGGATCACACACATGACTTGCCTTTCTTTCTTGCAGAACCTGTAGGGCTTTCTTTGTCAAATTCATTCTGGCTGTAAACACTCCCACACAGCTCTTTGAGGAAGAATTGCTGGACCTGAGCCAGTTGATTCCTTCAGATTTTGTGCAGGCAGAGTACTAGAACACAGTCTGTAGTGAGAAATTTCCCCAGTCTTTGGTGGTAGAAAGTTGATGGACAGATTTCTTTGTTAAAAAATATAATGAAAGGCAAAAAAAAAATAAAATAAAATAAAATCCACAGGAGGAAGAGACAGATTCCAAAACTCAGAATCACTTCTCATACTAAATACCCTGGATATTCTTTCTACACATAATTGTTTTGCCTTTATGGCATTTATCAAACACAGTTGTCCCTTAAGAACTTGACTTAGCAACCCCCCAAAAAAAGAGATTTTTGCTAGTCTGATCCTATTGAAATATTATGAATCTCCTTATCTTTTTATATTACCCACAGTTTCTTTCTACCTGAATAATTTACAGACTTAGTGCCAAAGCAACCTAGTCACTTATGGGAAGATTGAATAATTTAATTTATGCCACAACATATTTCTCAAACTATGAACCACAATCGTACAAAGATATCAGTAGTGTGTTAGGGAGTTCCACTTAGCTGGTAGCCAAAAGATGGTAGCATTGTCTCCATGGTATAATCTCCTTCTTCAGGCTGTAACATTTTCCAGTTCGGTTGCTCTAATATTTTCTTCTTAACAACCATGTCTCTTTATTTATTTATTTAGTAGGATTTTATTTTTTCCAATTACATATATAGATGGTTTTCAGCATTCAGTTTTGTAAGATCTTGAGCTCCAAGAAACTGAGTGGATGTCTGTAAGTTGGGGAATGACTGAATAAGTTATAGTATATGAATGTTATGGAATATTATTGTTCTATAAGAAATGATCAGCAGGATCGTTTCAGAGAGGACTGGGGAGACTTACATGAGCTAATGCTAAGTGAAGTGAGTAGAACCAATAGAACATTGTACACAGAAACAACAAGACTATGTGATGATCAACTCTGATGGACTTGGCTTTTTTCAACAGTGAGGTGATTTCAGGCTAGGTCCAATAGACTTGTGATAGAGAGAGCCATCTTCATCCAGAAATAGGATGATAGGGACTGAATGTAGTTCACCTTTTTTGTTGTTGTTGTTTACTTGCTTTTTTTTTTTTCTTTCTCATTTTTTTTCCTTTTTAATCTGGTGTGTGTGTGTGTGTGTGTGTGTGTGTGTGTGTGTGTGTGTGTGTGCGCGCGCGCGCAACATAGTATGTATAGAAATATGTTAAGAAGAGTTGCACGTGTTTAACCTATTAGATTACTTGCTGTCTAGGGGAAAGAGAGGGAGAAAAATTTGGAACACAATGTTGAAAATGTGAAAACTATTGTTGTAAGTACTTTGAAAATAAAAAACTTTATTAAAAAATTTTCTCCTTCTCTCCCTTCCCCAAAGAAGCAAGAAATCTGATATGTTATGCACGTATATTGTGTTAAACATTTCCTCATTAATCATGTTGTGAAAGAAGAATCAGAAGAAAAGGAAAAGCACAGAAAGAAAAGTGAAAATAGTGGCCTTAAATCTGCATTCAGACTCCATAGTTCCCTCTCTGAATATCTATAGGTTAGCTGACTTAGGTCAAGCAGATGTGCACCCCATCAGTTTTAGATTTGAGAACAAGTAAATAATCCTTGCATAGAGAACAAGAACATTTTTCCATGTCTAGACATTGACTTCTAGAACTTTGATGACATTATTTTGTTAGCCTTCTATACTTCTCCTTAGCTCTATTTTCTTTCCCTCTACAACTTAGGTTACACTTTGCTACCAGCCTTGTCTTCCTTAATCACAAAATGGGTTATGTCACTCTTGCTCAGAATCTTTCAGCAGTTCCCCATTACTTATCAAGTGAAATTCAAGCTTCTTAGCTTGAGAGGTCTTCCACAGTTTGGTGGTCCTCTCTGTCCTGTCTTGTTTCATTGTTATTCTTCTCCACATACACTGTGCTCTGTGTACTAGTGACAAAGTGTTGGTTTTTTCCTTCCCTCTGTCCTGTGCTCTTCTACCTCTTCTACCTCACAGTTTCCTAGGGCTTTAAATGCCCTCCCTTTCTCACTTCCCTTCTCCCCTCTCCCCCATTCTCTAAAGCCTAAATCTCCCCAGCCCTCCCATGATATTTCTCATCTTTTTTTAGGCATCATCAAGTTTGGTTTTATATTAAGGACTTGGTTTATTTGAACTTAGTACCTCACCCAGTATCTTAGACAATTGTTCACTTAGTAGGTGCTTAATCAATACTGAGTCAAAGTAAGAGAATATCATGATTCATTGCAACCTCTGTATCTCCATTTAAGAGAAAAGAATTCAAAGTTTGTGCCTTGTGACTTACTGTCATTAGTGTTGTCTTCCTGTGAAGGAAACACAGTATGCTTATATCCTCATACCAAGCCAGCCAAGCAAAAGTGGGGGAAGCCCCTCTCCAAAACAGCAGATGTCCAAGGGTCTGTGTGTGTGTGTGTGTGTGTGTGTGTGTGCTTGCCCATTTCTTGCCAACACATATTTCTCACCAACTTGGCACTGTGACAAGTTTGTATCTCAAAATTATAGTTGTTATCAAGGAAAGGAATCTTGACTGGGAGTTCTCTCTCACAGTGGGATGCCTTTTTATTTTACCTTTTTTCAATCATGTAACCTTTTGCTTAAAGGCAAACCACTGTTTGCAGCTGCTTTTCATCCATTTACATAATTCACTGAAACTGACCATGTAAGTCACCATATTGGCATTTTGTACCTAGATTACAAATAATTTGTGCCTAACTTCATAGCTTTGTGTTTATAGTTAACTTTTCCGAGTTCCTAGGTGTACGCCTTTTAAAATTGTAATTTGAAGAAATAGGCATCTGTCATCTGGACCGTTCAGAAGCATCTCTGTGTATGTATCCAGAAAGGTCCCTTGTTGATCCACAAGCAGATGGTTTGGAAGGGCCCTATTGGGTCACTGGGAGACCATAGCCCCAGTGTTCATTTGATCCCTTGCTGCCACCTGCTGGGCTTGGACTGGGAGTGCTGATGTCAAGGGACAGAAAGTATTTTAAACAATTTTGTTTTTTTTTTTTAAAACATTGAGCCTTTGATATGTGATGCTTGTGAGAAGTATGAGTTATAAGCATTCCCAATTGAATGCCTGTCATCCTGATTGTGCATCTCAGGGAGCTAAGCAATAGACTTGAGAAACTCAGAATCCCACACCTTCAGAGGTACTAGAGGCTGTCTGTGATGATCCCTCAGCCCAAAGGTTCAGAACTTTTTCTGTCATAAGCCCTTTCTTAAAGGCAAATGACAAAACACACAAAATTACAAGGAACTGTGTTGAAATATTTACCAGTTTTTTCAAACCAGATTTACAGGTCCCAGATCATACATTCTTGATCCTAACCAAAATGCTTTGCTTTAAAAACCACAACTGAACTGAGCTTCCTCAAAACCAAGTAAGTGATTTGTCAATCACACAATTTTTCAAATTCAAGCATAAATTTTCTGTGATTTTATCAAAAATTCTTTCTTCTATCAAAGTAAAGTCAGTTTCCAAGAGAATTCTCCCGTCTTTTATCTTCACTACCACCACCCCAAAAATTCACATTTAAAAAAGCAATAGGAGAGATCTAATGATGTTCCTGGTGTATTCCCTTGACATTCCCAAGAGAAACAGGAAGACATTTAAGGACCCCACAAGCCAGGGCTCCTCTTTCTAACTCGACACCTAGAAAGTAGAATTTTGAAACCATGCCTGAAAGTCAGGACTAATTTTCCCCTAAAGGAGAAATAATTAAATTAACATTGGTCAACTTATAACATGTTTCTCCTTTCCTTATCTGTCAGCAGGGATGCAGTTATTTACACACTGGAACAGCACAGTATTGAGTTGGGCTGTATGGTAGATTAATTCACAGGGGTTTGGAGCCTTTTTTTTCTACTTTTAGGTAGCCTTATTTATTGGTGAGGAAGAAGTGTACAGCATTGCATACCCCCTTAATACATTGACTCCAGTGTCACCAGTCGGCAGACTGCGGTATATTTTGAAGCACTTTGCTATCATGACTGAATTTTCCCTGATGTCTTGCAACCCAGGACATGATCTGGGAGTAATTGAGAACATGATTGACTGGTCAGGCACCTCCTGTAACTAGGAAGCTTGGGGCTCCAGATTTCCTGATACAGGCATTTTGTCCTGTATATAGGCACTGCACTGGTTACTTCATGATAACGATCCTCTCTGACCCCCTTCCAGACCCTTGTGGCCGCTATGCAGCTGCTGGCTTTGTAACTTCATGGAGAACTCCATGATTTACTCTCAGGATTGGCAGAGATGGATTATTACTACTATAACTGTTATTAATGAGGTATCATAATAATAATAAACATTGAACACCAGTAATTTGCTAGGTGTTCATGTATTTTTAACAAGAAAAAACCCCTCTGCTTTCAATTTGATGGCATGCATAGCTTTCCAGCATCTTGTAAATTCAAATACATGGTAATTGTATGTGTGGTATGACTAATAGTATAGTGTCAGAAACCAGCATAGCAGAATTCTTAAACTGTAGTCAAGAAATCCCTCTGAGAGCCTGACATTTGTCAGGTCGTAATTTTTGTTACGGAAAAGTCTGCTCTGGCAAACAAATAATTGTATTTTAAGCAAAATACAGTGATTGTCTGTCATCATAATCTAATCTGTTGTGGTTTCTTTTTTTCTTCTTTAGATATACCTGAAGGAAATCTTGAGAGAAATAGGCATTTACAATGTTAAGGGGACCCACAAAAATACCTGGGAACTGAAGCCAGAGTACAGACATTACCAAGGAGAGGATAAGAGTGATTAGGAAGACCTCATCCATATGCCCACAAGAAGCTGATGATAGGGTGGGCTTGTGACTGTACTAAGCAAACCTGCAGCCGTCCTCAAAACTTTGAGCAGTCTGTTAAAGAGAGTAAAGTGACGGGTACTTTTTAATTCCTCCAGCTTCATTTCTTTCTTCGTTTTTTAAATAAAGTTTCTAAAGTTTGGGGAGGGGGGAAGTTATTTATAAAAGAAATTTGTAATAAGCCAATACAAGGGATTGTTTTGCTTAAAAATTGGTTTTGTTTTCAAGTCAAATGTCAAAATGTCAAAAAAGTTAAAATGTCAAATGAAGAAAGGTTTTCTAACACCATAGGAAAAACTTGAATTAACAAAAGATGTCTTCTTGGATGAAACTTTGCTGTTACTTCCCACAGTGGACAATCGAGTCAAAATAAACTTGAGAAAGAGAGACCACCACAGTCTCCTGAATGAAAAAAGCAAGACTTCTCCACTCTGAAATATGCTCAAGAAGAAAGTTACCTGTTAAGTTTTTTTTTGTTTTTTGTTTTTTTTTTTTTTTTAATGTGATCATGTTTTAGGTTTCAATGTATCAATAAAAGAGACCATTTTAATTTGTACCAGAGTATTTTATATTCTTGGGGCCCTGGTAATTCTAATTTGAGGAGTAAAAAAAATGAAGAACTACTTCTCTATTATTGTTTCTCTTTAATTCAATAGAAATAAAGTCAAAATACCTTACCAAAAGTGAAGCATGTTAAAAAGAGGAGACAGGCAACACTGGGCCTCCACAAACATATAGTAGCTCAGTGCGTAAAGCTCTGGGCCTGGAGTCAAGAAGACTTGATTTCCAGTTCTGCCTCAAACACTGGCTGTCTGACCCTAGACAAGTCACACCTGTTTGTCTTAATCCATGAAGAAGAAAATGGCAGACATTCCAGATCTTTGCCAAGAAAACTTATGTATAATATTGACATACCAAATGACCGGTCAAATCATTTAAAAGGCTTGTTGATTTATTTGTGTCTCACAAAAAGAGGTTTCAAGGAAGAAAAAGGAAGGAAATTTAAAAGAATAAGAAGAATTTGTGAAGTCCCATCATTATGGAATACTTTAAAGCTAAAGTAATTTAAACCTGACAGAAAAGACAATGCAGAACTTTTTGTGATAAAGGTTTGAAAGTAAAGTAGTTGTTTTCATTTTTGGGAATGGTTAAATGTATTATGGTATATGCCTCCTGGAATATTTTTGTGCAATAAGAAATTACAGATATGATGAATTCAAAGAAACATGGAAAATTTTATGAATTCATGCCGAGTGAGTTAGCAGAATCCAAAGAACAATATACATAATGGCTTCAATAACATAAATTTAAATATAACTCTTAAGGAGGCAGATTCTGAGTAATTGAAAAATCTAGTCACGATCTCCAAGCACGGATAATGAAATACACCTCCCCTCTCTAGTCAGAAAGGTAGGATTTTAGAACAGAATATTTCAAGCATAGTCATATCATGATCTGACTTTTTCTTTCTGTTATAAGGGAGGATTGGATTGGGAGGTATATTCAAAAATAAGTAAAATGTAAGAACAAAAAGCATCAGTAAAATTTATAAAACAAAGGAAAATTGAGTCAGTGACCACAATAATGTAACACACACACACACACACACACACACACACACACACACACACACAGTGAAAGACATCAAAACAAAGTCCTCAGAACAAGATAGCAGTGTTTTACCCTTCTTTCCTCCCATGGTATCTACTCTTGGAAAACTCTCTCCTGTCCCTGGTTGTGTAACTCACACCAGGAAGCATTCAGAAAGCAGATTTTGATTGATGAATTTGATGATATTGATGTAGGGCAGAAGCATTAACTAGGTAGAACAGGAGTCACTAAATCATAAAGAGGGATCCCTGCAGGTCACATATTGACATAGAAAGCCACATGTTATCCATTTTTTTTTTTTTTAAATACAACAGTACAGTGGAATGAGGTAACTACATCTTAATAGGGTTTGAGCCACACTCAGAAGTGGAGCACAAGGCTTTCTTGATAGCTACGTTTAGTGCATAAAGTGTCAATTAAGAAGGCTGTTGAACAAATTAACTTCAGTTTCCTCATCTTTAAAATGAGGATAATAATATATGTACCTACCTCATCCTTAGACCTTTCCTGGATTGTTATAACATTCAAATGAGGTGCTTTGCAAACTTTAAAGCATTTAACAAAGTTTACAAATAAGATGACCTACAAACACCAAAATTCATTTGCTAGCTTTCAGAGCTACTCAATTTTCATTCCAAAGAGAAACAGCCCTTAAGGAATAATCTATTTTAATACAAAAATGACTGGAAGAGGGACAAAGCCATATTTCCCCTTTAACACTGGTTACAACGTGTCAAAATACTACTCTACTATAAGAAATTATATAGTATTGTACTGTAAGAAATGGGAAGACACATGAATTGATACAGAATAAAGTAAGAATCAAGAGAACACCACACAGTGAGTAATATTATAATAATAACCAATTGTGACAGACTTGGCTGTTCTGATCAATACAATGATCTATAACATCTAAAGTACTCATGATGAACCCAATTCTGATACAGAGGTGATGGACCCAGAATGTAGAATGAAGCATGATTTTTTTTTTTTTTTACATGGACCAATGTGGAAATTTTTGCTTGACTCTACATGTTCATAACAAAGGTTTTGTTTTTCTTTTTTTCTCAATTTGTGGTAAGGAAGGGATAGAATTCATATCTAAAATTGTTTTTTAAAAGAACCTGGGAGCAACTAGGTGGCACAGTGGGTAGAGCACCAGCCCTGAAGTCAGGAGGACCTGAGTTCAAATTTGACCTCAGACATTTAACATTTCCTAGCTGTATGACCCTGGGCAAGTCACTTAACCCCAATTGCTTCAGCAAAAAAATAACCTGCGATAAACCTGAATGTGTATGTTAATAGATCTTTTTCTTATAATCATGTTTACAAAAGTTTATTTAACTTGGAAAAGTTTTTTGAACTTTTTTTTTGAACAATTTTTTTTTTTTGTAAATTTCATTAAAATATATGTTTTATTTATGGATTGTTCTCAATTTCTCTGGTGTATATGTTGTCATCCATGTAGAGAACACTTGCTACTAAATAGTGGGAGAACTGGACCAACTTTCTAGTCTCTGAAAATAAACCCCTCAGATCCAGTACAAAAAGTTACCCTGTGAAGAACCTCTCTGAACTTAAGATGAGCTAGTTCTCATATAACGAATATACAGTCTTTCAGGAATTCTTAATCTGAGGTGCACAAACTTGTTTTTTGAGTTTATTTGCTATTTTGATGACTTACAATGTAATTTCCTTTGAAATGCTATTATTTTGTATATTCAAAAACATTCTGAGAAAGGGTTCATAGGTTTTACAAGGCTGACAAAAGGGTCTGTGATATTTTTTTTTTAAGTTACAAACACCTGGTCTATTGCAAGATCAGTTCTAGAAGTCTTTCCACCTTGTTAAGACTGCTAGACCTTGGTTTTGCAAAAGTGTACATTGAAAACTATCTTTGCATGCATTTGGAAAAATAAAATACTGTTAAAAAAAAAAAAAAGATAGTATGAAACCAATACAAAGAAAAAAAAATGCTCTATGGTATACCCTACAAGTCAGGAGAGAATCTCAGACAAGTCCTATAGCAATGAATTATCAATCAAAGAGCAAATCCAACTTACCTTCTTGCTTTCACTTCTTTTTTATAAAACAAAGGTTGTCATCTGCGATATTAGGATTTGTAGAAAACTATTCTGGAAATACCTTAATTTGTATTCATTATTTTTTCCAGGTTTTTATATTAAACTGCTATAATAAAAGAAAATAAATAAAAAGACTGATAGACTGATAAGACCTTATGTTTCACTGGCATACCCTCTCGAGAACTCAGGGTCATTTCCCAGTAGATAATTGATCAAAGGATATGAACAGGTAAGTACAAAAAAAAAAAAAAAAAGACATGATCAAAACCAGGAGGGGAAAATTCTCCAAATAATAATTTAATTTAAATTAAAATAATTGTAAAGTTCCATCTTATAGCTATCAGATTGGGAAGGATGTCAAAAAATGAAAATAAGTTGCACAACATGTGAAAGGACAGGCAGCATTAATGAAACTATAAATCAACAAAGCCATTTTAGAAAACAAAAATGATAACTCCCCCCCCAAAAAAAAATCACTTCAAAGAAGTGGGGAAAGGACTTACATGTAGGAAAAAAAAAAAAAAAAAAAAAAACAGCATTTTTTGTTGTAGCAAAATTGTAAAGTAAGGGGGTACCCTTCAGGGAAATGGCTGAATAATTTATGGTATATGAATGTAATGGAATTATTGCATCATAAGAAATGACAAAAGGAATTTATTTTTTAAAAAAAATCTGGGAGAGATTATACAAGGTGACCTAGAATGAAATAATCAAAACCAGAAAAATAATTTATATAGTGACTACAACAGTGTAAAGAAAAATAACTCTGCAAGACTTAAGAACTCTATTCAATGCAGTAACCAGAAATTACTTCAAAGTAGAAGTATCAGGAATGCTACATCCAAACCACAAGACCCTCAGAGCTAGCCAAGACATTAAAATGGAACTATTCAACAAAAAAAAAGTAATGCTAATATGCGCCCATAGGGATCCTTATTCTCTGGATTTGATACCACTGCTCCAGAGGACTTCTTAAAAGAGAAATTGGACTAGAAGTGAAGAATAGCATATACATTTTCAAACATGCTTATGTAATGCCAGAGAAACTGAGGCAAGATCGAGATTAGAGAGCTTTTAATATTTTATTTGAAAGGAGAGGTTGTGCTGGAGGTATGCTACTCCCAGGGCTGATGTCCAAAGCATCCAGCAGCTAATTGTGCTTCCCAGGAAGTATATATACACATATGGCTCAGCTACAGGGTTAGACCGAGGCAGGGACAGATCAGAGCACTGAGAGTAGGAATGGACTATCAATCCAGTTCTGGCAGGGTAGGGGAAGCAACAGACATTCTGATAAGTTGGGAAAAACTGGGGTCATGATGTCTAAGATAGAAGATCTTTCTCCTTATCTGGATCATCATGATTAGGAGGGAGGGGTGGTGAGGCAGGACTGAGCAGAACAATTAGGAACTGAGTCAGAACAATTCAGGGAAACTGAGGCAGGACAATTTAGGGAAACTGAAGCAGGACAATAAAAGGGAACTGTGCCACAACACTTAATGTATGACTGTGTTTATTGATTGCAACAGAATGTGAAGGGGGAAAATAAAGGATCTAGGGATAGTGAGTCAGAAAAAAAATGAAAATGCAAACATAGATAAGGTAATTTTTAAGTGTATAGAAGAATGATGGTGAATAGAATACTATTGTGGTATAAGGAATGAACAACAGGATGACTCTAGAAAAACCTGGGAAGATTTATATGAATTGATGCAAATTGAAGAGAACAGAACCAGGAAAACATTATATACAGTAATTGCAGTATTGTATGGTAATCAACTGTGAATACCTTAGCCATTTTCAGCAATACAAAAACCCAAGACAATTACATGGGATTTGTGATGGAAAATACTATCCACTTTCAGAAAAAGAACTAATAGAGTCTGCAGAGCAAAGCATACTATTTTTACTTTCTTTTTTTTTTTCATTGTTCTTTTCTTTTGGCCTGTTTCCTCTTTTACAACATAATTAATATGGAAATATGTTTTACATGATGGCACATACATAATATATATCAAGTTGCTCACCATGGGGGGGGAGTGGTAATTGAAGGAGAAGGGAGATCATTTGAAGCTAATTTTAAAAAATAAATGTCATTTGACTGCAGGATATAGCAGAAATGCCCATCTATAAATTAAAATTTCTTAGGCATTGAATTGTCATGGCTATTTAAAGCCTTTATCATTATTTGGGACTGTCTCAGCCACTCATTTTTCTCTGGATTCTTTGACTTAAATAGAAAAAGAGAACCCACTGAACTCTACCTTTTAGATAAGATCATCAGATAGTAGCATTTTGGAGAGTTCACAAGTATTTTTTGGCATTTAAATTCCTGTCCCCATTTCATCAATACAACCAGCTTATAGTTCCCCTTCCTTTAATGCATCATAAAGTATCTGGGTATAACATACCCATTCTACACAAAAGTCCAACCCCTAAGAACAGTATAGCAGCCAGCCTCATTTCAGTGATGATAGATTGCTCATGTCCCTGGCCTTTGATATTTTAAATGGTTTTATTAGTGGTGAAGTATGACTTTTAGAATATTGCTTGCAAAATACCTCCTTTGAGGTCACTCTCTCAGATTGGCAATAGTAGTTTGAGACCTAGAAGAATAACTATTACTTATTTTATGGCTCTAGGGGTCACTGTGTGAGTAGCTGACTTCCTAACATTATCTTTTGAGTCCCCACTGGGATATTTCCCTTTAACAATCAGAAAATAGGCTCAATTAGTTCTTTAAGAATTTGGCAAATGTCTTTTACCAAGACCATAATGCTAGATCATTACCCTGTAACAGAAGAGCACCATAACTCTCCAACTGAAGAGAGCCCAGTACCACTCAGTGGAGCCACTTGTGTAGATCTTGTATAGACTTGTGGAGGTCTTGTGTAGATGATAGTCTAGAGAATATAGAATGTAAGAATACAGCTTATGGCCTAGAAGCAAGCTCATTGTTATTGCTGGCCTTTTCAAAGGCAACTGAATTACTCATACTTCTGGGCCTTTCTAATTTATGGAATATTCATCTTACATCTGAAGGCCTTTCTTTTTCCAAGTTAATGTTTTTATCTTTTATACCTCTTGCCTTGAAGCTCTATTGAAGTTTCATTGTATGATCCAAGACAATTCTAATAGACTTGTGATGGAAAATGTCATCCACATCCAGAGAAAGAACTATGGAGGTTGAATACAGATCGAAGCATACTATTATACTATTTTCATGTCTTTTGTTGTTTTTCTTTCTCATAGCTTTTTCCTTTTGTTTTGACTTTTCTTTTACAATATGTCTAATAAGGAAATGTATTTAAAATGTTTGTATATGCATAACCTATTTCTTCTTGTCTTGAGGAGGAGGGAGGTAAAGAGAAAGGAAGAAAAAATTTGGAATATTACAGAATCTTACCAAAAAATCTTACAAAATGAATGTTGAAAACTATCTTTGCTGAAGAGCAATTTGGAACTGTGCCCAAAGGGTTATCAAACTGTGCATATGTTTTGATCCAGCAGTGTTTCTACTAGGCTTGGATCTTAAAGAGATCATAAAGGAGGGAAAGGGACCCACATGTGCAAAAATGTTTGTGGCAGCCCTCTCTGTAGTGGCTAGAAACTGGAAACTGAGTGGCTGCCCATCAGTTGGGGAATGACTGAATAAGTTATGATATATGAATGTTATGGAATATTATTGTTCTGTAAGAAACGATCAGCAGGATGATTTCAGAGAGGCCTGGAGAGACTTACATGAACTGATGCTGAGTGAAATGAGCAGAACCAGGAGATCGTTGTACACTTCAACAACAAGATTATATGATGATCAATTCTGATAGAGGTGGCTCTTTTCAACAATGAGATGTTTCAGACCTGTTCCAAACATCTTGTGATGATGAGAGTAATCTACACCCAGAGAGAAGACTGTGGGAACTGAGGGTGGATCACAACATAACATTTTGACTCATTTTGATGTGGTTTGCTTGAATTTTATTTTCTTTCTCATTTTTTTTTAACTTTTTGATCTGATTTTTCCTGTGCAGCAAAATAATTGTATCAATATGCAGGCCTATATTGGATTTAACATATATTTTACCATGTTTAACATATATTGGATTACATGCCATATAGGGAAGGAGGTGGAGAAAAGGAAGGAAAAATTGGGACACAAGGGTTTTCAAAGGGCCATGCTGAAAAAAAATTATTCTTGCAAATGTTTTGAAAATAAAAAACTTTAATAAAAAAAAAAGAAAACTATCTTTGCATATAATTGGGAAAAAATAAAATACTATTAAGTGGGGAGGAAAATTACTCAACAATTTTTATGTCTCACTATAGTACACTATTACTATAAGACTTAAAGGAGTTTCATACAAGACTTAGATGGTCCATTTAATGCTGAAGGCAATGGGCTCTTTTTTTTTGCTCCTATAAAGGCTTCACTGAAAATCCCTAAGAGAGTATGCAAGAAGAGCAGAGAAAACAAGGGGAGGCTACTAGGTTGGCAGCCAAGTGTTGATATCACTACAGCAATTAAAGGAAGAAGAGGAAAGAAGTAAAATAATGGAATCCTCAAAAACCCCTGACACAATGGCATTCAGACTATAGAAATTGGGGGAATCAAAATGGTCTTTCAAGTGGCTTCTCCAGGATTGTGCAGCATTATACTAAGCTTTACCTGGGATACCTAGGTCCATGCTCGGGAAGCTGAAGAGGGCCAAGTAATTCATAGGCAGAAGGAAGGTCCTGCTCAGGGGGTCTAATTGGTTTTGTACCTCTAAGATTACAGGCAAAGAGGGCCCAGTGAACTAGAAATTGCAAACTTCTGACTTTGAAGGCAGATAATATTCTTCATAGGGAGAGGGGAGCTGGAGTTTTAAAGAAAAGGCATAGCAGAAAAGAAAGAATATCAGGCAGGAGGGAAGAATATGCCAGCCAGTGAATAAATTTTTTTTTCTGTTTTCTCAATTATGACAATGACAAGAGGTATTTGTTATCAGTGAGCTGGGGCTGTTTCCCAGTTATCCATTCCAAAATCCCTTACCTGTTTATATTTCCCTGACTGCTGGAGATCAAAATTTCTAGGAATTCTAGATTTCTAGGAATTACTATGAAAAGGGGGAGGACAAGAGGCTTCTGAGGGAATAATCTAATTTCGCATAAAGGGAAAAATAAAGATTTCTTAGTGTTACCCATCACATCACAGTAAAGGAAATTAGTAAAGGTATTAGTGAGACTGATGAAGAGAAAACTAGTCCCTTGATATTTAATGCTTTTTAGAGGATCATTTACCTAGGAGAAAATAGTGAAATACAGAAGGGGCTATCAGCATTTGGGCATTAGAAAAACTGGAAAGTTCAATGTTGATAGAGTAACTTTCATTCCCTAAACTTACATTCAATAAAAATGAAAATAAATAGGAAGAAAACCCAATTTTGTTCTTTTCTATTGCCAATTTCCTCTGAAGCTCAGCTTAACTAGTTTTAATGGTCTGTAAACAAATTGTCTTGAAAACTTTTTCTCCTTTACAGATTGCAATGGAGAAAAGAAGCAAGGGAAAATATCGCCTCTGGTATTCTAATGAGGTAGAAAAGTAATTGAGCTGAGAACTACTTCGTTCAAGAAGAAAACATTCCTATTTTGCCATATGCCCTAGCTGGATACTAACTCCCTGACCCATCAAATCATAGGATAATAGGTTTAAAGCTGGAAGGAACCAGTTGGTTTATGTTGCCTCAACTTTTACCTGGAAGAACTATGCAGGGAGTTATCTCCATAGTCCTCCAATTGCCAGGTAGCTTCTCCAGGCCACAGGAATAAGGCACAGGATTGCTCCAACTTTGCAAACCGGCTTCATTTCCTTCTAGATACTCGTTCCTGCCCCAAGCCCATAACGTGGTGACTGACTTACTGAGTGATTTTACTGGAAATTGTGTATGTATAAAAATGGAAAGGAACATACTGATAATGACTATTCAAATCAAGTCAACAAGGATTTGTTAATGATGATCCTTAATCTCTTGCAGTCAGTTCTAAAATTCTTTTTTTTCCTGTTTTTTTTTTTTTAATTAAACTTTTTATTTTCAAAATATATACATGGATAATTTTCAATATTCTTGCAAGATTACAAAATCTTGTCTTTTAAATTTTTCCCTCCCTTCTCCTCACCCTCTCCCCTAGACAGTAAGTAATCTAATATGTTAAACATGTGCAATTCTTCTATACATATTTCCACATTTATCGTGCTGCACAAGAAAAATCAGATCAAAAAGGAAAAAAAATGAGAAAACAAAACAAAACAAAACAAAAAAAAAAAACAAGCAAAACAAAGACAAAAAGAGTGAAATTACTATGTTGTGATCCATGCTCAATTCCTAAAGTCCTTTCTCTGAGTGCAGATGGCTCTCTTCATCACAAAACCATTGGAACTGGCCTGAATCATCATTGTTGAAGAGAGCCATGTCCATCAGAATTCTTTTCTAAAATTCTATGGTCCTAGTTGCTGAGAACTGTTTTTAGATGCTGAGGTAAGCAGCACCTATATATAATGGAATCAATCAACAAGTATTTTCTTTAGTTGTGTCAAGAAGAGAGGTTGTGAGAAATACAACACAAAAGTGGAATAAAAGAAAAGAAAAGAAAAGTTGTTTTTAAATGCTTCCTAGTGTGAGGAGTATGGCATTATGATGAATCCAGCAGAAGGGAGAAAGGAATTAGAGGCAGAACTCTAAACCTAGGAAACCAAGGCAGTTCAGAGGTGAGGAAGAATCTCTTGTTCAGTATTCAAGCTAAGACTGGAAGTTAATAAGCGACAAAGCTCTGGGCTTAACAGGTCAGGTACTTGAGCTTTTTCTTAGTGTCCCCGAATATCAACATGGGCAGGGCTCTTGCACTGAAAGTCTTCAAATAAAAATAAGACAACTTATCAAGTATGCTGGAAAAGATTGTCAAATATATTGAAATTTCTGTTTAGATTTAGATTGGACCAAATGGACAGACATCCCTTCTGACTCTGAGATTCTGAATCGAAGAATATGTAAGTTTGTTGAAGGCAGTAATGGTCCATTTTTGAGATTATGTTCCCAGAGCACTCTGCCTGTTAATTAGAAGGTGCTTTTAATAAATGCTCATTGAATGATTGTGGTTTTGTGTTTTACCTAAATCTTGACAAGTCCAAAAGGCTATAAATCTTGATCTCCGAGTAAAATCATAGCCAGGAGAAATAGAAAAAATTCAGCTCAATCCTACATTGCCCACCATGTCAGCCAATGACATATGGTGGCTATAACTGCAGAGGAACTTAAGAAATAGGGACATGAGGAGGCCACCTGTTTCCCTAAGTGACAGGAGAGCCATGTGTGATGATTATATGGGAAGAGCAGGGCCAATTCAAGCCCCAGGGACATAGAACCAGAGAACAGGTGGGACAGCCTGAATTGGCAGCCTAGCAACGGCAGGAGCTACAGATGGTTTCCCCTAAGCCCTGAATTCTGGGAACACAACTGACTCAGAGCAGAGCCAATATCATTAAGAAACTTAAAATGTTGCACTTGGGTATTTCCCCCCTCCTCTCATCTTCCTGCTCCTTCAGACTATGTTTGTAGAAAGGAGGTGGGGAAGCCTGTATCTCTGTTGGAAGTCAAGGACGATGCTGGAAGTTGCCTTGGTAACTAACCATTGTTTCTATGGGTGGCTAATTAAGGCACCTGTTTGGAACTCAGGTGGCACCAGGTGGGGAGATATAAATTCTGCTGCTTCTTCCTAGGAAGAAATGGAGAGGAAGTGAAATTTTCACAGCACTAAGACAATACCATAAACTCAAGGTTAAAACCTATAAATGACAGTGACCTTAGCTTCTTCTGAAGCTATATTTAAGGGAAACTTAAACCTAGGAAGGCATTGTTAAAAGTTAGAAGGGTGTGGGCCTGTTGTCCATTCATCCCATATGTGGTAGGGCAGGACACAATCTTGGCTTTGGGATTTTTACAAGGCTGCTGCCTTATATTTTTGAGATCCTGAGAATACTACTTTTACCTATTTATAGGTCCCCATCTTTGCCTTGGTTAGGGTCAGGAAGCAGTTAACTATATGGTGATTCCCTCAGAATGTTGGTGGATCAGGAAAAGCCCTATGAAATCAGGAAGCTTTTCGATAGACTGAGAGAAAAAGCTAGGATTGTAAACCAACCCATGAGCACTGCTTTAGGGTACCCTTAAAAAGATTATATTCTCAGATAGGATACAAATCTCTGGCCCTAAAGTCGGATTCTCTCTCTGTAAGAGACTGTAAGGGAGGAAGGGAGGAGATATGGGTTCCATGCTTAGAAAGGATCAGAGAAGGAATGATTGGATTTATGTACTATAATGTGCAAAATCTTTTATCTATAATTTTTATGAGTTGTATTTAAGATCATAATGGAGACTGAATATAAATCAACACATGCTATGTTCACTTTTTTCTTTTTCTTCTGTTCTTTTTTTTCTCATGGTTTTCCCTTTTTGTTCTGATTTTGCTCTTCCAACATGATTCACAAATAAATGTATATTTGAAAAATTAATGCACATGTATAATCTGGGGAAAAAAGAAAACAATTTTAAGAAAAGGAAAATATAAAAAAAAACTTAGGATCATAAAACTTAAGAGGCAGAGGAGATCTGAAAGGTCATCTAGTCCAACCTGTACCTTTTACAAATGGGGAACCTAAGGCCTCAGGGTAAGTGACTTGCCTAAGATCTCACAGGCACGAAATGCAAGAACTAGGATTCAGTCTCTTATCTTCCCTCTCCAAATGCAGGTTTTCCTCTAATTCATTACATTCCAAGCGTTAAGTTCAAATGCCTTTTGTGGATAAACTATAAAAAATGCACTTCCAGGATCTAGAATATATAAGAAGTGGGCAAGCTAAGAAGAAAAAGAGGAATAGGTAGCAGGACATGGTGTGTATCTGTCTGTGTCTCTCCCTCAAACTGAGAACTTTGAAAAAAATCACTTTAATAGCTATTCCATTTTAATGATAGTATCAATCAGTATAAGATGGAGGAAAGGTAATTAAGACATTTGTAGTGACAGATCTCTGAACTCAAGTAGCCAAGCAGGCTCAGGCACCAAGAAGGGCTAGAGCTTTGTGTGGGCCAGGAACAAACAGGGCTTTCAAAATGAATGGAATAGAGAGCATGGACAAACTGGGGAGCAACAAGTGACCCAAGTTCAACAAGACCTGAAACATTAAACTGGATCTTCTACCTCTAAGATTATTAAACTGTGGATCATGACCCTGAAGGGGTCTCATGACTGAATTTGGGAGTTGCAAAATTATGATTTATTACTAGTAAATTTTTTATTTTTTATTTTATAAACCTATATACCCAAGATCACATAATTTCTCTGATGAAAAAGGGTTTGTGAATGGAAAATGTTTAAGGAACTCTGCTCTGCCTCACTAGGAAGCAATTAAGAAAAGAAAACAACAGAAACACTCCAGTGATTGAGTTTGCCTTCCTTGAACAAATGTAATTCCTTCAAGGCAAAGGGTCCTTGACATCATCAGTTACTGTCTGCTGGATAGAATAATGTGTTTAAAAAAAAAAAGAAAGAAAGAAAGAAAAGAAAAAGCTTAGTTACTTAAGGAGCAGCACTTAGCATCTCACAGTTCATTGTTTAAGCTTGTATTTATATTATATTATCAGTCAACCAGTATTTTTTAGGCATTTACTATATGCCAGGAAATAGCTGTGAAGAGAGGCAAAGTGAGTTGCCAAGTATTAGAGCCAAGATTCATTCGAACTTCTGATTGATTGACTTTTAAGGTCTATGTGTTATCCCCTGTCCCGTGTAATCTGAGTAATAATAATTAACATTTATATAGCATCTACTATTTGCTAGATACTGTGCTAGGCACTTTACAAATATTATTTCCTTTAATCCTCACAACAACCCTGGAAGATAAGTGCTATTATTATTTTTATTTTGCAAATGAGGAAATGCAGACAAGCAGAGTTCTATTGATTTGTTCAAGGACACACAGCCCCTAAGTATTAAAAGCTAGATTTGAATAGAGATATTCCTGACTCCAAGTCCTAGGTGCTCTATGTACTGCACTATCCACCCTCCTCTTCCATCATTTCTTCTGTCTTTTTCTATACTTTCTTTGCTCTGAACCCTAACTCTGACCTATGGAGAGGAGTTTGTTGGACCCTTTCAAGTTCACAAGCATTTATTAGCCCTCCTCCTAAATAGATGAGGAACTATTTTAAGTACTGGCAGATTCCCCACACAAAAGCAGCAAAGACACTAGTGGATTTCTGGTGTGTATTAATTAGGTGAAATTGAAAGCTTGGCAAGACTTAAGTGCCAGCAGCAGAGCCAAATGATGCAGTGGTGGGGATGGGGATGACAAGCATCCTAAACACCAATCTTCTCTGTTCACAGCCTCATCTCTTTAGGAACTTTCTCTTCAAGTTCAAAGTCTAGCTGGTAATTGCCACAGTGCAGAAATCTTTCTAATCAACTCATTCTCAACCTGGACCAACACTAGGGATATTAACACACCTGCGTAATCTCTATTTCCTGTGGAAAAATGTGTGCTTGATCTCTCTCTCTCTCTCTCTCTCTCTCTCTCTCTCTCTCTCTCTCTCTCTCTCTCTCTCTCTCTCTATCTCTCTCTCTCTGTCTCTCTCTCTCTCTCTCTCTCTCTCTCTCTCTGTCTCTCTCTGTCTCTCTCTCTCTCTGTCTCTTTGTCTCTCTCTCTCTGTCTCTCTCTCTCTCTCTCTCTGTCTCTCTCTGTCTCTCTCTGTCTCTCTCTGTCTCTCTCTCTCTCTCTGTCTCTTTGTCTCTCTCTCTGACTCTCTCTCTCTTTGTCTGTCTGTCTCTCTCTCTCTCTGTCTGTCTGTCTCTCTCTCTGTGTCTGTCTGTCTCTCTCAGTCTCTCTCTCTGTCTCTGTGTGTGTGTCTCTCGCTGTCTCTCTCTATCTGTCTCTTTCTCTCTCTCTCCCTTCCCTTCTTCTCTCCCTCCCTTTCTCTTTCTCTCTCTGTCATTGTCTGTCTGTCTGTCTCTCCCTTTATCTCCCTCTATGTGTCTGTGTATCTCTCTCGATCTCTGTCTCCGTCTCGTGTCTCTCTGTCTGTCTGTCTGACTCTGTGTATGTCTATGTGTGTATCTGTCTGTTCTGTCTCTCACTCAAACTGAGAACTTTGAAAAAAATCACTTTAATAGTTATTCCATTTAATGATAGTATCAAGCAGCATAGAAAAAACAATGGATTAACATTAAACCTGATTTTCAGCTGAGGTTGCAATGTTTTCCTTTAATCCTATTTTATTATTATTAGGTTTCCATGATTGGAGACTCTATTGAACAAAAATGTTAAGGACTTGGGCCCATTTCCCCTCAAAGGGCTGTATGACCTCAGAGGTAGGGAAGGAACCTAGAACCTCTTACTTCATGATCTGTCACCAGATGTAATGAGAGAAAGACTCAGAAAACCCATTTGACCAAGATCTAAAGCATGATACAGCATCTCATAACTCTTATCTTAATCTCCCAGGAGATAGATTACTAGTTTAAAAAGAGATTTAAAAACTAGGATTTACAATCTACTCTTATTAACAATGAACATTTTCATAACCTCCTGGATAATTCTGATTTTTTGAGGGGGCTGACTTCCTATCAGATCTGCTTAGAGCATCATTTGTTTTTACAACTTCTTACTGTAGCTGATAAAGTAACATCCACCATTTTATTGTTCTGATTTCTTCACAGAAATCTTTTTAAGCCTCATTCACTTTGTGAAGGTTCATTAAGATTAAACTAGATAGAGACAGCTAGGTGGCGAAGTAGATAGAGCACCAGCTCTGAAGTCGGGAGGACCTGAGTTCAAATCTGGTCTCAGACATTTAACACTTCCTAGCTGTGTGACCACGGGCAAGTCACTCAACTCCAACTGCCTCAGCAAAAAAAAAAAAAAAAAAATTAATCAAATGTCTAATGAATATAAGTTGTTTCTAGCAGCACTTGACTGTGTTGCATCATGTGACATCATTGCAACCATCATTCTGAACACACAACACTTTGCACTGTGCATGCACAAATGCTGCCAGAAATCCCTCAGCTCAAATTCAAGATGGAGTTGCATAAAAATTTCTTGGTCAGAGGGGGCCCAAGAGGAAAATTTTTAAAAAGTCTTGCTATATGTAACAAGTGTCGGTCTGATATGGACTGAATGAAGGCATTAGTTTAGATTTATATAATAAATATTAGTAAATTTAGGGTTTTTTAATTAAAAATGTAAGTTTTAATATTTTCTTCCCTTTATCCTTATGACTTGACTTACATACTCCGAGGGTAGATGCAGCCCATATTAGAGATCACTAGTCTCTAGGGAGTCACAGATATTGGAGGTAGAGCTACTTGTCATACCATTTTCAGTAGGAAAGCTATATATTGATTTGATTTTCAGTTCCTTATTAAGACTTGGATAGAATATGAAAGAGTTTGCACTTTGAGTAAGGCAGATACCCAGTTGCCCACATTGGCCAGTACAAGTGGATTTTTCAATAAGAAGAAGATAATTAAGCCATGTATAGAGAATGGAGGCAAGGATTGATTTGCCAATCTGGTCAGCTCTGCCCCAGAGTGAATCCCCAAAGTAGATGCACTAACTAAGAATTGTTGAGAGAGAAGGGTCACTTGAAAGTTCAGGTCAGAAGGAAAGTCGCTTTTGCTGATGGAAAAAAGCAACTGCATCAGGATAGATGGAAAACATCAAAGCAGAACAAAGCTAATTCCCTTTCTTTGGCAATCTTTCAATGTTTAATGATTCTCAAAGAAGTTTTCCCTAGAAAGTGAGGAGTTCAGTGCTTTTTAGCTCTCTGAATCTTGCTTTCCTCATCTATACAATGGGAATAACTTATTGCTATCCATCACATAGAGTTATTAAAATGAAAACACTTTGTAAACCTTAAAAGTCCATAGAACAGGAGTGATGATTGTTGCAAAAGTGAATATCCTTCTGTAGCTACAATTGTCTCTTTACAAATGAATTCTCCAATACTGAGAAAGATGCTCTGAATTTGATGGCTTCTACTCAGATTAGATTTTGATTCTGTAAATGAATCCCCAGCAGGTATCTGAACCTTATTGATATTTTAGTCGTTATTTCCAGGAGGTGGAAACATAGGACACGTTTTCTCCTCTTTATTACTTTTCTGAATATAAATGACATCCTCTTTTCTTCTTACCTCTGTCCCATGGTGCATCTCCCTAGTGTTAACACAATAGCATATAGATGTGATCTCCAATAGATAAGTAACTAGTACAAGTCTTTAAGAGCCAATTATAAGAGAATCAGCAGATTTTATCTTGTAACTTTGCTGGAAAGATCCAGATTTTTAAAAAGACTTTAAATTTGTCTGCTTTCCTATTTTAAATGGATTCTATTATGTCATTCACTTTGAAAATTTAGGACTTTTCAACAAGAATTTCCCTAAACATTGAAATATTCAATTATAAAGAAAATAACTCTGAAGAAGGATTTAAACTTTTTATCTTTTTATTGGAAGCCTAAGTAAAAATCCATTTGGCATGGTCAATGTGTTCATTTTCCTACACAGCTTTTTTCTCCCTCTTTTTCTTTGTCAACAAAGGATAACTCTCTGAATAGGAGAGAGCAGAGATATATTCAGAAATAAATGTTCTATAAAAATGAAGAACATCAATAAAAATAAGATAAATACTTTAAAAGAAAGAAAAAGTCCATATTGTAGTTTGTTAAACTATAAGATTGGTCCCAAAAGAGGATGTTTTGTTTTAGGGAAATACTCTAGTTAACATAGACAGCTAATAGTATAGTGGATAGTATGTCAGACATGAAGTCAGTTGAGTTCAACTCTGACCTCACTAGCTATGTGAAGATGAGTAAGTCATTTAACTTCTTTTTGCCTCAGTTTCTTCATCTGTAAAATGGGGATTATAGAACCTTCTTCCCAAGGGGAATATAAGAGTCAACTGAGATATTTGTAAAGCACTCTGTACATCTTGGACTTCTACATAAATGCTAGTTACTATTATTAATAATAACATCAAAGAGTTGAAGGCTTGCTATAGCTTGCCAACTCTCAACAAAATGAAAGTATTAAATTCAATTAACATGAAACTGTTTTGGACATAATTGTAATCTTTTCTTGGATGTGAGCCTCAGCATGAAAGATTCCTACATTTCTAGTCAGTGACATAATGCAATAAAGGGGCATCTTTATAGTAAAAAGGGCATCCTATCTCTACCCAACCCTTTTAAGTAACATGGTCTCTAGAAATAGAACTAGAGTTTTGACCTTTTCCTTTATTCTTTTCTGTTCTAGGTACTGTAAGGGAGCCTTTCACCTAGGAGCTTAAGACACAGGAATTCAGGAATTCTGGGATTTTAGGAATCCAGCCCAGGAACTACATCAAGTCCAACAGTGAAATCCTAGAAAAGGAAGGAAAGGAGACCATTAAGCTAGTGGAGCTTTGATTTTAAACTCAGTGGGACTAACACCATGTAGGGACTGAGCTAAACTCAGAGTCTAATGCTCCTTTCTTCCCAAAGATCAGAATGATATAGGGAGAAATAATGTCCCCAAACTTAGGAGAAAGTATTTGTTCATGGCTAAGAAACAGAATAGTAGATCAGTGGAATAGGTTAGGATCACAGGACAAAATAGGCAATAATTATAGCAATCTAGTGTTTGACAAACCCAAAGACCCCAACTTTTGGGATAAGAACTCATTATTTAATAAAAACTGCAGGGAAAATTTGAAACTGGTATGGAAGAAATTAGGGCTACACCAAACACCACATATCAAGATAAGATCTAAATAGATTCATGTTTTAGACATAAAGAGTGATATTATAATATAAGCAAGTTGGAGGAACATAGGATAGTTTACCTCTCGGAGAAGGAAGGAATTTGTGTCCAAAGAAGAACTGGAACTCATAATTGAACACCAGACAGATAATTTTGATTATATTAAGTTAAAAAAATTTGTACAAACAAAACTAATGCAGAGATCAGAAGGGAAGCAATAAATTGGGAAATTATTTTTACATTTAAGGGTTTTGATAAAAACCTCATTTTTAAAATATATAGAGAATTGACTCAAATGTATAAGAATCCAAGCCATTTTCGAATTGATAAATGGTCAAAGGATATGAACAGATAATTTTCAAATGAAGAAATTTAAAACTATTTCTAATCACATAAGAAGGTGCTCCAAATCTCTATTGATCAGAGAAATACAAATTAAGACAACTCTGAGATACCACTACATACCTGTCAGATTGGCTAAGATGACAAGAAAAGACTAAGGATGAATGTTGGAGGGAATGTGGGAAAACTGGGACACCGATACATTGTTGGTGGAACTGTGAACGGATCCAACTATTCTGGAGAGCAATTTGGAACAGTGCTTAAAAAGTTATCAAACTGTGCATACCCTTTGACCCAGCAGTGTTTTTATTGGGCCTCTATCCCAAAAAAAAATCTTAAAGGAGGGAAAGGGGCCCACATGTGCAAAAATGTTCATGGCGGCCCTTTTTGTAGTAGAAGAAACTGGAAACTGGGTGGATGCCCATCAGTTGGAGAATGGCTGAATAAGTTATGGTATATGAATATTATGGAATATTATTGTTCTGTAAGAAATGACCAGGAGGATGATTTAAGAAAGGCCTGGAAAGACTTAAATGAACTGATGCTGAGTGAAATGAGCAGGATCAGGAGATCATTGTACATGACAATATCAATATTATATGATGATCATATGTGACTTTTTCCAAAAATTAGATAGATGATTGATGCCAGTTTCATTGATCTTGTGATAAAGAGAGCCATCTACACCCAGAAAGAACTGTGGGAACTGAATGTGGATGACAACATACATTCTCACTCTTTTTGTTGTTGTTTGCTTGCATTTTGTTTTATTATTCATTTACTTTCTTTTTTTCATCTGATTTTTCTTGCGTAGCAAGAGAACTGTATAAATATGTTTACACATATTGGATTTAACATATATTTTAACATATTTGACTTATATTGAATTGCTTGCCATCTAGGGGAGGGGATGGAGTGAAGGAGGAGAAAATCTGAAACCCAAGACTATGCAAGGGTCAATGTTGTCAAATTATCTGTGCATATGCTTTGAAAAGAAAAAGCTTTATAAAAAGTATTTATTCATTTGTTCTTGCAATATCTCTGAAGTAAATATACCTTTGAAAAAGCTAATCTAATGTTGAGTGATTAAATGGGGATAGTGCATTAGTCACCAGTCTCTTAAAAACTAGAGTAACCCACTCAGTAGAGACTTGAATAGATCACAGAAAAATGACTTCATAATCCCCTTAGACTACCAAAGAACCTTGATGGGGAGAGTGTAAAATGGCCTTTTAGGCAGTCATGACTTCAGAAAACTGATAGTGAAATTTGCCTTCTGCCTATTAGCAGAGAGGGAATAGAGGAGGAGTGTGAGGTTGAGGTTTAAATTTTCAGACATGACCAATGTGTTAATTTGTTTGAATGACTGTATTATTTGTTATAAGTGAGGGTTTTAAAGGAGGCAGTGCTGTGGAATGACTGGAAAATTGCAGTGATTTTTTTAAAGCATCAATAAAACATGTAAAAAGAAAAAGAAATACATAGGTGTTCTCCAGATAAAAGAACTTCATCATCTAGCACATATCCAGTCTTTATCATGGAGCACAAGGGGAAATCTTGAAGATGGGAGAGGTCTCTTTCATTCTTGGGTCAATGGACAATTAATACTTCAACTAATGAAGATATGAAGACATTAAGGTATGCTTTTCTGGCCTCACAGGATGAAGAATAGGACCAGTCTAGTGGACTGAATGAGATAGGCTCCCAGGAAAGGCTGCTAATGATTTCAATTGTGGAGAATGACCTCAAAAAGCAGGGCCCCAAGTAGTTAATTTTCCTGTGTGAATATTTGTACCTTGGAAATCAAGTTACAAATCAGGAATTGATTTATTGTTTTGCTTGCTTGTCTGGACCAGGGGTTCACAAAGAAACCTGCTGCTTGACCAACCATTTTTCTAAAGCTATGAGCTAAGCTTGGTTTTTATATTTTTAACTATAATGAAACTTTATTTTTAAATGCAAAAAAAAAATTCTTAGTTCATAGGACTGCACAAAAATAAGATCAGGATGATTTAACTCATAGGTCATACTTTACTGGATTACTTGTCTAGACTTAAGAAAGTGTTAGAAAAAATATTAATAATGAAGAGACTTAAAGTGCATCAATTATTTTTGGAGAGCCAGTTAAACATTTCCCAGCACACCCTTGCCAATAGAGAAAGAAGCTTCTGCCAATGTAAGTGGTGCTAAAGGACTTTTGAATTGCTTGTTAAATTTGTCTAGCATTGTCATCCTGAGAAGAGAGGAAATATTTTATGCTAAAAACACTTTAGGAGATCAGTTAACTATTTAAAATGTGATATTTACACACACATATACCCCCTTTTTAAATAATTTACACACTTCATCCATTTCCCCTCCAAATTTTTCTTTTAATTATGAACTTGCTGGAGATCAACAAATATAATTTTTTTCTTAGAGAAATAAAAAGAAAGAAAGGAAGGAAGGAAGGAAGGAAGGAAGAGAGAGAGAAAGAGGGAGGGAAGGAAGGATGGAGAGAGGAAAGGAGGAAAGGGAGAGGGAAGAAAGGGAGATGGAGAGGAAGGGAGGGGGAAAGGAGGAATGAGGGAAGGAGAGGGGGTGAGGGAAGGAGAGGGGGTGAGGGAGAAAGGGGGAGAGAACAAGTAAGGAAGGAAGGAATGGAGGAAAGAAGGAAAGAAAAGAAAAGAAGTGAGGAAGAAAAAAGGAAGTAAGGAAGAGAGGAAGAAAAAAAAGAGAGCAAGTGGGTAGTGTAGTAGACAGAGTGCTGGATATTGAGTCAGGAAGACCTGAGTTCAAATCCTCAAACACCTACTAGCTTCAGGACCCTGGACTGGTCACTTAATTTCCATCTGCCTCAGTTTCCTCATCTGCAAAATGGAGATAGTAATAGCACCTATTTTCCAGTATTGTTGCTGAACTCTGTGAGCAAGATGGAATGATCAAAGTTGGTGGGCCTTTCTGAATGCCTCCATAGCCAAGCAATGAGCCTCCTCCTTAACATATTGTTAGTCATTTTACAGAATGTCAACTCATGCTCAAAAGTCTCTCCAAGTCACTTCCATATCTGGAACTCCTAACCTCCTTCATATGAAGAGACACTATTTGAGGCACTCAGTGCATGCACCAGACCACAATTCTAATTATGACAAGTAATTTCAATTCTAAGTCATCAAAGACTGTTCATTTTTATCTTTTACAATAATCTCTAAAAGGATAATGTTAAAAGAGGAGGGATTGATTTGCTGTTCAAATTGAAGCACACAAAGGATTTGAATTTATCTAACTTTCGGGGCAGCTAGGTGGTGAAGTGGATAGAGCACTAACCTTGAATTCAGGAGGACCCGAGTTCAAATCTGCTCTCAGACACTTAACACTTCCTGGCTGTGTGACCCTGGGCAAGTCACTTAACCCCAGCCTCAAAAAAAAAAAAAAAAAAAAAAAAAAAAAAGAATTTACCTAACTTTACCCTTCTGGTCCTTACCTACACAGATCTCAGACTTTCCAGAGGTGGTAGGACTTTGAAGGTCAATATATCCCAACCAAATTCAGGAGATACCACAATGATTTATAGACCAGAAAGCAGTTTATTAATTTAAAATATAAATGTACCTAAAAGGAAAACCAAGAAGAGTTGTCTATCCAGGACACTCACTCCCACTGGGTAAGTCCCTTCAGAAGACCCAATTACAGAATCAGGAAATTGTCTGATGATCATAGGATTTGAGAAAGGGGGATTAGATGTTTTTAAGATATATTTTTCTCACAGGATGGTAGCCAATTCAGTTGTCCTTCTTTCCCTAAAAAATATTTCTGTCCAGAGAACTGAAATAGATCAGTTGGAACCTGAGAACTCTTCATCCCTGAATGATGCTTAGAGACACATAAACACATTTTTATTCTTTTATTACATTTTCCCTATACTTTCTGCAAATTCCCATAGTCGTTACTAGAATATAGCCAGACATGTAATGAATTAGGGCACAATTTATGTTATAGTAATTACATTTTAGGTTACTATCTCCCCCACAATGGCATGGTAATTAGCACTTTTGAAGGAAGAAAGCCTTAAAATATAGTCTCTGACATCTAATGGCTATGTGGCCCTAGTCAAGTCTCTTAATCTCTCAAAGATTCAGATAATTTCCTAAAGCTAACTTACAAAATGGGGGCCAATCAATATTGGTAGAGGGAGTTCCAAACATGTGGAATTCTCTACATAATGAAATTACAGTTCTGGACCAAATATACATGCATATGTATACACACACACACACGTGTGTATATATGTGTGTCTGTGTTATGTATGTATCACATTTTAATTTCTTACTGATTTGGGAGACACTGTCTTCTCACCAACAATTTTGGCCCTTAGGATGGGTTTTTTCTATAAACCACTAAATCTTAAAATGCCCATTTTATTTTAATTATTTTGTCTTGGACCATTTTCTAGCTCTGTCTCCAAATTCTTGTCCTAGACTAGAGATGTGCTAGAGGCCCTGGAACCTGTTTGTTAAATTTCAGTATGAACATTTACACCTCAGAAATCAGCCAAAACTACAAGTCAGGGCTTATTTTATTATTTTGTAGTTTGTCTAGGCTTAAGAGAATGACGGACAATGTGTCGATAATGCAATTTAACTTAAATCTCTGCCATAGACTCTATATGAAGTTTGTAACTCATGAACTGATTGTGAGAACAGTCTGATTAACATAGTAATGAAGGCATGAACTTAGTCTAACAGAAATAAATCAATAAAGTCCAAAAGCCAACAAAAGCAAAAGTACATGGAATGAAGATTTTTAGTTCAAGGACAGGCTACTAAAATGTTAAGACATATATTTTTTGGACATAACCATTGCAGAAATATATTTTGCTTAATTATGCATGTTTGTAACAAAGGGTTTTCTTTTTCTTTTTCAATGAGGAGTAGTGGTGGAAAGAAGTGACAAAAATTAATTTAATTTTTAAAACAAGATAAAATGTTCATATCGCTAAGGAAAAAAGAAAGGAAAAATACTGTTTTGCTGCTTTTGTACAAAGGCATATTTGGGCAAGTTTTTGTTTGTTTTGTTTTGTTTTTACTTTTGTATTTCTAGTACATAGTATAGTGCCAAGTACACGATAGGTACTTGAAAAATGAATTTGAATTCATTTGTATTAATTCAATTGAAAGAAAATCTTCCCAACACTTAAAAGTCCAAAAAAGAAAGATGCTGTCTAGACAGTTCTGTGTACTATGTGCCAGGCACAGTGCTAGGCCCTTGAGTCACAGACAAAAAAAAAAAAAAAAAAAAATAGACCCTGTCCTCAAGGAGCTTACTATCTAATGGAAGAATGTCTAAGGAGGCAATAGATTCCCTTTTCCCTGGAAGTTTTTAAGTAGAACACATCTCCTCAAGCTTGGTATTCTATCTCCCCACTACCTCTGGCTTCTTTGATTGAAAGGTGGAGCCACAAGTTCCAAATCTCTATTTAAGAAGGAAGGTCAGCTCAGACATCTTCTCTCTCATCTGGCTGCTCTACCTTTGGTTTTCTCTAATTGACTTCTACACCATTCCCTTGTCTTCTCCATCAACTGCCTTTCTCCTTTAGATTGTAAGCCCTTTGAAAGCAGAGATTATCTTTGTTTTCTTCATATTTCTATCCCCAACACTTAGCACAGTACCTGACACTTAGTACCATTTAACAAACATGACTAATGTTCATTTAATTTATGTTAATTTATTATTAATTTATTTATGTTAATTTATTTAAAGCTGACTAATAGTCTAGCTATACAAAATCAAGGGGATGTGTAACATCCTTGACTCAGAATTTCTCTTGCCTCTGCTATATGCTTGAAACCAAAGAGTTACTTCTCATGAAACCAGAATTACCTCTCCGTTTTCACTCCAGACCCAGACCCAATTGAAGAGCTATAATTAGAGCAATTCAGCATTTTATCCACAATATTTGTTCCATTGTGGGACCAGCCCAAATCTGATGAGGGGTTCTCCTTTCACATGATTCTAAACATTCAGAGAAGTACTCTCTTGCTTAGCTAGTTCTTTAAAACATCTTGAAATCCTATTGAAAAATCAAAGCTTCATTTCTGCTAATAACACAAAATCCAGACTGTATGAGAAGAGAAATCCTGTTAACAGCAAATAGTTACCACTCATATCCCAGCAGCTTGCTACATCAAACCCTATAATCAAGGTTCCTTGAAACCTGAACTTTAAGAAAACCTTAACCTTTAGAAAGTAAAATGGAAGTACCTTTTTTTGTAGTTCCCCCCACCAAGTTGTTACTGAGGGAGGACAGGAAAGAACCAAGGATTAAAGATTTTAAACGAAAACTGAAACGGTTGAAGTCTGTTTGTGAAGATACTGATGCTATGCCAGAGGGTTGCTAGATTCTGCTTGTCAAAGTTCCTCAGTGAAGAAAGTGGGTCTCATTTGAGACTGTGGAAAGCACAAAGAGAGATAAGAGTAGAAGTCCTAGAACCTCAAGGAGCTTACAGTCCAATGGAGAAGAATCTTAAGAGAAAAAAAAGAACCAACAGTGAGAAAAATAACTGTATCTATTTTGTTTTACTCATTCTAATTACATCAGTTCGCTCCATATTCAATACATTTGTTGTTTCTTAGAGCACAATAGTATTCCATTATATTCCAAAACTCAACTAGCCATTCCCCAATCAGGGCATGTCTTCTTAATACTTTTTTCATTTGTGTGAGTTATTAAGCACATATCACATCCCTATTAGACTATTCCCTGAAAGCAGAGAGTGTGTTATTTTTTTAATCTCTGTACACTAAGAACCTGATGCTGACTGCCACAAAGAATCACAAAGTATTCTTGTTGGAAGAACATAATCACCACCAGTAGCCATAAAACTATATATCACACTAATCTAAGGGTAATCCTGTAGTGAGGGAAATACCCCCTACATTCATGACTACAGCTCTCGAACCCCAACCTGTATACTCTTCACTTACACAAATCAGTTGCAATGATTCTATTAACTCTCAAACATGCAATGTTTGCCAAAGCAGGAGGCACAAAAAAGAAGAAATCTTAATAGTCACAAACTGAGCTATACTCTTATACCCATGCACACAATGTCTATGGATGATGGTGTGGAGAGAGAATAAAAACATACTTACAGAAACCTAGCCTTTATTTAGTCAGCTGGTTTCAGTTTCTGTCTGCCTCTCAGTTCCCACACTTGTCTTCTAGTTTTTGGCTTCTGATGTCTAAGCTTTTGTCAACTTCTTTGATTGCTGTGATCTGGCTTCTAATGCCTCAAATTAGAATTTCCTCATGAGTAAAAACATTTCTAATTTAAGTTGAAAAACCCTAAATCCTCACTTCTGTCAGACATGACACAAATTTTCAGAATACAATAGTCCCAGAATCTCAGCTCTTTGATTCAATTTCCCAGAAATAAACATTAAAGTCCTATTCAAATTAACTGTTTAATTAATTAAACAATGCACTACTGTATGTCTCCTATTAGTACCTTTCTCATCCAAGGGACTGTTCTTTCAAGGGCTCTCAGGACTTTTGCCTGCATTTTCTTTGCATTTCACATAAAATGTCCTTTCTCTGTCCCGTTCAGCAAGTGAAATGTTCACTTAAGAAGGAATAACACAAATATAATATAATAACACAATATCTTATGCTTCCACATATTCGCATATTATGTCTCATTAGTGTTTGTTTTCCTTGAAATCAGGGAATATTTTTATTTGTCTTTCGTTGTATCTCCAGCACTTAACACATTGCCTGGCACTTATTAGGCTTGTACTAAATGCTTTTTGATCAGTGGAATGACCCAAATTCCTTTTTTATTTTTTTTAATTAAAGTTTTTTATTTACAAAATATATGCACGAGTAATTTTCCAACATTGACCTTTACAAATTATCCCCTCCTTTCCCCACCCCATTTCCTACATGTTAAATGTGTTAAAATACATGTTAAATCTAATATATGTATACCATATTTATACAGCTATCTTGCTGCACAAGAAAAATCAGATCAAGAAGGAAGAAAAAGAAAAACTGAGAAAGAAAATAAAATCCAAACAACAGCAACAGAAAAAGTGAGAATGCTCGGTTGTATGACCCAGATTCCTCCCTCTATCCACTGTATATGTGTGGAATTTTTCAATTGAATTCAATTCTTGAGTTGAGCAGACTTCACAGCAGAGGACTTCCCAGAAATAAAGATATTTTGTTTCAAGTACATGAAAAGGGTAAATGGATTTCCCAATTAGCTTGGCCAGCTCCTAGAATGGAATTAGATTTCTTGCTAATCCCATTGAGAGGATCTATATAAGAAAAGTCCAACTGCTATGACACATGCTGGGCATTATACATCTGCATCCTGCTGTGGACAGGACACAGAACAAAAGACAGGCCAGTGTGGAACTCTGGGCTACTTTCCAATGGGCAGAGGGATGGGAAGAGGTTTCTCACAGCATGGGATGTTGATAGAGTCAGCCAACTATCATGAAACCACCTGCTTTTACACACTCTTGGCTCCACTGCAAAACCCTGGTTCATAGCAGCTAATTCTTACTATTCCTTTGGCTGTGAATGAATGGTCTACATTTTCTTCTATTAAGTAGACAAAAATATATTACTAGAAGGCAGAGATGGGAATATAAGTATGGGGAGTACAATAAATTTGTTTACTGGTGGGAAGGAAGTATAGCTAAGGTCTCTGGTTTCACTACCTGAGATAATAACAATGATCAGGTGAGGTAATGTATGTAAAGTGCTTTGGAAACCTTAAAGCAATATATAAATGTAAACTACTATTATTATTATTATCTGATTCCTTTGCTCCGTTGCTCCTAAGTTGATATGCTTATCAATCAAGATCATTATGGAAGATGGAAATAATTTTCTCATTTTGTTTCCCTCTCACATCTTTTGTAGTTTCCTGTATCATGAAATCATTTATCTAAATTCATAGACAATTATTGTATAGACAATAATCTATTTGGCAGAAATATGAGACTCATAGTTCTGGGAGTTTAAAAATAAAGCCCTTCATGATAATTGTATAAATATGTATACATATATTAGATTTAACATATATTTCTACCATGTTTAACATATATTGAACTACTTGCCATCTAGGGAAGGGAGTTGGGGAAAGAGGGAAAATTGGAACGCAAGGTTTTGCTAATGTTGAAGAATTGTCCATGTGTATGTTTTGAAAAATAAAATGCTTTAATAAAAAATAAAAAATAAGCCCTTCATGCCTTAGCCTGATTCTGCCTTTCTAATCTTTCCTTTGCCCCATTTCTACATACTCTCTGATCTAGCTATGTTGGCTTTGCTGCTATTCCTCATTGACTCTCCTCTCCATGCCTTTGCACTGGTATCTCCAAATATGAAACATTCTCCCTTTTTACCTCTGCATCTTAATTTCTCTGGCATCTTTCAGGAATCAACTCAAATCTTACTTTCTTCCTGAAGCCTTCTCTGGTCTCCCCCATCTTTCCCCTACATCTTCTTCCCTCTGAAATTGTTTTCCATTTATACTTTGTATAGCTTTATGTATAGTGTACTCAATAGTTCATTGAATGTCTATCCCCATTAGAATGTGAAGTTTTAGGGTAAAGACCATGTTTTTGTATTTCTTTGTGTTCCAAGTACTTCCCATAGAATCTAGCACATAGTGAGCATTTAAAAAATATTTAATGATTGACTGACTCCAAATTTCACAGTTTTCAGTTATGAAAAAGGAAAGTCCAGAAAGACGAGAATAATTGCTAGATTATAGTGGGTTTTATTTTCCTCTTCTCTTAGCTCCATGTGGAAATATCCTTTTCCTGCTTCCCTAGACCATATGGGAGCTGGGGAGGGTGAGTGAGGATGCCTTGGCTTCTAGAATGGTAAGACTCATCACTGGATTAAGTTCTTGGATTGGCTTCTGAGTTAGAACTCTATAGGTAAACCAAAAAAATCAATCTAGCTCTTAACTACTTGCTTCTGGTTGAAGGTATGAAGAAAGACCTGAGGTATACTAGGTTCAATGAGGGATGAGAGTGTTCTTCTTCCCAGTCTCTTACAAGCTATGAGCATATGACCATATATACTCATTCTTTTCTGATGTTAATCAAAGGGTGATCTGCGTATACAAGAAATGATTTCCTGATCTTCAAAAAAGTCAAAAAGGTTGAGGTGGCCTGCAAGCTGGTAGCTGTATTTGATTTTCTTGTAATTGATTTTGTCCTTAAGTCACTGTTTTTTACCTCTGAACTCAGCTCAAAAATTCAGCTGGTCTGTAAGGAATTAAGTTTGGAAATTCAGATCTTTGGCTAATTCCTGCTCTATTCTTGCCTTCAAGAAAATCTGCTATCTTGGGGTCTGAGCTAGTATCTTTACTCCACCAAGCCATCCTGCAAGGATATATAGTTTGGTATCAAAGAAGTCTGATCCACTATCTTTGACCTTGCAGGTGGATTCAAACAATGAACGTTTCTCAGTCACAGGAAGAAAGGAGAGGGTTGTTACAAGCCCTCACTCCCAACTTCCAACCAATCATATTGTCTCCTATGCCTCAGTTTGGTAACTAACTAATCATGTTGTCCTCAATCCCATGATGTCACTTACCATATTCTGTTCCTTGTTCTAACCTTATAAAAGTAAATTAAGTCTTCATCTCAGGATCTTTGACTCACCTTGAGGGAAGCCATTGACTTCTTTATTAATAGGTTCACAGCCTATTAATAAGCCATTGTCTTGCTCGGAGAGAATGTGCCTCAGTCTACCTATGTAAAGGGTTAGTTCTCAAAGAATCCCTTTTCTAAAAGTGAATGAAGTTTGACTGTTCAATTGTTCATAAGGAAACATCACTGGGGACTCCTGAGAGCCCTATAGTATTAAAAAAACCCTCATCATCTCAGTGTTACCTACCTAGAACTAGTACTATGTCACTTCTCTGAGGACCCACAAATGTGAGTACAAGTTAGAAGAGTGGGACTGAAAGGGGATATTACACAGATGAGAGGAAGGATTATCTCCAAGATGATAGTCAAGTTTTTGGACTAAGAAAGACTAGAGGATTTTTCCAGACTTTAATACCTTTCTCCCAGTTAAAGTGCTGGAAGGTTCAAACAAGATGGAGAAATGGAATAACTTATAGGAACATCATAGTTCATGTGGGTAAAAGGAACTTCTCTCTATACAAGTATGCTGAGGCTTGCCCAGAGCTACTGTTTTTGTCCCAGAGCTACCTCCTAGATGTTGTCAACTTCCCTGGTAGAACTGATAGCAATTAGCCCAAATCCAGAGACCCACTCAGAGTTGGTAAAACTTGTCTCATCTTAGAAGTACCTACCAGGGGCAGCTAGATGGCACAGCCCAGCCCTGAAGTCAGGGGGACCTGAGTTTAAATCTGCCTCAGACACTTAACACTTCCTAGCTGTGTGACTCTGGGCAAGTTATTTAACTCCAATTGCCTCAGCAAAAATAAATAAATAAAAAGAAGTGCCTGCCAGTCCATTTGTTTAGCCTTATATCCTGCCCTTTCGAAGGAAGACAAAAAGCCAGCTGGTTGTACCTCAAAAATTCTAACACAATAAATTTGAATTTAGACACTTAAGTTTCTGTGTGTGCTACCTTTCGTTTTTCTAATTTGTTCTCTGACTTGGCACAAAAATCACCCATTTATGAATCATTTGCTATTAGATGGCACAATAAATCAATAAGCTGCACATGAACACACACACATTTCAATCAGTTAATTTATCTAAATCTCTGTATCTCATATTGTTCATCATTTTAGTCATGGCCAACTCTTCCTAAACCCACTTGAGGTTTTCTTGGCAAAAATGTTGGCGCAGTTTGCCATTTCCCTCTCTAATTCACTTTATGCATGACACACAGGGTTAAGTGACTTGCTTAAGGTCACACAGCTAACAAGTGTCTGAGGACAGATTTGAACTCAGGTCTTCTTGACTCCAATTCTCTACCCTCTGAACCACTTAGCTGCTGCTTCTGATATATAAATTAAGAATAATAATGTCTTTCTAAAAAATATAGCATTCTAAAAATATAAAAATATAGCCTTATAATCTTGAAGACTTCTATTCAAATCCACCTTTTAATTTATTGAAAGACTCTGGTCAAATCATTTAATCTACAAGTGACTCAGGTAAATTTTTAAGACTATAAATTACAGAATAGGTATTAATCTGCTTTGGTAGGAGTTTCCTAATTAGAAATTCCCTATAGGAAATCACAGATCCAATTGAAAAAAAAATCCTCTGGCCCATGACAGAGTTGTTCCAAAAATCAAATATATTAATGGGATTTGAAAACATATTTAAACTATAAAGTGCTATAGTGTTATATAAAGATTTTTAATAATGAAGAAAGTGACTATCTCCACTTAGCACAAGACAAGAGGTTTGAAACAAACTTGTGTTTCAAAGTAACACCATGAAAAAAGAGAGTAATAAAAAAGAATTTTCTGATAGTGAGAGTGGTTAAATGCTAAAATAAATTAATTACTAAGGGTAGTTATGACAACTCTCATATTTCTTTCATAATAGTCTTGATCTTTACTGTGAGATCTTGCCTAAAGGACAGAGTTAATATCTCCACAACCTGTTCAGATTATAAAATTTGTAAAGTAGTAATTTATAAAATTTTCACTTTCATGATTAAAATTCCCCCAGGCTACAAGTATAGTAAGAAGAAAGTATAATCAAAATTAATGCAATTTGTGTCTTTCTGACTTTCAAAAATATTATATTGATATATTTTATTTTTGTTTTACAATAGATATCTTCTCCATCTTCCAGAGAGTTATTCATAGTTAAAAAAAATAAAATAAAAAGAGAAGAAAAGTTTCACAAAACTAATTAACTGAGCATAGTAACATGTAAAATGATATATACTCATAATCTTTCACCTCTACAGAGGAAAGAGGGTGGTGCATATATATCTATTCTTTGTGGTCAAGACTAGTCATAATTATACTGAATTGGGTTCTAATTCATTTTCTGTCCTTTCCATTTATATTATTGTAGTTATCATATATTTTGTTTTTTTATTCTTCTTACTTCACTTTGCATTTGTTTGTTCATATATCTTCCTATGCTTCTTTGTACTCTTCATAATTTTTTTACAGAAAAGTAATATTCCATTAACTTTATGGACTTCAATCTCTTTATCTCTTCCCCAGTTTATGGACTTCTACATAATTTCTGGATTTTTGCTACTACAGAAAAGCTATTATAACTATGTTGATCAATATGGGCCAATTTTTCATGTTTTTTAAATCATTGACCTCTTGAGTTATATGTCTAGTGATAAAATCTATAGATCCAAGGGTATAGACATTTAAATCCATTTCTTGGCATATTTTCAAAATACTTTCCAGATGTTATTATTCTATAAAAAATAATGCAATCTGGAATTATGCCCAAAAAGTTATCAAACTGTGCATACCCTTTGACCCAGCAGCGCTACTACTGGGCTTATATCCCAAAGAAATACTAAAGAGCGGAAAGAAACATATATGTACCAAAATGTTTGTGGCAGCTCTTTTTGTTGTAGCTAGAAACTGGAAGATGAATGGATGTCCATCAGTTGGAGAATGGTTGGGTAAATTGTGGTATATGAAGGTTATGGAATATTATTGCTCGGTAAGAAATGACCCAGGAGGAATACAGAGAGGCCTGGAGAGACTTAAATCAACTGATGCTGAGTGAAATGAGCAGAACCAGAAGATCACTATACACTTCAACAACAATACTGTATGAGGATGTATTCTGATGGAAGTGGATATCTTCAACATAAAGAAGATCCAACTCACTTCCAGTTGATCAATGATGGACAGAGGTAGCTACACCCAGAGAAGAAACACTGGGAGGGAAATGTAAATTGTTAGCACTAATATCTGTCTGCCCAGGTTGCATGTACCTTCGGATTCTAATGTTTATTGTGCAACAAGAAAATGATATTCACACACATGTATTGTACCTAGACTATATTGTAACACATGTAAAATGTATGGGATTGCCTGTCGTCGGGGGGGAGGGAATAGAGAGAGGGGGGGTAATTTGGAAAAATGAATACAAGGGATAATATTATAAAAAAAAAAAATATATATATATATATATATATATAAAAATAATGAGCAAATTGGTTTCAGAAAAAACCTGGAAAGAATTGATACTGAATGAAATGAACAAAATCAAAAGAATACTGTACACAGTGACAACAGGACTATGTGATGATCAATGGTGATGGACTTGGCTCTTTTTAACAATGAGGTGATTCAAGGCAATTCCAATAAACTTGGGGTGGAAAGTGACATCTGCATACAGAGAGAGAACTATGGAGATTGAATGTGGATAGTATTTTCACTTTTTTGGATGGTTTTGTTTGTTTGTTTGTTTGTTTTCCCTTTTTTGATCTGATTTTTCTTATGCAATGTGTTTAAAAGAACAGCACATGTTTAGCCTATATTGGATTGCTTGCTGTCTTGGGAGAGGGGAAAGAGGGAGAAAAATTTGGAACACAGTTTTGCAAAGATGAATGTTGAAAACTATCTTTGCATGTATTTGGGAAAATGAAATTCTATTGAAAAAATACTTTCCAGAATAGAATAAGTTAGAATTCTGCCAACATTGTTCTTTCTTTCAACAATCTTGCTAGTCTTCACTCTTCTCATCTTTGCCAATTTTCAGGGAAGTGGTTTTGAGTTGCATTTCTCTTATTATTAGCAATTTGGAGCAAATCTTTCTATTGTCCTTGCTAATGGGAGACAAGTATAGCAAGACTTAAAGTGAGTAACCCAAAGATTTTATGTATTCTCAGAATCACAGAATTGTTCAAAGCACTTTCAAATCCTTTTATTTGATCTTGACAACAATCATAAGAGCTGAAATGAGCAGATATCTGAAAAATCCATTTGACAAATGTAGAAATTGAAGTGAAGTGATACATCCCAGATAACATAGCCCATTATTGATAATGCTAGAATTAGAGCTCAGATGTTTGATTTCCAGTCCAAAGCCATTGCCATTACCATTAGACAAATAGCACAGCTGAACTTAGTCCATATATTTATACCCCTTTTTCAAGTTAGGAAAAAAAAATAGCAAGAGCTAGCATTTATGTAGCACTTTAAGGCTTACAGATATTATTTCACTTCATCTTCACGGTAATCCTAGGAGAAAAGTACTATTATTATCCTCATTTTACAATTTGAAAAACTGAGGCAGACAGATATTAAGTGACTTGGCTATAGTCACATTAAAAAGCATTTTAGATAGGATTTGAATTCAGGTTTTCCTAACTCCCAAGTCTAGTGTGCTATCCATTGCATTGTCTGCTAAGAGGCTAGGAATCCCATTTTATATATTAAGTCCAAATCAAAGTGAGTCAGTCATTTTAGCTTTCTAACCTTCAAAAACGTCACAACAACCCGCAATAGAATAGTAAAACCCACTGAACTGCATTTTATATACTCTCCTTATCCTCTATGACCAGGGACTGAAGGAGAATTACCAAGAGCAAGGATAAACCCATGGGAAGACAAAAACTGACTATAGAGAAAAAGACAGATTTTAATGAAAGCCTGTACATGAAAGTAAGCAACCAAGGACAACCAGCAGAATATGAAAGAGAGCTCTCTGAAGCTAGCATGAATTTGTGTATTCATTAGTAGGTTTTAATTTAATTACTTGACAAAATCCAGATGGAAACCTAGAAGTGACTCATTCTGAAAGAACTACTTACCCCAGTACCAGATATTCATTCAGTCAGTCAATCAGTCGACAAATATTTATTGAACAGCTACTTCTTAAAAGTACTGCATAAATATGTGTTATTCTTCATGTAAAATGTATGGGATTGCCTGTCATCAAGGTGAGGGAGTAGAGGGAGGAAGGGGATAATTTGGAAAAATGAATACAAAGGATAATATTATAAAAAAATTACTCATGCATATATACTGTCAAAAAATTATAAATAAATAAAATTTTAAAAATATATATATGTGTTATTCTTATAAACATGACTACTGTTGTATTGTGGGAGATCCAAAGAAGAAGGATATAGAGGAGTGAATCAGAACTATTGAGAGCTAGTATAGAAAAGGACCTTCAAGATCATCTAATATAGGTGTGTTTTGCATTTGAGGAAACTGAGGCCCAGAGAAAAAATGTTATTCACCCAAGTTTATTCAGAAAGGAAGCAGCAGAGCTAAACTGAAGCTTGTTCACTCTTTAACTTGGTATGAAAAGTTCCTTCTCTTTCCTTTAAGAGATTTATTTTATTCTGAAATTTCATTCTGGGTTTTAAAAAAAGAAACAACCTTGGCTTTCTAACACAAATTCATATAGACCTTCCATCCTCTGTGGGAACAAGAGTTCAACTGTGTAATTTATCAAAGTGGGGGCTACACCTACACAAGAGCTGCTTTTGGATACAAAAATGGTGGTTATTGCTACAGCTCATGAAATCTGACTTGCCAAATTATTTTAAATTGAGTTGAACAACAACACAATCATGTGGACTTAAAATCTGCTGACTGACCACGATCTGGGACTGATGATAGTGTTAGGTCCAATTCAGAGGGAACAACAGGGGTCAATGTTCAGATTAGTCTTTATGTGTATCTCTATCAATGATCTGACAGAGGAAATTAGAGTGTGCATCAGTCCAATCTACAAATGCTTCATCTCTTCTGCTGGCACTCATCACAGTTTCCAGTTGCTTAGATACCCTTGCTTGGCTACAGAGGAAATGGGTAATGGACAGGGAAGCATCTGTCTTTCCTCTGTTGCTGTGTTGGATCAGCACTGAGTGATTATGAAAGACATATCTCTGTCCTTTCTGTGAAGTGAAGACTGGAATAGAGTAATGGGGCAAAATACAATTTACAAATTAGTCCTGGTAATTTACATATTACAAGGTCTGAAATGAAATTCAACCAAATGAAAAGAAGTTATGAGTAAGAATTTTAATGGACATTTTCATTATAACTATCAGTTATGCTGTTCTGATTTCCTAGACTCTATCCTCTTTCTCATGATTCAAACATCAAGCATTGCCCTATGCACTAAAAATTCTTCAGGCTGTGGTTAACTTGTTTATTTTTCAGTTAAATATTTATTTCCTTTCCACCATACCTCCCCATCCCCAGTTGAAAAAATAGGGGTGGGAGGAGAGAGAACAGCTAGATAGCACAATGGTTAGAACAACAGCCTTAGAGTCAGGGGAGTTCAAATTCAGATTCATCTACAACACTTCCAAGCTGTGTGACCCTGAACAGGTAACTTTATCCAACTGCCTAAAGAAACAAAGAAAAAGAAAGAAAGAGAGAGAGAGAAAGAAAAAGAGATAAGCAAAGAAACAAAGAAACAAAGGAGGAAAGAGAGAAACTAGCGAAGGAAGAAAGAAAGGAGGAAAAGAAAGAAGGAGGAAGGAAGGAAGGAAGGAAGGAAGGAAGGAAGGAAGGAAGGAAGGAAGGAAGGAAGGAAGGAAGGAAGGAAGGAAGGAAGGAAGGAAGGAAGGAAGGATGGAAGAAGGGATAGAGGAAGGGAAGAAGGAAGAAAGGGAGGGAGGGAGGGAGGAGGAGAGGGAGGAAAGGAGTGAGGAAGGGAAGGAGGAAGAAAGGGAGGGAGGGAGGGAGGAGGAGAGGGAGGGAGGAGGGGAGGGAGGAAAGGAGTGAGGAAGGGAAGGAGGAAGAAAGGGAGGGAGGGAGGGAGGAGGGAGGAAGGGAGAAGAGAAGGGAGAGGAGGAGGGAAGAAAAGAAAAATAGTGGAAAATAAATTTTAATGAATAATTATTCAAGCCAAACAAATTCTTGCATTGACCATCTGCAAAAATGTATTTCTCCTACACACATCTCAGATCGGCTAAGATGACAGGAAAAGATAATGATAAATGTTGGAGGGGACGTGGGAAAACTGGGACACTGATGCATTGTTGGTGGAATTATGAACAAATCCAACCATTCTGGAGAGCAATCTGGAACAATGCTCAAAAAGTAATCAAACTGTGCATACCCTTTGATCCAGCAGTGTTACTACTGGATTTATATCTCAAAGAGATCTTAGAGAAGGGAAAGGGACCCACATATGCAAAAAATGTTTGTGGCAGCCCTTTTCATAGTAGCTAGAAACTGGAATTGAATAAATGTCCATCAATTGGAGAATGGTTGGGTAAATTATGGGATATGAAGGTTATGGAATATTATTGTTCTATAAGAAATGACCAACAGGATGAATATAGAGAGGCCTGGAGAGACTTACATGAACTGATGCTGAGTCAACTCTAATGGACGCGGCTCCCTTAAAACAATGAGATGATTCAAACCACTTCCAGTTGTTAAGTACAGACAAAAATCTGCTACACCCAGAGAGAGAACTATGGGAACTGAGTGTGGACCACTACATAGCATTTTCACTCTTTCTGTTATTGTTTGCTTGCATTTTGTTTTCCTTCTCAGGTTTTTTCTTTCTTTTCTAGATCTGATCTTTCTGGTGCAGCAAGATAACTAACTGTATAAATATATATACATATATTGTATTTAACATATACTTTAACATATTTAACATGCATTGGAATACCTGCCATCTAGGGGAAGGGATGAGGGAAGAAGAGGAAAAGTTGGAACAGAAGGCTTTGCAAGAGTCAATGATGAAAAATTAACCATACATATGTTTTGTAAATTAAAAGCTATAATAATAAAAAATGTATTTCTCTTTCTGCACTCTAAAACCATTACTTCTAAGTCAAAAAGTGAATACATTCCTGTAACATTCTCTTTAAAAATGTAATGTTCTCTGTTTAGGTTTTCTTGGGGTCTCTGGAGGCAGCCTTTGGTTCAGTTCAGTAATCACCACAAGTACAGCCAGGAGTTAAAATCCAAATCCTTTATTGTCTCTTTCCAAGTTTGTCTCCTTTCCTGGAGCCCAGTTAGCTTTCTTATAGTCCAGATTATCTCTTTCCCCGGGCTGGGCAGCTTTCTGGAGGCCTTCCTGAGCTTGGTTTCAGTGGAGAAGTGAAGGAGCACAGCCTGCCACCACTTCTCTATCTTCCCTCATTCTGATTCTGGCTGAGTTTATCCGAGTTTATATGCTCTTTTGTCAAAGGTGTGAATCTTGTATAAGTACTAAGTACATGTACTGAATTAGAGAACTGTTAAGCACCATGCTAAATTAAGTAGCTATTGTCTCTATCAATTCCACTGACTTAGTATCTTGTAAGAAGCCTTTGTTTCAAGTTCAGAATTCTGGCCCATAGCACATTCCTTTTTAAAAAAATAATAATAGCTTTTTATTTTTTTCAAAATACACACAAAGATAGTTTTAAACATTTACCCTTGCAAAATCTTGTGTTCCAAATTTTTCTCTCTCTCTCCCTAATTCCCCCAGACAGCAAGCAATCCCATATAGGTAAATAGATGCAATTCTTCTAAACATATTTTCACATTTAACATTCGGGAAAAAAAAAGCGGGGGGGGGGGGGTAGGGAAATGAGAAAGAAAAAAAAAAAACAAGCAAACAAACAACAAAAAGTGAAAACACTATGTGGTGATCCGTATTCAATCTCCATAGTCTTCTTTCTAGATGCAAGTGTCTCTTTCTTTCATAAATCTATTGGAATTGTCTTGTTTCACCTCATTGTAAAAAAAAAAAAAAACCAAGTTCATCACAGGTGATCATCACATAATCTTGTTTTTTTGTATATTCTTTAACCTTAGTACTCTGATCATTGGATGGCTACTGCATTGATAGATGTTCTTATGTCTTTCATAATTTGTTTGACCATCATCCAGCTAATGGAAACCCCTTTAGTTCCAAGTTCTCTATCACTGAAAAGATTGCTTTAGCATTTGTGTACATGTGAGTCCTTTTCCTCTTTCTTTGATCTCTTGGGATATAACATGTTGAATTTTCGAATCTTTTCTTTTCAGAGATGATGATACATCTACAGTGTATTTGTTCTACAGTGATGAAGTCATGATTTTAAATAAAAAGTGAGTGAAGATAATAAAATTCTTAAGCCTTTAGGGAGATTATGCAGTTTCATGCTACAGTGTTCAAAGACTTTATAAAGAAGGTAGGTAGGCTTTAGTTAGATAGAATTTAGCAATGATATACACAAATAAGGAAATAGAATCAGCAAAAATATGGAGAAAAGAATGGAAGTACAGACTGGGAAAAAGGACAGTGAGGAAACTGGATTGAATGTAGTGAAAAATATGTGATGAGTAGTTTAGTGTAAAACAATGCTGGGGAGAAAATGTGAGCATTAGGCAAAATGGCTGAACGTGATGTTAGTGCAGTTCCCCACAATATTTTAAAAACACCACCAAATATTTTAGAACAGCAGCAACAACAATAAGAAGAAAAAGTGAAAAGGAAATAGCTCATCATTAAAAAAAAACTTTACATAAAAAACAAATAAAAACCTGAAAAGTGATTAAAGAACAAAATTAGTTGATCAATCAATAAACAATTAGTAACTGCCTACTATGTGCCAGGTATTATGCTAAGTGAGGAGACGAAAACAAGTCAGAGATATTCCCTACCCTCAAGAAGGAATCTAAAGGAGACAATATACAAACAAATAAAGCAAGCTATGTACAAGATAAATCGGAAAAAAATTAACAGAGGAAGTCACTAGAATTAAGAAAAGTTCAGGAAGGCTTCTTGTACAAGGTGCCCTGAATATAGACTAAAAAAGGCACCTGGGAATGATGAATGATGTGTTTTCTTTGGGAGCTAAATCCCCTAGAAAACTGCCTGTAAACTCAGAAAGTGACAACGTTAACCTCCTATGGTATCTAATGGAAAAGGGATGATTTCAAGCTGCCCAATCTTTAGAAGTTCAATGAAAGCTTCTGAAGGAACAGATAATACCCAGGCTAGAGGTTGGATGCGGAGAGAAGATTAAAAATACAATGTTAAGATGATACTGGATCCGGGCTGCCTCGTAAAAGTGGCAACAGGAGGCTTTCCCTTCTCTGGTTCCTAGGAAATAGCAACAAGGCCCTTAACAATGCTCCCCCCTTATCATGTTCAGAAACAGCCTTCCAGACATCAAGCACTCGATTGATCAGCAAGTTTCTACTAACCTTTCATTCTCTAGCTTTCAGGGACATGCTGTGAAAGCAACATGGGGAGCAAAGAAAGAGTGAAGAATTGAGCAAATGAGGTTACCTGTGGCTACTAACCACTGTAACAGATCTGTGCATTAATGAAACCCGTCACTCTCCTGTTTCATTGAAGCAATGGGAAGAATAGACAGGGAAGGATATTAGGGCCTCCAGTCCCTGGAGACATAAGAGGTGATAGATTTGGGAAGTGGGGAGTGAAAGTACATGCTGTCTGATTTAATTCCTTGTTAATTCTTGGATCCTGATTAGAAAATAGTTATTCTTTATTTTTCTATGATGGCATATGCTTTATTCTGGGTTGGTTGGGGATAGTGAGATCTGAGCTAAAATAAACGGTGCCTAGAAATAGCCATGAGAAGGTGACATCAAAGGGCATGGGCTATATTAAATGAAAGAAAGTGAATGAAAACTTTCAGAAATAATATCATTCGGAACATTTCTACTATATGTCAAGTTCTGTGTTATACACTTTAGAAATATTATCTCATTTGATTTTCCCTGGAAATTAAGTACTATGATCATCTTCATTTTACAATTGAGGACACTTAGACAAACAGAGGTTAAGTTGCTTGTGTTACAAAACGTGCTTCACCAGAGTTGAATATGAAGACATACTATTTTTTTTTTAAATGATGAAGTTAAGGGGTGAGAGAGAAATGTCCTGGGAGAAAGGGAAAGAGACAAAAGGAAGGCTGCAAATTATCTGCCATTAAAGAAGAGCCCAGAAAAAAGTGTTTACAGTGGAGGGGAAGAGGGGGAGAAGAGGGATAGTGAATGAACCTTACTTACTCTCATCAAAATTGACTCAAAGAGGAAATAACATACATACTCAATAAGGGTATAGAAATCTATCGTACCCTGCAGGAAAATAAGAGGAGAATAAAGGAGATATGGGAATGGGAGGGGGAGGGTAGTAAAAGAGAGGCATATTGAGGGAGGAAGTGGTCAGTACTAAAACACTTTTGAGGAGGGACAGGACGAAAAGAGAGAGAAAATAAATGAGGGAAATTACAGTTAACATAAGTAATTATAAAAAGAATTTCAAAGCAAGTTTCTCTGATAAGGCCTCATTTTTCAAACAGAGGGAACCAAGTCAAATTCATAAAGAAATAAAAGCCATTTCCAAGTTGATAAATGATCAAAAGATATGATCTATGCCCAAAGGGCTGCAAATTCATGTATATGTTTTTGATCTAACAATACCATGAATACCAAAAGAGATTTAAAAAAATTTTTTAAATATTCATAGCAGCTCTCTTCTCATAAAAAAAAAAAAGGAAATTGAGGGGATGCCCATCAATTGGGGAATGGTTCAATAAACTGCGATGAGTGTTTATGATGGAATATTTTTTGGGGGGAAATGATGAGCAGGATCTTCTCAGGAAAGGAAAAAAAAACCTGGAAAGTTTTCCACGTACAAAGTTAAATATACTGTATACAAAGTAACAGCAATGTTTCTGGATGGCCTGCTATAAATTGCTATTTTCAATAATACAATCATCCACGACTACTCTGAAGGACTGATGAAAAATCCTATCCATAACCAGAAAAGGAACTGATTATGTCTGAATACAGATTGAAATATTCTCTCTGTCTTTGTCTGTCTGTCTGTCTCTGTCTTTCTCTCTCTCTGTCTCTGTCTCTCTTTAAACTTAATTTTTTTTTGAGGATTTTTATTTTCATTAGGGTAAAAGATTTATGTTTTCTTTCACAACTTGACTTTTATGGAAATGTTTTACATAACTTCACATGTGGCTTCTTAATTGTGGGTGGGGATAAGAGAAATTAGAACTCAAAATTTTAAAAAACAAATGTAAGAAAAAAAATTTTGTTTTGAATGTACCTGGGGAAAATATTAAATAAATAAAGCAAAATTTTAAAAAATTATGCTTCAAGGATAAAAAGGACTCTGGAGTGAATGAAGTGTGTTTATTTACCATTTTTTGTAAGAAAAAAATGATCTGTCCAGGGGCAATCCCTGGACACATCCAGGCTTACAGACAAAGAAATGAGCCTTTTATTTCCTATTTTGAAATCCAAGGTCACTCTTTCATCATTCATTTGGCTGGGGATGTCGAAGTTAACAGACTTCCTGGCCCTTCTATTGCATTTTCCTCCTTGATATGTTCCTCTTCTCTCATCATACAACACACATCATTCAAAAGTGGCAGAAAACTCCTTGTTGGGAGAGGAGAGGCTAATATTAATTAACTTATTAAGGATACATACTCTGTGTTTGTAATATCTTTCATCCACATCTTGTTTTTATCAGTTTATCAGTTCAGTGGCTCAATATCTTGTTTTGTATAACTGACTAGTCAGCTGACATGTCCTTTCTCTAAGTCTTTGTCCCTATATGAAAATACAAATCTTGTCCATACATACTTGTCCAAAAACTCAGTTAGTAAATATCCAAGGCTCTAAGACTCTATTCACTGTACCACAAGAGAACAAGCAAGAACCTATATAGTGGTAATAGTCAATAAAAGAATTAGTAGAAACATTAAGGATGGGAATTAGCACAATAATTAGTGCTCATGGAGTCATTTTAGTGGTTCTATTAAAAAGCAATAAAATTTTAGCAATAAGAAAAGAAAAAGAAATTAAAGAAATTAGACTAGGCAATGAGATGAAACTATCATTCTTTGTAGATAATATGATAATTTAGAGAATCCTAGAGAATCACCCAAAAACCTACTTGAAATAATTAACAGCTTTAGAAAAGTTGTGGAATATAAAATAAACTCACATAAATCATCAGCATTTCTATATACTATTGACATAGTTTGTATTTTTCTCTTATAGTTTTTCCTTTTGCTCTGATTTTCTCACCCATTGTGATTAATAAAGAAATGTGTATTTTTTAAAAATAAAATTAATGTACATGTATAACCAGAAAAATAAAGCAATAAAAAAATTTTTAATTTTTAAAAGTAGGAAGATCTGGAATACTGTTATCATCAAAGAGCTAAAGATAAGCATCATAAAAAGGACAATAAAATGGTGCATGGTAAATGTGAATTGTATAGCAGAAAAAGAGAATTAGAAAAAGAGTATGGGCAAGTCATGTGGCAATAGAAGGGGATGACAAGTGGATGGCCAAAAAGTTTCATTGGTACTCTTAAAATATTAAAGAAAAATTGAAGAAGACTTTCATCATATTGGGTTAACACCCAATGATAAAACTTTGAAAGTTTATAGAAGGAGTGTCTGACAAGATAAACAAGCAAAGATAGGTTATCATCTCCATGACTGAAGAGAATGCCTAATTAAATGAGATCAAAGATCTGTTTGAGTATTTGACTGAATCATAAATTTAGAACTGAAAAGGACTTTGGAGATCATCTGGCCCTTCATATCCCAATTGAAGATAATGGAATATTGAAAGTTATGTTTTAGGAAGATTCATCTGTCAGTACTATATTATGGATTATCTGCTGTGCATACTACATCTACTTGGAGCCACAAGTGAAAATTAGATGGATCAGGTGGATACCAAAGGTAGAAAGCAACCCTGAACAAGGCTCAAAAGCCCTCACCCCAGAGGTACCGTCTTCCCTGAACACATCATACACTTCATTCAAATTGTCCTGCAGTAGAGAACCCCTTTGACCTGGCACATTGTTCAAATGCCAAATGTATACTTGTCAGAAAGACTATGGAGAATTATTTTTTTTATTCATTTTTCCAAATTATCCCCACCCTCCCTCCACTCCCTCCCCCCGATGGCAGGTAATCCCATACATTTTACATGTGTTACAATATAACCTAGATACAATATATGTTTGTAAATACCATTTTCTTGTTGCACATTAAGTATTAGCTTCCGAAGGTATAAATAACCTGGGTAGATAGACAGTAGTGCTAACAATTTACATTCGCTTCCCAGTGTTCCTTCTCTGGGTGTAGTTATTTCTGTCCATCATTGATCAACTGGAAGTGAGTTGTATCTTCTTTATGTTGAAGATATCCACTTCCATCAGAATACCTCTTCATACAGCATTGAAGTGTACAGCGATCTTCTGGTTCTGTTCTTTTCACTCAGCATCAGTTGATGTAAGTCTCTCCAAGCCTCTCTGTATTCCTCCTGCTGGTCATTTCTCACAGAGCAATAATATTCCATAACCTTCATATACCATAATTTACCCAACCATTCTCCAATTGATGGACATAACTATGGAGAATTATTATGGACTATGGAGAATTATTATGGAGAATTCACACAGGACAAGTGCTCACATGACAGGTAAAAAAAAAAAAAGCAATACAATGTCAGTCTCAAGTCTCTCTTAAAAACTTTAGAATTGATTGTACAACATGGGATAAACTGGCACAGGACCACCCAGCATGGTGTGCCCTAATCAAAGAAGGTGCTGTGTTCTATGAGCAAAGCAGAATTGAATTGGCTCAGAAGAAATGTGAGAAATCACCCCAAATGTTCAAAGGGGCTATTTATGTCCAACCTATGACAGAGCATTCTGAGCTCATTTTGGTCTAATTAGCCACAGTCAGATAGTGTAACTTGGCTCTAACATAATGATATCATTTTGATCCTCTTCCAGAATGTAGGATGACAACCAACCAACCATGTATTGGCTAATACAATGATGGTTATAACTTCAAAGGCTTGACAGTGAAACAAACATATATCCTAATTCTCAGTTGAAAGGTGGTTGGCTATAGGTACAGAATGAAGCATACATTTTTCAGGCATTGCCAAGGTATTCACTTGTTTTACTTAACTGCACATTTTTTCTTAGAAGAGATGGTTCTATGGCAGAAATTAGATATGGATCCACACTTAACACCATATACCAAGATAAGATCAAAATGGGTCCATGATTTAGGCATAAAGAATGAGATCATAAATAGAGTAGAGGGACAGAGAATAGTCTACCTCTCAGACCTGTGGAGGAGGAAGAAATTTATGACCAGAGGAGAACTAGAGATCATTATCGATCACAAAATAGAAAATTTTGATTACATCAAACTAAAAAGTTCCTGTACAAACAATACTAATGCAAAAATTAGAAGGGAAGTAACAAATTGGGAAAATATTTTTACAGTTAAAGGTTCTGATAAAGGTCTCATTTCCAAAATATATAGAGAACTGACCCTAATTTATAAGAAATCAAACCATTCTCCAATTGATAAATGGTCAAAGGATATGAACAGACAATTCTCAGATGATGAAATTGAAATTATATCCACTCATATGAAAAAGTGTTCCAAATCACTACTGATCAGAGAAATGCAAATTAAGACAACTCTGAGATACCACTACACACCTGTCAGATTGGCTAAGATGATAGGAACAAATAAGGATGAATGTTGGAGGGGATGTGGGAAAACTGGGACACTAATACATTGTTGGTGGAGCTGTGAAAGAATCCAGCCATTCTGGAGAGCAATTTGGAACTATGCCCAAAAAGTTATCAAACTGTGCATACCCTTTGATCCAGCATTGCTGCTATTGGGCTTATATCCCAAAGAAATACCAAAGAGGGGAAAGGGACCTATATGTGCAAAATGTTTGTGGCAGCTCTTTTTGTAGTATGGATGTCCATCAATTGGAGAATGGTTGGGTAAATTATGATATATGAAGGTTATGGAATATTATTGCTCTGTGAGAAATGACCAACAGGAGGAATACAGAGAGGCTTGGAGAGACTTACATCAACTGATGCTGAGTGAAATGAGCAGAACCAGAAGATCGCTGTACACTTCAATGCTGTATGAAGATGTATTGTGATGGAAGTGGATATCTTCAACATAAAGAAGATCCAACTCACTTCCAGTTGATCAATGTGGACAGAAACAACTACACCCAGAAAAGGAACACTGGGAAGTGAATGTAAATTGTTAACACTACTGTCTATCTACCCAGGTTACTTATACCATCGGAATCTAATACTTAACGTGCAACAAGAAAATTGGATTTATACACATATATTATATCTAGGTTATATTGTAACACATGTAAAATGTATGGGATTACCTGCCATCGGGGGGAGGGAGTAGAGGGAGGGAGGAGAAAATTTGGAAAAATGAATACAAGGGATAATGTTATAAAAAAATTACTCATGCATATATACTATCATAAAAAATTTATAATAAATAAAAAAATAAATCTTAAAAAAATTAAAATAAAATAAAAAAGAAGAGATGGTTCTATTGGAGGAAAGAGACAGGGAAGGAATCATTAGGAAGCAACCAATTTTTAAAATAACCTCAATAAGATATTTTCTTCTAAAAGATTTTACCTAATTAAATAAAGTGGAAAAAAATCAACTCTACTTTCATCCCAAGAAAGAATGAATTGAAGAAGGGAGAGGCTGAAGACAACCCAGGAATACTGTGATAAAGGCTGAGATAAAGTTGCCAACTTGAGAGGAAAGGTAGAATTAAGAGACATTTTGAAAAAAAAAAATGATAGACTTAGTTATACTTTGAATTTATGAGATAATGTAATAAGAATGTTAATGTTTCTGGGAGAAAGGAAAAATGACTGTTCCAAGGATAGAATTAGGAAAGGTGAAAAGGAAAACCTTTTTCTTGCAAGAAAATCACAGATATACTTCTATCTGTGAAAAAAACTTAAAGGTCATTTAATCTAATTCTCTCATTTTGTAGATGAAGGTTAGAGGCTGAAGTGATTTCAGTTTTAAATACATTGAGTTTAAGATGAGGGTATGACATTTAGATGGAAGTGTTCTGTAAGCCAATGAAAATATAAAACTTAAACTTTGAACTAGAAGGAAATTCAGCCAGGCATAGAGGACTTTGAAATCATTATTACAAAAATTATAGTTGAAATCATTGAATGTGAATAAGGTCTCAGACAAATGTAACAAAGGGAAGACCAGAGATTGTTTCAAAACTATCTCTAGTTAGCTTACTAAGTACCTTCCTACTAAATCAAGGTCCCATTATATAGTCATTAAATATAAATATGTAAAGGTGATATGTACCAGACATGTTAAGAAAGATGCAAAGCAGGGGGAGTCTCCACTAGCTATTTGACTGACTCCTACTACATTTGGCAGATGCTGTTGTTTTTAGTGCAGTGATTTGGCCCCAGTAGTATTCAATGACATGATAAAGATATGGCTGCATTATTTGAGTTCCCCAAAAAATTCCCTGATATAGGTAGGGTTTTTTTGTAGTCATACGTTGATGGGTAGGAAGGCAGCCATGGAAACTGCTTTTGCTTCCCCATTTCCTCAGAATCAGTGCATGTTCTTACTATACTTATTATCTGTCTAATTGCTGTAGGACAGTCTTCTAATACAAGTGAGCTTATAATAGTAAAACCTTCCAGAGATATATCAGATCATACCTCAGAAAAGAATGACAGACTGCCCCAGCAACTTCAGGTTGTGTTGAAAATTAGGCATAATACAATGGGCACCATGGACAGCACCCCTTCGCTTGTCTTCCTGAATGATATGAGGCAAATTGCAGAGGAGCAGCTACAAGAGTTTGAAGATTTGACTAAGGACTATGGAAGATAGCTCTGCCATGCATGCTCCTGTAGAGTCACAAATGACTATAGCTCTACTCTAGTCTAAACCTGCAATCATATCTGAGCCAGTTTCAAGGGACAGTTAAAGCAAAACTGATTTTTATTGACCAGTATGAATTCGCATTTAAGTTACTTGAGATTTAGCATCAGAAGTGGGTGGATTGTTTTTGTGTGTGTGTGTGAAGTTTTTTTTTGTGATCTGGAATACAAAGACAGAAATAAAACATACATCCCTGCATTCTGCCTGCTGAAATCTCTCCTACTCAATCCCACCTCTGCAGTTCATGCCAGAAGACCCCAACACTTTGCCTATGTCTATTAGGAGTATTTGGCACATAAATTCAATCAACAGGGTATTTCTAGGAAAAAAAGTAACCTTACAAAGATTTCTCTGATTCACAACATGATTAATATGGTAAAAATGTTTTGCAGTATTGAATATATATAAAGCCTATATCAAATTGTTTACTGTATCAAAGAGGGAGAAAGTGAGGGAGAAAAAAAGGAAATTTAGAACTAAAATGTTTAAATTAATGCTTAAAATTGTTTTTACATGTTACTAGATAGATAAAATATTTCTAAAAGAGTTTTTTAAAGATTTACCTACACTGGGGCAGCTAGATGGCTCAGTGGACAATTCCTAGCTGTGTGACTCTGGGCAAGTCACTTAACTCCAATTGCCTCAGCTAAAATATATATATTTTTAAATCTACACTAAGGTAGAGCAAAATAAGCAGAAGTAGAGCATATATACAATGAACACAATAACATAAATACAAAGTTCACTTAAAGACAGCTAAATTGTAATTATCAATCTTAGTTATGGATATTATGGATAAAAGATAAAACGTGCCTCCTTCCTCTCACTAGAAAGACAGGTAACTACAGATATGGAATGTTGCATGTACTACCAGACAAAGTCTGCTTTGGAAGCTCTCTCCTACATTGGAAGTTTCATAGCTGGCCTGCTGAGTTAGGACACAGGGACCTCTTCTGCTGGTATGCTTTGGCTAAGAACTTCTTGCTAGATTCCCAAGCTGTGTCTTTCCCCCAAGTGAGACAGACCTATCCTGAAGTCTGTCCAAAATATCTTAAGCTGCAAAACTGTTTTACTCCAAATTTTAGTAGATTCTGTTACTCCAGAATCTGTTTAGATGCTTGATTTAGCATTGTTTTAAAGAGAATCTCAGGAGAGCTCAGGCAACTTCCTAGCTTCTCTCCGCCATCTTGGCTCTACCTCTGTTGTATTTCTTATAAGATGTTTCACATTCTTTTCTACTTTTTCATTTTTTTATATTTTGTTTTGTTATTTCTTGGTCTTTTTTTAACTCCACTGTCTTCCTCTTGCCCAAATCTAATTTTTTTAAAAATAATTTTCTTCTTTAAGATTCTGGATCTCCTTTTCTAGTTAACTTTCTTTTCATAGTCTTATTTTTCTTGAATAGTTGTTATTTATTTTAGTTTTTCCTCGATCTCTCTCATTTGATTTTTAAAGTCTTTTTTGAGTTCTTCTATAAACTTTTCTTTCTGGACAGGTAGCTATTTAATGTTACTCTTGGGATAGGAAGGCTTTTTTTTTTTTTCCATTTTAGTATTCTCCTCTGAAGATGAACTCTAAATCTTCCCTATTCCCATAATAACTTTCTACAGTTGATTCTTTCTCCTTAGCCTGCTGATTTATTTTTTTAAATAAGAACTTATTAATATAAGCACTTTTAATCCTGAGTTGGAAGGAATGGTGCCTCTGGCTTCACTTCAGCGCTCCCCTCTGACCTGGAACCCCAAAGCTCCACCCTGCTGCAAGTACCTGCAGCCAATAGTCAGTACCTCACTGGTTTCTTTTTTTTCTGGTTCCTTCTCTCCCAGGGCTGTCTCTGCAGCTCATATGGGTCTAGAATTCCTAATAATCTGAAGTTCCCTCAGTGTTCCTGGACTCAGACCCTCAACTCCCCATATGGTCCAGGAAATAAAAGCTCTTGATTCTGGCTGAAGCTTCAGGCAAATCCAACTAGCCCCAGAGCTCCCTGCTGTTTCTTCAGAGCTAGTCTGGAGGTGTTTACACTTCGTACCAACTAAACCTCCTTCCTGGGATCCTTCTTCAGGTCCTCTTGGCTTGTCTCAGGAGAACCTCTGTTCTGCCCCATGTCTTATTTGGTTTTCCACAGGTTTATATCTGCAGTAAGGAGCAATCTTGTTTGTGGGGAAAAATCTAGAGCATTTGGAATTTTCTGACCTACTCCACCATCTTCCCAGGATCCTCTCTCAATAATACTCTTATATTCACATACCACTCCCTAATTGATGAACACCCCTTAGTTCCCAGTTTTTAACCATACTGTCATAAATATTTTTTAATATGTAAGTCCTTTTCATCTTTACTTTCTTATCCTTTGTGTGTGAGTGAGGGGAAAGGTGGCATTTCTGAGAAAGGTATAAGGTCTTAAACACGTATCTCCAAGAAAATAAAACCATGATTGAGAAATGAGAATTCAAGAACTCTAGCTTTTAAAAAAAATTAATAGTATTTTATTTTTCCTACCACATGCAAAGATAGTTTTCAACATTCACTTTTGTAAAACCTTATGTTCCAAATTTTTCTCCCTCTCTCCCCCTCTTCTTCCTCCCCAAGACAGCAAGCAATGCAATATAGGTTAAACATCTTGTATTTCCATATTAATCACACTGCACAAGACAAATTAGATCAAAAGGTGAAAAAATGGCAGAGGTTCCAAACATGCCAGCCTTATGCTTGGCATGCTAATGGCCTCTGTCCACTGGAATACTCTTTCCAGTGCCATCCTCTCTTTACCCTCACATATTTCCCTAACCAGACTTTATGCCTCTCTGTCAGGATTTCTAACCTTACTTCCAATCCCCATAATAAACCCTTTTATTAATAAAAAAAAAAGGGGGGGGGGAAACATGAGAAAGAAAAAAAAAAAAAAACAAGTGAATGAACAACAACAATGAAAAGTGAAAATATTATGCTTAGATCCACATTTAGTCTCCCAAATCCCTCTCTCTGTATGCAGGTGGTACTTTCCATAATAAATCTATTGCAATTGCCTTGAATCACCTTATTGTTAAAAAGAGTTAGATCCATCACAGCTGATCATTATATATAACCTTGTTGTAGAATTCTAACTTTTTAAAAGAGCATTTAGTTGGTGAAATAGATAGACTGCCAGGTCAAGAAGACCTGAGTTCAAATTTGATACATAAGCTATATACGCACTGAGCAAATCACTTAACCCTTTTTTCCTCAGCTTCCTCATCTGTACAATGAGTTGGAGAAGGAAATGACAAAACATTCCAGTATCTTTGCCAAAATAATCCCAAATGAAGTCATGAAGAATCAGACACAAATTGAGTAAACAACAAGAAACATTCTAAATAGAAAAGGCAAGTTCTCCTTGATGAGAAAACTATGCAAATAATCCCCAAACTGGAAGAGCAGCAAGAAAATAAGCCATAAATTGAAAGAATGAGAAACACAGATTTGGTCTTTCATGATTACCATGATTTAATCAGATTGTGCAAGTCCAAAGAGAGTTTGTCTATTTAGCAATCCCAACTGTGTTTCCTTTCTGAGGGATATAAAAGCTCTTAGGATAGTACCTTAAGTCTGGAAGTTCATAGAAGAATATCATGTGAAAGGGGGACTCATTAGAATGTCTGGAGGTTGTCTGACTAGCAACTTCAAGTATATTTCCTTTTAGAAGGGAATTCAAACCACAAGATAGTTCTATGAGTACAAAGGACTAAATAGGGCTCTGTGGGAATTATGAGTCCCCAGAGAGAGAGTGGAACTTTGTTCTACCAAATCAAATGTTTTTTAATGGTTAAAGGACAATAAGCATGGTGTTTTCTTGCATTTTCAATACTTTTCATTTTATTGTAGGACTGTTAATATTTGAGTTGTTATAGAATGAAACTTGTGAAAAACTTTCATGCTTTTATCTTTATCATGGATGTTCTTGATTTATGTGTAGATTATTCTCATGAAAATTCTCTACAGTTAGAGAAATAGGCCCATGACTCGGAATTGTATTAGTGTTCTCTTTGTTGCCCTTCTAGGAATAAAAGATTATTGTTTTATCACAGGGATAATAACAATAAGCCCCAATTTATATGGCACATTCCAAAGTTCTTTCCCATACAATTTGATCTGATCCTCAAAAGAGCCTCCAAGAGACTCCCCGAGCAATTGCCCATTTTATAGAGGAGAAAACTAAAACTTAGAAAAAGCAACTTGCTTAAGAGGTAGGGTCATCTGATTCTAAGGTTATTACTCTTTTCATAATGCTATGTTGCCTCTTACTTAAGTCATTTACAACAGTGAGACTCTTGAGTCTATGGCTAGTGATGACCTGCTCTTAATTTCTTTCCCTTTTCCCCTACTCTCTTCCCCACTTATGCCATTAGTATTTATGGGCAGTGTTTAAATATTCTCCTAGCACTGGGGACAAGAGAGTCCTTAAAAGTACTCTAGCATCTTGATGATTTGGAAACCTAGCAAATCCAGAACTTGGAAAAGGAATTAAGGGTCAGGACCATCACAGGTTGCAAAGCAAGCTCTGGAGCCCCCTGGTGATCATCATCATCCATTACATTATTCTAAAAATTTAAACAAATCTCAAAAGATCCTGGTACAGGATGGGATAAGCCTCGTTTTGTCCATAAAAATCATTTGGAGAATTTATAATTAACTAATTTTGCAAGATCTTTGTCTCATTCAATAACAATAAGGCTACATTTCCATTACACTTTAACGTTTATAATAAATTCTTCTTTCTAGCTATAGTCTAGACACATGATTATGTAGCTTTGTACACAGCAGCTTTTGAGTGGGTTTTTAAAAACCTGCTTCCAAACATTTTTACCAGTCTGCATAACATTTGTCAACCCCTCCCCATTTGTCATTGCCTTAGTGATGCTGCAGCTAAAGACAATGAGATTTAGTAGTCAAGTGAATCATATTTTGCTAGTTATATTTTTAATTTTATAAAACTGTTTCATGAGTCATTAAATGCTTTACAATTCAGTATGATTCTTTTCAATCCTCTAGACCTTTGCATTACTACAATAGCTCAACCTCTAAGCTTATCTATCACTTAAGCATCCTCTCTAATCCTTGGGAGTCCATAAAAGGTAGGAAGTCCCTAAAAGTTTGTTTTATAGTGTTCATCTGAGATCTTAGGTGGGTTATAAAATGTATAAAATATTAGTTAGGGGTCTAAAATGTCATTGACTGATCCTTTTTTATTTCCATGTTTAGGAATTTCCAAAAGTCATTAGACATAAAATCCCATGGGGTGCGTCTTAGATTAATTATTTTCTCCTGTTAGTTCTTCTTCCTTTTGTTCTTGGAAAGAGAAGGATTTAACACTGTAGTACCCACCTCCAAATCTAGACTTTTGTCTCTTACTCCCCCAGTGATCTTAGGCAAGTCATATTCTCTCCAGATCTGTTTTCTGATCCTTCTCACCGGAGGACTTCTCAGTGAACCTACAAGTCTCTAATAGGGGAAAAGAAAGAGGGGTGTAACCTTTGAGGGGTTACAGAATGAGGTCCATACAGAAAAGAAATGTTATCTCTGAGAAAATTAATCCAAATTTTTCAATTGAGTTTTTATTGCATGGGGGAAGGAAAGAGAATCAGTACCTAACACATTGTGGCACATAATTAGCATTTAATAAATCTTCACTGACTGGATTAAATTAAAACCCATGGCCTTGTGGGTGTGTATTTGTGTGTGTTACATACATATGTGTATATGTAGAGTAATGCTGTAGGTTAACACCTCCTTATCAGGCAGAACTAACAAAGGAATTCTCAGAGCTCTTTGTTCTGCTGACTATTTTATCCCAGCCCAACAAATGAACTAATAACAGAATTAAAATCTTCTTAATGTGCCAGCAACTCCATTTCCATTCCCCTGGGCATAATTTGGGTTGGTAGCAAAGACCTGTTCGAAATTATGAATACTCCTCCTTCCACTGAGCCGCAAGCACTGAAGAACCGGGACATAGAAGTACCAGTTCTGTCTGCCTAGAAGAAGGGCCAGTCTTTTTATTGTAAGTTTTTGCCTTGATGGTTCTTTATTAACACTTTGTCTTTATGTTGCTAGGCAACGCCCCAAGACTGGGCTCCTAGCTACCAGACTATCAAAGTGTCTCTACTGTTGCTCTGGTTTTAAAGGAAACTTTACTATCCAAAGATGCTTCTCATTGTTCTTTTTTCTTGACCTTTCTATTTTTCCCAGAAACCTCCATACTGTGGGCAAATTGAAATTTTAATACTTCTCAAAGTCACTATAGCACAACAGGGATGCCACCTCCAGATAGCATCTCCCATCTGTGAAAGGAGGAGGCAGGTGTCAGGGTGACTAAAATGTTTATCCTGCAAATCAGACCATTTTTGAGGAATTCAGTCTCTTGTCTTCTTTTACTTTTAAATTTGCCCAACCCCTTCCCTTCTTTCTTCATGCTTTCAATCTACCTTCTACCCTCTCTTCCTTCGACTCTATTTTCCCCTTCTCCCCCCTCCTTTCCCTTCCCTTTTCCCTATTCCTCTACTTAAAAAATTTAAGTTCCCTATCTCTCGTTTTCCTGTCTATTCCTTTCTTCCCTTTCTTTGTCCCTTTTTCTTTCCTCTCTTCTTTATCCCTCCTTTCCCTCCTTCACCTCTTCCTCTCTATTTCTCTTTCTCCTCTCTTTCCCCTCTCTTTTTTCTTTTTCCCTCTCTTTCTTTCTTCCTCATTTTTTCCTCTCCCCTCTCCTCCCTCTGCCCTTCCCTTTTCCTTGTATGCTTCCTTGTCTGTCCCTCTTTCCCATTCTCCTTCCTTCTCCATTTCCTCTTCCCTTTATACTTTCTTCCCCTCTCTTCCTTTACCATCTCCTCTCTAATTAAAGTAAGCCACAGTTTGGCAAGTTAAATATCCCTAAGGACCAGCCAGAAATTCTGAAATCGATAAACTTGTATGTGTTCATGATCATGATGATGGACATCATTGAGTCATTAGAATTGGATTTATATCATTAGAGCTAAATATTAGGAAAGAACAGTGGATGAAAAACAAAGCAAAAAATAAGAACTCCCTATACTTGCATGAGACTGGAAAGCATTAACATGGAACAAACTGTGTGGTCTCACTAGGACATACACACAACAAATGCTTTGTAAAAGATTCAACAGCTGGCTCCTAAGTCTCCTAAGCTATAAAAGACTATAGTCTCTCTATAAGAGGGACTTTTGCCTTTAGGATATGCAATAGCACAGTAGGGGAGATGAAACAGATGAACCCTAGTGGTCTTTTAATATTATCTCTGTTGCTTCCTATGAATCTTCTTTTCACAGCTCAAATCAAAAAATATATGAGAATGCCTTCACTCCAGAAATCTTGTTGTTTGTAAATTAGATTAGGATGGATAAGAAAGAAGCACTCTTACTTCCTTTTTTAAAATAATATTTTATTTTCTCCAATTACATGTTTAAAAAATTGTTTACATGCATTTTTAAAAATTTTGAGTTTCAAATCATCTCCTTTCCTCTCAACCTCTGCCCCATTTTTGAGAAGACAAGTAATTTGATATAGTTTATACATGTGCAATCATGTAAAACATGTTTCCATATTAGTTATATTGTGAAAGAAAACACAGACCAAAAAAAAATTAGTATGCTTCAATCTGCATTCAGATTCCATTTGTTCTTTCTCTGGAAGTAGAATTTTTCCATCAGGAGTCCTTAGGAATTGTCTTGAATCATTGTATTGCTAAGAATGACTAAGTCATTCACAATTGATCATTGTCCAATATTGCTATTATTATGTGCAATGTTCTCCTGGTTTTGTTCATTTCACTTTGCATCAGTTCATGTAAGTCTTTCCAGGTTTTCCTGAGGGCATCTTTCTCATCAGCTCTTATAGCACAATAGTATTCCATTACAATCATATAGCACAATTTGTTCAATCATTTCCCAATTGATGGGCATCTCCTCAATTTCCAATTCTTTACCACCACAAAAAGAGCTGCTTCAAGTATTTTTGTATAAATAGGTTCTTTCTCTCTTTTTTTTCTTTTAATTTTTTTTGGGAAAAAGACCTAATAGTGGTAATTGCTGGATCAAAAGGTATTCATATATTTGTCGTCCTTTGGTCATAGATCCAAATTTCTTTCTAGAATGTTTGGATCAGTTTATAATTCCACCAACAGTGTATTAGTACACTATTTTCCCCACATCTCCTCCAATATTTATCATGTTCCTTTTCTGTCCTTATTAGCCAATCTGATGACTATGAAGTAGTACCTCAGTTTTAAATTTGTAGTTCTCTAGTCAATAGTGATTTAGAGAATTTTTTCTAACTATAATTTTGATTTCTTTAAAAACTGCCTGTTTATATTCTTTGACCATTTTTCAATTGGGGAATGGCTTGCATTTTTATAAATTTGACTCAGTTCTCTATATATTTAAGAAATGAGGCCTTTATCAGAGATGCTGAGAAAATTGTTTCCCATCTTTCTGATTTTCTTATAATCTTAGTTGCATTGGTCTCACTTCCTATAAAACATATTCAGTAATGGATTATTTGTTTGGGAGTGAGATAGCCCCAAAGAATTGCCCTTGTTTTTATTCTAAGCCTTTTACGACAAACTTGGAGAATACTGGTGGGAAACCAGAATAAGAAAGTAGTGTAGGAAATCCTTTCCTTAATTGTCTGGTAAGGGACTGATTAGTGGTTAGTTCCAAATGTGAGCATCACACTAGAAAATATCCTTTTGCTGATATCATAATTGGACTAAGATGTTAGAGGAAAAATTTCTAAAACAATGGAGTTAGGCAAGCTGATTATACTGTCTCCAGGTTCTAGTTGGTTTATAATATGTTGTAATTGAAGCCAGTTACAAATAGTTACATCCAAGTAGAATCTGATATTGCTTGAAATTTGTCCTTGATTGTTCTTGTTAATATTAAATTAATAATTTAATTAAATTATTGTTATTCATTTTAATTAATATTAATTGCTACTGAATATTAATTATTCAAGTAAAATTAGAGAATTAGGATTACATTCTTGAATATGATACCTTCCCATCATTTATTTTAGCCACATCTAAATATGACAGAATTTAATAACTATTATTAAATAAAATTTTGAGTAAGTGATTATCATATACAAGGTTATTGTTTGTCCTTCACTTTTGAAGAGTACCAATGATATTATGATGTTGGGGTAAAACAATGGATGATGGATGATATCTTGACTTTAATTTGAATTGCATTTAAGTGAGGGAGAGTTGCACAAAGTTATCAGCTTTTCTCTTCTGGGTTATTGAAATCCAATGGTAATGTGCCAGGATGCAGTGGAAGATCTTGGCATCTTCTAACCAAAATCTAAGAATGCCGCAGTGCCTACTTCAGCCTCATAGTCACTGGAATAAAGTGATCTCATGCTTCCATTCTTCCAGTAAAAATCTCCCCATGCTTTGGGTAGACATCCTCCCAACTCACCAACAGGTTTAAGACTGTTAGTTACCCTCAACCTAGTTTAGCCCATCTGCCAAGATGGTTTACTGGGGTGTGACCACTGCTGTACATGCTACAGCTTCTTGGAGTCACAAGTGAGAGTTGGATGAAGGTAGACCCCAACGTAGATGACCAGCTTTGAAAAGGGCTCAGCAAGCTCTCACACCAGAGGTGTCAATCCTTTCTGAACGCTCCATACTTGTTATACACAGATTTTTTAAAAGCAAGGAATTTCTGTATGTAGATATATATTTAAAACACAAACCAAGTAAGTAAATTCAAGGTAAATTTTCCAAAAAGGCATTAGCAAGTTGGGGGGACCAGAACATCCTGTTCAAAAGATGTCACTTGAGCTGATTCTTGAAGAAAGCCAGGGATTCCAAGAGACAGAGGGAAGGCAGAGGTGATTAGCATGGACAGACATGAAGGGAGAAAAGAAGGTCAGAAAGATAAGATGAGGATATCTTGTGAAGAGCTTTATATTCTAAAGAAAAGAATTTAGATTTGATCCTAGAGATAATAAGGAACTATTAAAGTTTTGTGAGGAAAGGAGAGATAGTTAGATCTATGACTTAGAGGGTGAGTAGGGGATGAACGAGAGTGGAGAAAACACAAATTGGAAGAAATGGCAATAGTTGAAGAAAGAAGTGAGGAAGGCATAAAACAGGGAAGGAGCCAGGTCTATTAGTAAAGAGAAGGCAGGGTGCAAAAGATATTGTGAAATTACAAGTTATGTTGCCAAAAATGATAAGATTGCATATGAGTGAAAGTAAGAAGCCAAGAATGACGCTGAGGTTAGGACTCTAGGTAATTAGAAGGCTGATAGTGTCCTCAAAAAAATAATAATAATAAGAGAGCTTAGAAGTGGGATGAGTTTTAGGGAAAAAATAATGAGTTCAGTTTTGCACATTCTGAGTTTGAGACAACAATGAGACATCCAGTTTGAAATGTCTAACAGATACTGGGGGGGAAACCCTTCTGACAGCATAGACAGCATTAATCAGCTGCTTTCTGGTTCATACCTTTTGGATGACCTTGAACAAGTTAGGTAACTCTGAGTTCCAAAGATCTCATCTGCAAAATGAAAGGTTTGAATTTTGGATTAGGTAATGCCTTCCAGCTCTAAAACACTACATTCCTAATTATTGATCATTATGTGCTAGGAACCTTGGCTCACAGCCAGAATTTTGCAAATCATTCCTGGTAAATGGAAATGAATCCTACATCCAAACTTCCATAGCTTTCTAAGTCAACTTGTTCTCTGCAAAGGCTCTTTAGGTGGCCTGCAGGCTAATTGAAATGGAAATCCATGCAAAATGCAGTGAATTTTTGAAAACTACTTTCACAACACAAATTTAAATCTTTTAATAGCTAAAATACAATATTCCTAAAAAATTTTCTGCAGTTCTTGATTTTTATCCAGGCAAATATGGAAGTTTGTTGTTGGTGTTTTTTTCTTCCAAGAGGAATAAGTGAAGGTCTTGGATTTGATGGTCCCTTTAAAGTCTTTGATGCTTCAGTGCTTTTCTACCAGTGTCATTTCAGGCATTATGTCAGTCAATGAAAAAGATTTTGGAGCACAGGGCAAGTCTTATGAATCTTATTTAGTCTGTTTTAACATTCCATGAGTCCAAGAGCAATTAGTAGGACAACCTAAGCTTTATCTGTTCCAAAATATAAAAAAAAAATTAATAAATGTACAATTGTAAAAGACATGAGAAATACCTAGTTGAGCCTTCTTACTTATAGATGAGGAAGCAAGGACTGCAAAGGTCAAATAATTTATCTAAGATTGGTTACTGGTCTCTCGTCTAAGTACTAATCAAATCCTACCATCATTTCTCTGCTTCTGAGGTCAAGTGAGAACAAAAGTTTTCACATGTGGTTGGCCATACCTCCTTTTACCCTATCCTCAGAGGCCCTTCTTTTCACTCCTTTAAAGACTTTGTTTAAGGCATCTCCAATTGATTCCTAATTCTACTTAAATTCCGTCCATTACTAAGTGTGACTGGAACAGTACCTTGCAAACATCCCTTATAATTCACTTTAGATTTGGTGATGAGGATATAATTAAAAAGTGGCTCTTCAATTTTTGTATTTTTGCTTGCCCAAGCAGCAGAAATGCAGGTGTGTCAGCAGCCAAGAGTTTGTGAGATTTAAGATGACAATTTAATGACAGCACTATTAGTTTCAGACCCCTCCAGGGTACTCAGGAGTCCATGCTATATTCAGATCGAAGTATAGGCTGCTATTAAATAAGTAAAGAATAAAATAACGGGGGTGGGGTGGGGAGTTTGAATCTTTCTCCTTCTTATACTAACCTCCTGCCATAACTTGTTTTTCTTCACGGAAGGATAGCTAATTTCTGATTTTTAAAAAAGTTATTTATATAAGGAAATGTTTTAAAGAAAATTGAGAACAGAAAAGATTACCGTCGCAAGACGCTGCAGGAACATGTCAGCGTGTTATGATTCTGAGATAGGGGGGTGACAGTATTTGGGCTTTCTGCCTAACAATGTACCATGTTATTATGCAATAATACACACCCTACTGTGTCTTATTCCCTTCCACAACAATGCACAGCCTGCTGTGTTCGAGAGCTGAAGTCAATGAGGAATTGGGATGCAAATATAAGGTACCTCCTCATAGGAAAGGCAAGCAAGCAGAAGGGAAGCCAGCAGCCCTTAAATTTCAAAGGATATTGGGCTGGAGCCGTTCTTGGATCTCCTTTATGCTTAAAAGGGAGGAATCCAAAGACTATGGAGGCTAGATGAGTCACCTAAAACCACACTGGCAATAAATAAGCTGCGTAGAGATTTGAACATCCTTTGACTCCAAATCCAAGTAACCATTCTCCTGTACCATGCTGCCCCTGGATATGTGGCAAGTTTTGAATAGGCTCTTGATTATAATTCATTAATTGATTATTTATTTATTTGGTAATCAAGTCTTTTAAATTCAGGTATTTTTTTTCTCAAGTGAAGTTTTATATTTAATTTTTCCAGTCTCATGCAATAATAATTGTTAACATTATTTTTAAAAATTTTGAAGTCCAAATTTTCTTCCTCCTTCTTCTCTTCCCTTCTCCTCTTTAAGAAGGCAAGCACTCAAATTCAGGTTTTCTTCATGACCTTGTTTAAAAAAAAAAAATTGATAATTTTATTTCAATGTAATTGTTCCCCTTCACAGTTGCATAATATTGACAAAATATATATAATGTATATAATACATCTTATATTATAATATATATGTAAAATACTTATATATTATATATAATAATTATATATATAGTATATATATGCAACAAGATAAAATATAATATAACATATAATAATTATCAAAAGACATTATTCAGAGGATTCTACAGGCTTTATTAGACTGCCACAGGGGTCTATGGTATAAATAAGGTTAAGGATTCCTAATCCATGGAGATAATTGGGAAATCAAGTTTTCAAAAGATGACTCATTATCCAAAATGCTTTCATATAGCCCAATAAGCTCCAGTGAGCATTTTCTTCAGATTGCTCACTTTAGCCTAAATACCATTAAACTGAGGGTGACATATTCTTATTACCCATGTAATGGTAAGTGCAGATTTATTAAAATTCTCTGAGTCATTTATTAGCCTTCCAGATATTTTCACATGTAAAGTGACATCTTCAGTACAAAGTGGCCACTTTACTAAATCTAGATGGCCATGACTCCCTCCCTATTTCCTGGTTTCATGAGGCATATCCCAACCAGACTCAACTAGAATGAGTGGCAGCTCAAGGCTGGATTAGCAGTATCATTCTTCTATCATGTTTTCTTTCTATCCTGCTTTTCAGAGCAGTCTTCCTCTTCTTCTCCCCCTATCCTGCAATGGTCCAATGCTGAAATTATTGGGTTTTGTTGGGAAAAGTGTGACGGGCATTTAAATAAAGGAAATAAGTATAGTACCTGCTATTCACCAGGGACTATACTAAGTACTTTACAAATATTGCATCTAATTTAATCCTATAACACCGGGAATTGATTTTTTTTTACTCCCAATTTATAATTGTGGAAACTGAGGCAATCAGAATTTAAGTTACTTGATCAGGATCCTACAGCTACGGTCTGGCATTAAATTTGAATTCAGGTTTTCTAAACTCCAGATCCAGCATTCTATCCCTCTGCACCAACTAACTGTGTCTAATGAGACATGTGTCTTCGGTAGGGTTTCCCAATCTCTGTTTTCTGCTCTAATCAAGGGGAAGCAGTATCCTCAGGACCACTAAAGTGAAAGAATCAGGGATCCAAGAACCCATTGAAATAGAGTGAGCAGAGGAAGAAACAAGCTTTGGGACAACAAGAAAGAGAGGGAAAAGGTCAGAATTTATTCTCAACCTATTATAAAAAGCAAATAAATGCATGGAAGTAGGGTAGGCTCCCAACTATTATCTAATTATGCATCCTTTAGGAAGGGCTGAATTATAGGTGTGTCTATAGAATTATGAGATTCTCAACCTAAGCATTTCATTTTACAGATGAAGAAACTATGACCCAGAAATGCAAATTAAGACAATTCTGAGATACCACTACACACCTCTCAGATTGGCTAAGGTGGCAGGAAAAGATAATGACAAATATTGGAAGGATGTGGGAAAACTGGGACACTGATACATTGTTGGTGGAACTGCAAACGGATTTAACCATTCTGGAGAACAATTTGAAACTATGCTTAAAAAGTTATCAAACTGTGCATATCCTTTGACCCAGCAGTGTTTCTCTGGGCTTATATCCCAAAGAGATCTTAAAGAAGGGAAAATGATCCACATGTGCAAAAATGTTTATGGCAGCCCTCTTTGTAGTGGCCAGAAACTGGAAACTGAATGAATGTCCATCAATTGGAGAAAGGCTGAATAAGATATGCTATATGAATATTATTGTTCTATAAGAAATGATGAATATTATTGTTCTATAAGAAATGACTAAAAGGATGATTTCAGAGAGACCTGGCGAGACTTTCATGACTGATGCTGAGTGAAATGAGCAGAACCAGGAGATCATTATGTCTGGCAACAACATGATTATACAATGATCAATTCTGATGGATGTGGTTCTCTTCAACAATGAAATTGTTCCAACCACTTCTAATTGGGCAATAATGAAGTAATGAAAAGAGCCACCTACATCTATGGGAACTGAGTGTGGACCACAACATAGCATTTTCACTCTTTCTGTTATTGTTTGCTTGCATGTTTGTTTTCCTTCTCATCTCATGTAATTTTCTTCTTCAGGTCAAAGTTTCTCCAATGACCTAATTTCTTTTCCATAATATTTGCTATAGCATTCCCTTGAGATTCCATCAAATTCCTTTACTGCTGAAGAATATTAAAAGTTATTTTGACTATTATAAATATGAAGGACATATGAGGGAAGATATCTGCATCCAGAGAAAGAACTGATGAATATGAATATGTATAGAATGGTTTATATACATACACATATATATTATATGTTATATTGGTACATGTATGTGTCTAATGATAGATATCTATAGAGCAGGGGTGGAAAGGAGGCAAGAAAAAAGGAAAAAAGTTTCATTTTAATTTTATTATATATTTAAAAGGAATAGCAAGTTGTGTTTAATAGATTTGGAATTTCACATGTAATCATCCTTTTTTCTATTCTACTATCTAATGGAAATGTTTGTTTTATTTCTTAATGTCAGAACTAAATAAATAAAATAAAAAGTTTTTTTCCTTTCAAATGTGTATGTGTATCATACGTGTGTATATACACACATGTAAGTATATTAATATACTTAATATATATGCATATATATTATATATACATACACAGTACACACACACACATATATATAAGATTATAGAATATATAGATTAAATAAATTGTGTAATATGTTAGGGAATACCAAGGCAATGCCAGAACACTCTCTTCTGTGCCCTGGTATAAGTTGGAGGACTGAAACACAAAGCTGCCTATTTACTAGGACTTAGGCATTCACTCATCTCCAAATCAAGTTCTGCAAACTTTTTATCCTTTGGGATTATGAGTGAACATTACTACTAGCAAGATCCTTTAACATTTAAATGCCATTAGTAAGTGGCTTGTGATTTAATGCCCAGGTAGAGACATGATGTAAATAGGATGTAGCATTTTCCAAGGATGACCTAGATGCCAGAACTGGCATAGGAAAATATATCATCTAAAGGCCTCATTTCCAAAATATAGAGAGAATTGATTCTAATTTATAAGAAATCAAGCCATTCTCCAATTGATAAATGGTCAAAGGATATGAACAATTTTCAGATGACGAAATTGAAACTATTTCTACTCACATGAAAGAGTGTTCCAAATCACTATTGATCGGAGAAATGCAAATTAAGACAACTCTGAGATACCACTACATACCTGTCAGATTGGCTAAGGTGACAGGAAAAGATAATGATGAATGTGGGAAGGGATGTGGGAAAACTGGGACACTGATGCATTGTTGGTGGAGTTGTGAAAGAATCCAGCCTTCTGGAGAGCAATCTGGAATCATGCCCAAAAAGTTATCAGAATGTGCACACGCTTTGAACCAGCAGTGTTACCACTGGGTTTATATCCCAAAGAGATCTTAAAGAAGGGAAAGAGACTTGTATGTGCAAGAATGTTTGTGGCAGCCCTCTTTGTTGTGGCTAGAAACTGGAAAATGATTGGATGCCCATCAATTGGAGAATGGTTGGGTAAATTGCGGTATATGAATGTTAAGGAATATTATTGTTCTGTAAGAAAATGACCAGCAAGATGAATACAGAGAGGCTTGGAAAGACTTATATGAACTGATGCTGAGTGAAATGAACAGAACCAGGAGATTATTATACACTTCAACAACAATACTGTATGAGGATGTATTCTGATGGAAGTGGCTATATTCAATAAAGAGAAGATCTAACTCAAATCCAATTGATCAGTGATGGACAGAATCAGCTACACCCAGAAAAGGAACACTAGGAAATGAGTGTGAACTGTTTTCATTCTTGATTTTCTTCCCAGGTTATTTTTACTTTCTGAATCCAATTCTTCCTGTGCAACAAGAGAACTGTTCGGTTCTACACACATATATTGTATCTAAGATATATTATAATATATTTAACATGTATAAGACTGCTTGCCATCTAGGGGAGGAGGTGGAAGGAGGGAAGGGAAAAGTCAAAACAGAAGTGAGTGCAAGAGATAATATTGTAAAAAATTACCCATGAATATGTACTGTTAATAAAAAGTTATAATAATAATTAATAATAATAATAAAAGAAAATATATCATCAAGGAAACAAATATAGGATTCATAAAAAGGAAGTGGAATGGTCATAGGGCAAAAATCAAGGAAGATCTGGCTGCAAGTATAACTACTACTCTTGTATCCATGAGATGGAGAAAAATCTGGGATGAAGGGAGTTCTTCTATCATGGACTTCTTTGGCAAGAGATCTGATGAAGCCTATGACCTCTGAATAAGTATTTTTAAATATGTATATACATACATACATATATTTATACACACATATAATTTATTTCACTATTACCCAATTGCATGTAAGAAATTTAACATTCATTTTTAAAATTTTTTAATACTAAATTCTCTTTTTCCTGCCCCTTAAGAAAACAAGCAATATAGAATAAAAAATTTAAAAGTATGAAATGTTTACAAAGATTACAAAGGAAGATATGATTTTTTTCCTATGAATATTCACAGACTTTCTGAAATTAGCCATGAATCCCTTGAGGTCGATAAACCTATGTTAATAATCTGTGAGCCAGAGAAAATCTCTAGAGTGCATTGGTTACATCCTAAAAAAAAATAGTTTATGAGAGAATCCTATAAAATCATTTTTATTAGTCCTCTTTGAGAAGGATAAATAACAACAACAAGGAGAATATGGGTAAGAATTGACTGGTTATTGGTTGGTTAGTTGTCCTTTATTGGTTGGTTAGTTGTCCTTCATTCTCAGAGGACCAAAATAATATATTAGAGTCAAATGATGGTATGTCCAAATATGGCTGATTAGACAATTATGAGCTTGGAAAGCTCTACCAGAGGGTGGCCACAAATAGTCCATGTGAACATTTGGGATTCTCTAAATGTGTGCATCCTATGTTTCTTTAGAACTACTGCAATTCTGTTTTGCTCATAGAGCACAGCTTCTTGGATGCAAGCCCGCCATGCTGGACAGTTCTTAGTCGTCATCTCCTCTATCATGCAATCAATTCCAAAGTTCTTCAGAGACAGCGGGTGATGTCTTTTTATTTGTGCATAAATTGGATTTAAGTAAGGCAGAGTAGCATGAACTCATCCTCATTCTCTCTTCCAGAGTCATGATGCTCCATGACAGAATGAAGTCAAGATAACGGATGATGACTCAGAATGCAGTTGGATGACCTAGCTCTAAGTGCTTACTTAGTGCCTGCTTCAGCCTCCTTCAAAGGCACAGGAATAAATTGTTCTCATTGCACTAGAGGAAGTCTTCACATGCTTCACAGTAGACATCTTCCTAATTTACCAAAGTGTATGAGATCCCTTGGTAACTCTCAACCTGGTTTATTTAGCCCATCTGCTGAACTGATTTACTTAGGTGTGGCTAGTGTGCGTGCTATAGTTTCTTGAAGTCTAGGAGAAAATTGGGTGGACCAATAGCATCCCCAAAAATGGCTCAGCAGCTCACATCCTAAAGGTACTAGTCTATCTGAGCACATGCTACACCTCATTACACAGGATAAAGAAGTGGAAATAGGCTACAATCTGCCTGATGGCAGAAATGTTCAGTGTTGAGATGACAGATGCTCTGAAACATAAAGTGATGATTTTTAACACTTTTTAAAAATAAGACTAGGGGATAACAATGTTTAACATAGCACTTTAGGAGTTTTAGCACAAATACCCATTTAATAGAAAATAACAAGATGGGAAGTATAAGATCATACATCTGGTAATTATCAGTCCAAACTTGAATTCAGATCTTCTGATCCTTGAATCCAATGCTAAACTAATGGAAACCTGCCCATATTATTTACTGCTGTGCATTCAAGATATCCCTTCATGGGATGGAAAATGCCATCTGCATCCAGAGAGAGAGACCTATGGAGATTGAATATCAATCTAAGCTTAGTATTTTCATGTTTTTTATTTGTCTCTTTCTTTCTCATGTTTTTTTCCCCTTTTGGTCTGATTTTTCTTGCACAACATGACAAATATGGAAATATGTTTAAAAGGATTGCACATATTTAACCCATATTTAATCAGAGTGCTTTTAGTCTTGGAGAAAGAGGAAGTGAGAGGGAGGGAAAAAAATTTTGAAATACAAAGTTTTACAAAAATGAATACTGAAAACTTTGCATGTATTTGGGGGAAAAAATAAAATACTACTGAGAAAAAAAAAGTTTGGAAGTCATGTAGCACCCATCATCACATGTTTTGGGGAATAGCTGGTCAAAATATGATATATGAATATAATAAGAAATGGTATATAAGGAATATAGAGAACAATGGAAAGATGTGAATGGATTCCAAAAAAGCTTTATAAGCACTGACTATAATAAAAAATGGAAAGAGCTACTACCATAGAACAATTAAAAATGAATGTTGCAATATTTGGATTGCAACAAAAACATTGCAAACATTGTAACAACAAAATGTTACAAATTTGACCTCTATTTAGAAATCTTTTGAAGAGTTTGAAGAGTCTATGTCCATGGAATACTGTATGTATTTTTTCCTGATGTATGGGATATTTTTGTTGATTATTCTTCTTTCTCACTTTTTCTTTTTTTTTTTTAATTTATTTAGAATTTTTTCCATAGTATATATGCATGAGTAATTTTTTTATAATATTATCCCTTGTATTCATTTTTCCAAATTATCCCCCCCTCCCTTCACTCCCTCCCCTAGATGACAGGCAATCCCATACATTTTACATGTGTTACAATATAACCTAGATACAATATATGTGTGTAAATACCATTTTCTTGTTGCACATTAAGTATTAGCTTCTGAAGGTATAAGTAACCTGGGTAGATAGACAGTAGTGCTAACAATTTACATTCATTTCCCAGTGTTCCTTCTCTGGGTTGTTTCTGTCCATCATTGATCAACTGGAAGTGAGTTGGATCTTCTTTATGTTGAAGATATCCACTTCCATCAGAATACCTCTTCATACAGCATTGAAGTGTACAGAGATCTTCTGGTTCTGCTCATTTCACTCAGCAACAGTTGATTTAAGTCTCTCCAAGCCTCTCTGTATTTCTCCTGCTGGTCATTTCTCACAGAGCAATAATATTCCATAACCTTCATATACCATAATTTACCCAACCATTCTCCAATTGATGGACATCCATTCATCTTCCAGTTTCTGGCCACTACAAAAAGAACTGCCACAAACATTTTGGCACATACAGGTCCCTTTCTACTCCTTAGTATTTCTTTGGGATATAAGCCCAGTAGTAGCATTGCTGGGTCAAAGGGAATGCACAGTTTGACAACTTTTTGGGCATAATTCCAGATTGCTCTCCAGAATGGCTGGATTCTTTCGCAACTCCACCAGCAATATATTAGTGTCCCAGTTTCCCCACATGCCCTCCAACATTCATCATTATTTGTGCCTGTCATCTTAGCCAATCTGACAGGTGTGTAGTGGTATCTCAGAGTTGTCTTAATTTGCATTTCTCTGATCAGTAGTGATTTGGAACACTCTTTCATATGAGTGGAAATAGTTTCAATTTCATCATCTGAGAATTGTTTGTTCATATCCTTTGACCATTTATCAATTGGAGAATGGTTTGATTTCTTATAAATTAGGGTCAGTTCTCTATATATTTTGGAAATGAGACCTTTGTCAGAACCTTTAACTGTAAAAATATTTTCCCAATTTGTTACTTCCCTTCTAATCTTGTTTGCATTAGTATTGTTTATACAGAAACTTTTTAGTTTGATGTAATCAAAATCTTCTATTTTGTGATTGATAATGATCTCTAGTTCTCCTCTGGTCATAAATTCCTTCCTCCTCCACAGGTCTGAGAGGTAGACTATTTTCTGTTTCTCTAATCTATTTATGATTTCATTCTTTATGCCTAAATCATGGACCTATTTTGATCTTATCTTGGTATATGGTGTTAAGTGTGGATCCATATCTAATTTCTGCCAAACTAATTTCCAGTTTTCCCAACAGTTTTTTCCAAATAATGAATTTTTATCCCTAATGTTGGTATCTTTGGGTTTGTCAAAGATTAGATTGCTATAGATGTACCCTTTTTTGTCCTTTGTGTCTAATCTGTTCTACTGATCTACCGGTCTATTTCTTAGCCAATACCAAATGGTTTTGGTGACTGCTGCTATATAATATAGCTTTAGATCAGGTACACTTAGACTACCTTCCTCTGACTTTTTTTTCATTAGTTCCCTTGCAATTCTCGACCTTTTATTCTTCCATATGAATTTTGTTATTTTTTCTAGGTCATTAAAATAGTTTCTTGGGAGTCTGACTGGTATAGCACTAAATAAATAGATTAGTTTGGGGAGTATTGTCTCTTTATTATATTCGCTTGGCCTATCCAGGAGCACTGAATGTCTTTCCAATTATTTAAATCTGACTTTATTTTTGTGGCAAGTGTTTTGTGATTTTTCTCATATAATTCCTGACTATTCTTTGGTAGATGGATTCCCAAATGCTTTATACTCTCAACATTTGTTTGGAATGGAATTTCTCTTTGTATCTCTTGCTGTTGCATTTTGTTGGTGATGTATAACAATGCTGAGGATTTATGTGGATTTATTTTGTATCCTGCCACTTTGCTAAAATTCTGAATTATTTCTAAGAGCTTTTTAGCAGAGTCTTTGGGGTTCTCTAAGTATACCATTATGTCATCTGCAAAGAGTGATAGTTTGATTTCCTCATTTCCTACTCTAATTCCTTGAATCTCTTTCTTGGCTCTTATTGCTGACTTTCTCACTTTTTCTTAAGAAAAAAATTTTTTTTTTTTTGTTATAAGAGATGGTTCTCTGAGAGGAGGCAGAGAGAAATTGAAGTGATATGAAAAGATAGCAACAATTTTTAAAAAAGTATGATGTAGAAAAAATAAAAGTTTTAAAAAGTAATCTTGGAAGCAGACACCTTAATCCATTATTTGTAATCATGGGGCAAATTTAGTAAGATTTTCCAAGTTCTTCCTTGTCTTTCCCTTTTAAGGTCATCATTTTTCACACTATATTCCTATAGCCTAACGTTTCTTAAATTGTCTTCCAATGAACCTTGGAATTCCACACAATCTGCACAAGAATTCCATGAGAAAATGTCAAATAGCAAATGTTTTACTTCTAACCAATATAAAATTATGTATCTTAATATGTGTGGCAATTTTTTCAAGATAAAAATGGATTTCATAAACTCTATTTTCCTCTAACATTTCCCTCTAAATACTTTTCTGACCACTCTTAATATCTCAGGAACATTCCATATTCTCAAATTAACATTTATGGGTTCTGTTAATATAGTTTAAGCCCATAAAGGTTCTTTGGAGAAATTAGCGGGGGAATGCTGTTCTCTCCCAGATCCAATTCCCATTTTGCCTCAGAGATGAGTCAGAGAATGCAAGAATCTCTAAAGAGAGTAATGGGAATAATAATAATTGGACAAAGTACTTTAATGTTAGCAAAGTACTTTATATATATTTTATGTCATAGGATCCTCACAACAATTCTACGACATTGGTACTGTTATCCCCATTTTATAGAAAAAAAAAAAAAAATTCAGGCTGAAGAGCTATTTATTTACCTAGCAAATGTTTGAGGCAGAATTAGAACTCAGGCTTTCTTTTGTTGTTTTTAATTGATTTTTTTTTGTCTTAATTTTTACATCACTTAGGCTTGCCATGTATCCCTTCTCTCATCTACAGGTGGAACCTTTCTTTAATTATTAAGGCTCTAAGGCCTAGTTTTTTTTGGTTTTTTGTTTATTTGTTTTTTCTGATCACTACCTTATGCTGCCTTGTAAAAAAAAAAATGAAAAAAGTGATTAACCTTTAAGTTCAACTTTTCGTTTTTCAAAAGAAAAAGTGATATGCTAAAGATTATAACTTTTAGAACTAGCGCTTTATATATTTCTCGTTTGATGTTGTTAAATATGACCAAGATCTTTTTTGATGTAAGTTTTTTCGTCAAGTTTCTCAGTTTCAACAATACGTGCAATAACTTGCCCAGAGAAGTATGGGAGGCAGGATATGAATCTAATTTTCAAATTTCAAATTAAATCCTGCCTTGCTTTTTCTCATATTATTCTGACACTGATAGTCTGGGGAACACTGAAGGGGATTGTTACAGTATGTAGAATTTTTAGAAACCCTAACAAAAACTATTCAAATTTAAATACAGGAATCTTATTCATAATGTTATCATGTGCCATCACATCAGCTATCATTTTTTTAGTCAGATCTGGGATTTCTTCCACCAATACAGGAATATCCTAAGGAAGAGTTAGTTTCAGTATATGTTCATCCACTCATGATTTTAGAGTTGCCTGGGGGTCCAAGATCACAAAGCCAGTATGTGTCTTTTGGAGTCAGGAACAGCCCTGGCTGGAATTCCTACCATGTTCTATTAATGTTGTATGGCTAAGGATGATAGAATTCCACCAATATTCACTAAGCAACTGTTGTGTAGGAGCAAGGCTTTGCCAATTGGAACTGGAGAATGCAGAAATAAAGATGGAAGATTGCCAACAGGAATTCCCATGTTCCCATGTTTTTAGATTAGTTCATACAGATGATTCAGCTAGGGTATTTTCCTGGGGATATTGCTGATTATCAAATCTTAATTTAAAAAAATGACATTTTACAAAAGCTAGCATAGAAAGAAAATTTACAAGTTATACAGCACATGTCAACTCATTTGGTTAGTTTTGCACAACTTCTTCCCCTTCTCCCCTTTCTATTTTGGGGAATAGAAACAAATATCAACTTTTTTTTTCCTTGCTGAGGCAATTGGAGTTGTGATTTGCCTAGGGAAGTGTGAAGTGTCCGAGATCACATTTGAACTCAGGTCCTCCTGACTTCAAGGCTGGTGCTCTATCCACTTAGCCACCTAGCTGCCCCAAAATATCAATTTTTAAAAAAAAGATTAGAATAAGAGTAGGAAAACAGTAAGCACTTCATTAATAAAAATCCTGCTTTATTACTAGTGGTCTATCTTGTGCATCTGATTATATTGAAATCATTTTCTCAGTATGAAGTTCAGTACACCAGGAAAGGACTGGAACTACACATCTGATTTTATCCCTTCCCTGTTCTAAAGGATCAACAGTGAGCGATGCCCATCAAGAACAACTCCATAGCTGGCCATACAGGCTCTACTTGAAATTGAAGGCAGTTCCAAACATGCAAATGCAATTCTACCTGACAATTTCCTCACCTACAGGCTTTCTAGGTAGAATAAAAGGTATTCTATCTACAAGGTTATGCTAAAGGAGAAAGCAGGTTAAATTAAATGAAGGCACCATGAATGTCAACTATGTCACCTAACAGATACAAGTTTCTGTGTCTCATAGTCAGGATCAAGAGATTTTACTTCTGGATGAGACCCTACAGAGCCCATAAGCATTCTTCCAATTAGCTGCTGGATTATTCCTAGAGATGAAATCCTGATAGTCCGAGATAACTTACTGTACAATTGAATAAACTAAAACAGGTTCCAAACTTGTCAAAAATCTGTGACAGATGAAGGGGTGGAACCTAATCATTCCTCAGCACTTTTTATAATTCATCTATTTCCACTTATTTTCCCTTCATACTTTGTCCTTCTTCGTTCACCGTCTGATTGGCTACAACCCATGTTAACTGGTAAACTCACACATGGCCATTTTAAAATCTTACATAAGGGAATAAGCTAATCATTTATGAGCTAGGTAATCCTCAACTTTAATTACTCTGAAATACCAAATTATTAGTAATAAAGACAAACCATAACATCAGATGTAAAACTCAGTTTTATTTATAGAATCCAACACTTGAGCTTCTTTAAAAAAAAAAAAATCAATCTGGGATTTCTAGGTCCCATTGATCTCTAATATTTAGATGGAGACTTATAACTACAAGCTAACACTTAGAAACCAATTCAGACTTGTCATACTTCTGTACCTAATCTTCATCAAAACTCCTGCAACAAATCTTATTTCAGAATCTGATCCATATATTCAAAATTCTAAATTATTTATCTCAAACTAGAAAACTTCCCAATCAAAATGTCTAGAGAAAATTGACAGGGCTGGGATACACATTTTTGTCAACTTCCATTCCAAAATGCCTGTGAATAAAAATTATAAAAGGACTCTAAAATATTTACATAAAGATGAGGCAATGAATTATTCAGTCACCTCTTGTATTCCCCTATTCAATCTAGACTGCCATAATCAGGCAGAGAGAAAGCGCGAGGAAAATTTTTCTTGCATCTTTGTGGAAACCTTAAAAGCAGACATAACTGCTCCAGGTCTGTCAAAGAGATGCATAAATGATCAACTCATGTGACATCTACGGAACAGGGGTTTTAGTTATTTTCTGAAACATTAACTGCACTCCTGTGAAAGCTAGTTATGGCTTGTCAATCTTCCTTCCCCTCCATTTACCTAAAAGAAAAAAAAAGATAATTTATCTTAACATTCCCTAATTGCTTTCTCTTAAATGTGTCTTCCCTACTTAGTTAACATGCATTTTAAAAGACACATACACTCCCCTCTTCTACTTTTCACTATTAAAAAGTTGAACAACCTACTCAGAGTGATCATGCTCATTTCCCCCAACCTATTTTCTATAAATTAAACTATCCCCCCCCCTCATTAAAAGTCCATTTGAAAAAAAAGTAATAAAATAAGTATATTCAATATCCACAATCCTTTACCAGTTGCCCACCACATGATCTGCCAACTAGGTATCCTTATCTACAATCCCCAGAATCTCAGGGGTGTTGTCTCCCTGCTGACTCAAGGTAAACAACCTGGATTTATAGTTGGTTGATAAATAAGCTCAGTCAGTACTCAGCTTCCAATAGTTTTACAGTTTCATTTTATTCAGTTTGGATGTAATCTCTTCCAGAGTTAACTCTACTTCAGCTTGTAGATGAAATGAAAATGTAGAAAGGTCCACTTCATATTGTTGGCACATTTGTGGGCATCTCTTCCCTTATTCGATTCAGGTTTAACTAGCAAACAAAATTTAGATTCCAGTTTCACAAGCAGTCAACTGTAGAAAAGTCTATCTGAAGAGTCTTATGCAGAAAAGTAACCTAAGACCAGGCAATGATCTCTACAATGATCCTTGAGGTACAACTGTAGCAAGTTACTGTAATTTGAGCTTAAAAAACATTAGACCAAGAGGAATTCTCTCAAATGGGTTTAAATGCGTTTTATTTTAGACAACCTACATGACATGTTTTTAAAAACAATGCCTCCACTCCAAATAAATCAAGGTCAAAAATAAATGAATAAAGCTCAAGATGACATCAGTCCAAGTTTGTCCAAGTCCTGGTGTTGTGTAGATGACAAAAAGCAGCAGCCAGTTATGATGACAGGTGGTTCAAAGTAATCAGCTGAATTTGTTACTGCAATAAAAGGAGATGAGTTAAAAGGATTTCCCCCAATATTAAACAGATACAACGGAGGCTATTTCTTTGATGTAAATGTATTCCTCTATTCAATCTGGACTGCCACAGAAAGGCAGACAGAAAGCGCGAGGACTTCTCTTTGGCACCCTAGTGCAAACCAGTGAACAACAGTAACTTGTTCAAGGTCTATCAGTGGATGCAGGTAAATGATTTATCAAGCTTACCTAATCCCTAATAAACAGAATTTTAAAATATATTTGGCTTCGCCCTCACTGTTCCCAATAAGCTACCTTTTTTTAGCCAAAGTTTTCAAACCTTATGTAGAAGCATAAAATTGTTTATTTCCCTTTTCTAAACATATGCTGAAGACTTTTGGCCTCAACTTTTTCTGACAATTCTCAGATCTGCATTTCTAGTATGGGGAATATGGGGAGAAAAAAGAAACTCCCAATTAAAAATAAATCCTACTTTCTACCTCTTGTTCAATTTACTTTCCATTCCAACAAGACTATCTCTACTTCTACATCTTCCCTTATCACCAACATAGGATCTTCTTTAATAGCCTTTTATTTTAACTTTTCACATATTAGCTATACAGGACCACCACCTTCAGGTCAAAAATTCAGGTTCTCAGCTCCCTCATCTATAAACTAAAAGTAATTAGTCTAAGTGACCTTTCCAACATAGTTCCATGATTCACACAAATCTTTTGTGAACTCCTTGTATCCCTGCTCCTACAGCAAATCTACTGGTGCCTTACAAAATAGTAGACTCTCAAGAAATGTGACCTAATTTTTTTGCCAATGAATTTTTTTACCTCAGTTAAAATCAGCAGCACTAATCATTACTACACTAATTTATGTTATGATTATTGCAAACGAAATGTAGCCTTGAAAATGTAAACAAGGTAATAATGCTTTAGTTAATATGTCTGAAGGTCTGAATGTGAACTCAAATTTTGAAACATCCACATACTTGGTCCAATAGGATGGGCCTATCTATCTAAACATTTTCTATCAGTTAAATTTTTAGTTGAAATCTATGGACATTATGAATAATTTCAGTATCTAAAAACTAAGTATTAAAATTAGATTTGGATTGTTTTGTGGAAATGACAAACTTTTGTGACTTTTACATTACCCATATCTAAGTTACAAAGAAACCTATATTCTGTATTCTAATTACTTGTTCAGTACCAAAACATTTTTACTTACACATTTCTCCATTTCTAAACCATCCTTAAAGAAAATCATATATGGGGTCACACCATCCTCACGGAAGTCCAAGAGAGCCACCATACCATCTGGATTCATGTTTTCACCTATGAAGAACTTGAGGGGAAAAGAGAGAAACAATAGTGTCACTAAGTATATGATTTTTATCACCAGAAAGATGCAAAACACTGGGATTCTACATCCTCATCTGCCCCCTCAACTTCCAGTTCTAAATTTAAGGCTTTTGATGTGCTGCACCAAGTAGCTTCCCCATTCAACTTGTGTCTATTCATAGTCGAAAGTTGAGATCTGTAGGGTAGAGGAAGGATTACCAACAAGAGCACAGCTGGAATTCCAGCAAGAGTGCCCTTTAAGGAGTAACAGATCTTTCTGAAAGCAGAGGGTCTTGGGAAAGTTAAATCATTCTGATTCTGATAGATTATTTCTAGTACTTTTAAACAAACTAAACTGCTCTGGAACAGACTCTCAGATTTTCCAAGAAAAAAGTCTGTCAATTGGGATTAAAACCCTATAGATGCATCTTGGAGGCGGTACACCAACCCCAAAGTTAAAATAAAACATTCCACAAGTTAGCAACTATACATAATTCTAAATACCAAAGCGGCCAGCGGCCCAAGAAATCTCATCTGCCCCCTGAAGATATTTACCTGATAGTTTTTAAAATTAGCAAGGATATGTTTGATTTGTTCTGCAGCTCCCGTCATAAAAGGTTTTACTCTATCTGGCTTGTGTTCTTCAAGTCTGCCTTTGATTCTAGAAGGAAAGATTCTATTTAGTTTCCTAAAATGCTGATTCCAATTATTTTCTCACAATTAAATACTGCCCCAAACACAAAATATCCACCCCGTCATGTCCTGGTAACCTACAACATCCAAATGGTAAAAATTCCTCAAAGTGCCAGCAAAGAAGTCCAGAAAGTTTTATACAAATCCCTAATCCAGAGGATTCAATTCAAAAAAGGCTTCTAATGCCAATGACAGCCTCGGGCAAACAGCTTTATGCACCTCCCCCCTTTCTTCACAAGGCTCCCCTAAAAATGGGCGAATTTTTACACAGATTCTTAGGTCACTTAGCACCATCAGCTTTTAACCCCAATGTTCGGATCTAAGTCATTAAGAGGCATCAGTCACTCACGATTTCATGTAGTCTTTGATGTACTTTTTGTAGGATTCTTTTGTGAAACTAGTTTCTTGCAGATGATGGTTTATTACTATGTCAACTCCAGTGATTACAGTGGCATCTGTTCCTTCACCCTCAGGACCTTCGGCAGAGGCATTGCCGCCGATGAGTGAGTCATCAATGGTACCCTCTGTCCTACTGACCATCTGGGTAAGAGAGGGGCAACAAAAAGGATGTTTAAGGCTCTTCTGTACAGTGTCTAAGCTGCCGATTGATTTAAAGAACAGCTAGCTAGTACATCAAGTCCAAGAATAAAGTTCCATCACTTTCTTTTCCGGCTTCCTATGCCCATTAACAGCATATGGGACCCTTTGCAAAACAGTTGTGGAAGAGCAGACACTTAGGCGACCCCCGGATGGGGGCGTGCGTCTGAAATGGAACTTGGCGCTAAGAATTCCTGACTCCCCTTCGCATTCTTCTTTTACCGCTGACGGCTGCTTCGGTAAAGGAAACTATAAAAAGCACCCACCAAAGACAAGACAAAGGATTGGAGCTGCAGCCAGCGTTCAGTTTAAACCACAGGATTTGGGTAGCAGGAGTCGCCGCCTGCCCCGCCAGCCCCGGCAGTGACTCAGGGCACGGGAAGGGCAGCGGAGGATTCGGCCGGGGAAGTCCTCTGGTTCCCTCCCAAGATAGGCAACATGGTCGGGCTTCCCCCTTCCCCCTCTCCCGCCCTCGCCAGGCTGCAGGGAGCCCCAGGCGCCAGAGGTGGCAGCAGCGCCCCTCGGGAGCGGGCCTCGCTCTCCGACACCTCCTGGAAACTTCGGTCTCGGCGGGGGCCTTCGCCAGGAAACCGCGTCTCCTCCGCCAGGAGGTGGATTGCACAACCTCCCTTCCTCCTTCCCTCGTCACCACGCCTGCGGCCTGGGTGCTGCGGAAACCCGAGCCACGCCGCGTCGCCGCCCCCGCCCCGACCCCGGCCTCACCTTCCCCTCCACCTCCAGGCACAGCCCGTTCGCGATCTCCCGGATCTTGTAAATGTCGGAGAACATCTCATCATCTGTTCGGGGACAGACAGTATTGGGGCCCCGGCTCACTCCCCGCCGCCCCGAAGCACACGTCCCCCTTCCCGGTTTTCTCCAGCACAGGCCTCAGCAACAGTGCCGCCATTCCCCCCCCCCTCCCGGGGGCCGCCGGCCCCGCGCGCGCGCCATCTCTCTCCCCCTCCCCCCCGTTAAAACCCCGAGCCCATCCGGGATCTAGAGGCCTCGCGGCGGGCGCGCGCCGCTCCTCTCCCCGGCCCCCCCCTCCCGCCCTCCCCAGGCCGCCTCGCGCCCGGCCGGGCTCGAGGCTCTGGGCAGCGGCGGCGGCGTCCACCCTCCTCTCCCCTCCCCCTCCCAGTTCTTCCTTTTCCCCAGCGCGCGGCAGTAGGGGTCGCGCGGGCAGCACTCACGGCTGATGAGGTCCCGGTAGATGATCATGGCGGCGGAAGGAGGGAGGCGGCGGTGGCGGCGCTAGCGCTGCGGGGGCCCGGAGCTCGGTGTGAGCGCGATGCAGCCGGAGCGGCGCTTGGGGGGGGAGGGGGGAGCGGGCGGAAAAGGCCGAGTCAGCCGCTCCCCAACCTCATATAGAGGGCACGTTCCCCCTACGTCACTGCCCCCCCCACCCCCGTGCATCCGGAAGCCCTGCAACCGGGGACGTGTCACGCAGGCCCCGCGGGGGAGGGGGCGTGGGGATGGAACCGAGAAGCATCCAGGTACTTTCCCGCCAAGGCACAATGCTCCGTTCCAAAGGGGTCGACGTATCCCCCCGTGTCCGGGGGGAAGGGCGGAGGGGCACCAGACCCCGTCAGGCTTGGGGGGGGTCAGCGGGCTCACCAGGGGTACCCCCGCCGGAAGGGGGCGGGGCTCGGGTAAAGCCAGGCCTCTCCTCGTTAGTCACGCCCCTGGCCCCGCCTGCCCCGCCTCCCTTCCGCTGGGGGAGACCAGCCCCACGGTTCTTGTACTGCGGAGGAGGCCTCGTCTTGTCCCCGGCCCTTCGCTCCCGGAGGTGGCTCTTTGTGTGCCAACGGACACCCGTGGCGAGGAAAATCACCTCCCGCTGCCGCCCGTTAGTTTGGTAGAACTTTGGGGGGCTCGGATGTCCCCCTTCCCATCTTTGGCTCTTGGTGCACTCCCGCTCTGCCGGACTGCCTTTGTTACGGGGGTGGGGGGGCGGGGAGGGAAGGGCTCCGAGCCGAGGAAGCGGTCCTGAGGCCATTGGAGGGTCCTGAGCAGCCTCGAGGCCGGCCAGGCCGCGGCCCCTTGGCTTAAGACACCCCGGGCCGCACTTCGCGAGTTCACCTTCATGTCTGTAAAGTGAACGGCGCTTGCGGCCACTTGCAGTCCTAAAGTGCGCCCCGGGCGCATTGGCGCTTGTCCGGCCCCGTGTGGTCATGCGACGTGTGCCCGAAAACCTCTAGGGGGGGCACTGCTTTGGACTTGTAGGTAGTTAGCCGGAGGCTTCCCGGATGTCCCGGGCTGAGCAGGAACTGGTGGTTAGGTCTTCTGTGAGTATGGATGGACTCCTCCAAACGGCAAACGCTGCCCTTGGACCGCGATTCTTGACGCATTTGTTGATTGTCCAGACTTAACGATGAAGGAAATTATGTCGATGATGCAAATTAAACTTGAACGCGTATTTTTTTGAAAACTACCTATCCCAGCATGTCCCTGTTACATCAAGCCTCAGTTTTCTCCTACAACTGAGGCCTTTTGCTCCCAGCTTTATCCCTCCTGGGCCAAGCAGAAGAAATCTGACCTAGCTTTCACAGAGAGACCTTTCAGATACTGGGCCTATTTAATCCTATCCCACTTAATTCCACAAACATTTATTTAGCTTCTTTTTATACATTAAGTACTAAACTTAGGTGCTAGGGACACTTAAGACACAAAAGTTTCTCAAGAGGGAATGTCACTCTCAAGTCTTCTCTGGTCCAGACTAAATGTCCCTCATGATAACATCCTAGATGTAGAGCTAGATGTCGTTTAGAACAAACATTTCATTTTACAGACTTCTGTCTGGTTCTGTGAGCTGTGGCTCATTGCTGCACAAAGCAGAGCCGGGTTTAGAGATCATCACTTTCAGAGTGAGGAATGAATACCGATTGCACCCTGGAAGTTCCCTGGAGCGGTAGACCTCCCCTGGTTGCAGGAAAGGTGGAGACTTTATACACAAATCATTAGTGAGAAGGGAGGACCATATGGCAATTTTTTCTTACTATGTATTGTTAGAAATGCCATCTATTAGGGATATCTTAATCTTTACCATCTGTAAGATAGGTAACTGTAGAGTGCTTGGTAGGACAATGTGATGAGGGGAAAATTACAATTGGTGCAATATAACAGATGTGAATATTAAAACTGACAGCTTTATGCTTTAAAAAGATAATTAAGGGAATTGCTGAAAAAAAGTGTAATTATGTGAATGTGATTAAATATGAGGAATTCTGAGAAACTCGTCAAGAATTTATGCAGATTAAAATAAGCAGAATCAAGAAAATGATGTGTATAATGATTGTCATTTTGTAAATAGATCAGTATAAGGTTGAACTCAGACTAAAAGGAAAAAGTCAAAACTAAGAGCAATCTGTACTGGAAAGAAATAGTGATACATTGTTATTTTTCAGTCATGTCAGGCTGAGCTCACCAGGCCCTTCTTGCCTCCACTACCTCCTAAAGCCCAAGCTTGTTTCCTTGACACTATTTATCCATCTTCTCCTCCGCCATACTCTTCAATCTTTGCCACAATCAAAGTCTTTTGAATGAATCCTGTCTTCTCATTATGTTATAAAGAATTTAAGCTTTAGTATTTGTCCTTCAATGAATAGTCAAAGTTAATTTGATTAAGTACTGATTAATTTGAAGAGTGAAACATACCTCCTTATTGTAGAGGGATGGGGATCTATTTAGTTAGAATAAATATTGTCAGAGATAATCAAGAGAGTTCATTCTGGGAGAGGTCATAAATGACTGATAAAAACACAAAAGACATGTGTTTTATTTTTGTTTTTTAAAGAAAAAGGGAATTACAGTTGTGAGTAGTGATAATGTAATACCATTATAAATAGAGAGGCAATATTGTACAATAAAAAAATACAATACATATCAGTTGAATTACTACAGTGACTCAATGGCTTTAACTTGTCCTCTTGGCATCCTTCTAAGAGTTGTTATTTTTCACTTTTATTTTTTTCCAATTGCATGTAAAGATAGCTTTTTAACATTCAATTTTGTAAGATTTAGAGTTCCAAATTTTCTTTTTTCCCTCCTTTATCTACCTTTTCCTCAAGATAGCAAGCGATCTGATATAGGTTATATATGTATAATCATTTTAAATATATTTCTGGGTTAATTGTGTTGGGAAAGAAAAACCAAAACAACAGAAAAAGAAACAGAAAAGAAAAGAATTTTTAAAGTAAAAATAGTATGCTTCAATCCACATTCAGTCTCTATAGCTCTCTTTCTGGATGTAAGTTGAATTTTCCATCCCAGTTGTATTAGAATTACCTTGAATCAGTGTATTGCTGAGAAGAGCTAAATCTATCATAATTATCATATAATCTTGCTGTTACTGTATACAGTATTCTTCCAGTTCTGCTCCTTCACTCAGCATCAGTTCATGTAAGTTTTTCCAAGCATTTCTGAAATCAGCCTGTTCATCGTTTCTTATAAAACAGTATTCTATTGCCTTCATATAACTTATTTAGCCATTCCCCAAATGATGCCCCCTCTCCTCAATTTTCAATTCCTTGCTACCATAAAAAGAACAGCCCCAAACATTTTTGAATATGTTATTTATCACTTTTAGTTAAAGAAACTGAGTTACAAAAAATGTGTTGCTTATTCATGTTCGCTTTAAAAGTTTTTGGCAAAGACCAACTGGGTGTCACATTTCTTGGTTCCTTATGTAGTGCATTTTCCATTGGAAATGTCTTTGTAATCAGAGAAAGCTACATGCTTTGAAGCCACTTCCAGTGTTTAACTCACATGCTGCAGCCCTAATTATGGTTGAATATCATTCAAAAAAAAAAAGGAAACTGAGTTATTTTCCTTATTGAAACTAAGTAAAACTAATTTATCTCAATTTTATCCCTGTGTGTTCCCACTATAGACATGAACCTTAATTCTTTCATAGTAGATTCCTATCCTAGTAGATGATTTTTCTGAACAACCAAAAAAAAATTATTTCCTAGGGAGTAGTGATTAATATCCATAAAAGGAATGAGTCCTCTCCCTCCTGCCCCAAACTAGCCACACTGGTCCTTCAGAGAGAGCAATACACTCTTATTTAAAGTATTCTCAGTTTGATATGGGACTTGCCGGAGCCTGTGATCTATTGGCATAGCATATAATGGAATCACTTTAAAATTAAATAGTAGGTGAAATTTAGCTAAACAAAATTAAAGTAGTATAATTTCTCATTCTGGGTGGTTGAATAATTTCCCCCTTTTTAATATAAATTGTATAGTTTAGGGCTTTGCTTTTTTTTTTAATTGTATAATTTTTATGGATTTTCAGCATCTAACTTAAAGAGACTGATTACTCTTTCTTTAACCTCTCTAAACTTTAGCCAAACTCTGACCTGTACAGGACAGTTCATTACCTCTGTTCAAGTCTAAACACAGGTTATCCCATTTCCCTCCTTACTGCTGATTCTTAGAACCTTTCAAGGTTCAATCCAAGTGTTACCTCCCTTAATGTTTCTTTCATCATCCTCCAGTTGTTAGTTGTCTTTCTTTCCAACCAAATTTGTCAATTTATGTTGCATATATCATATAATTGCTGGTCTGTATCCCTTTGTAAAATGTAAGCTCTTTGAAGGTAAAGAATGTCTCACTTCTTTTTATTTCCTATTATTTTTTATTCCCACACCTCAATTCCATCTTTATCTGTGCTTGACATTTAGATACTTAAAAGTTGCTTGTTTGAAACAAGGACGTTTTCAGAAGCTTCTATTATCTTCTATTTTCCCTACAGAAGTAGATCATATAGAACTGAGGATCATTTTAAAATTTTTCCTATTTCTTGGGTTGTTATGGCCAAAACTTGTCTTTGGGACACAGATCTAATAATGGTATTGCTAGATCAAAGGGGATACACAGTTTGATAGCCCTTTTAAGCATAATTCCAAATTATTCTCCAGAATAGTCGGATCTTCACAACTCTACCATTGTCCATTGGGACATGTGTCCCAATTTTTTCCACAATCCCTCCAACATTTGTCATTTTCCTTTTCTGTCATAGTACTCAATCTGATAAGTATAAAATGGTACCTCAGAGTTGTTTTACTTTACATTTCTCTAGTCAATAGTGATTTAGAACATTTTTAAATATTTAAAATATTTTTAAAATCTATAGATAGATTTAATTTCTTCCTGTGAAAATTGTCTGTTCATATAATTTGATCACTTGGTAACTTGGGAATGACTTCTATTCTTATATTCTATTCTATTATCAGTTCTCTATATATTTGAGAAATGAGGCCTTTATCAAAGAAATTTACTATAAAATATTCCTCCCAGTTTTATACTTTCTAATGTTAACAGCATTGGTTTTGTTTATATGAAAAGTTTTTAATGCATTCAAAGTTATCCACCTTTCTTCCTGTAATCCTTTCTGTCACTTGCATGGTCATAAATTCTTCCCTTATCATAGATCTGGCTGATAAATTATTCCATGCTCCCCTAATTTGCCCAAGGTATCAACCTTTTATGTCTAAAGCACATTTCTATTTTGACCTTATCCTGGTATAAATGTGTGAGATATTGGTTTATATTTGGTTCCTTGCAGTTTTTATCAAACAGTGAATTTTTGTTCCAAAAGCTTGGATCTTTGAGGTTCTCCTTGTAGTTGTTTTGACATTAATGTCAAAAATTCTAAATTTATATCTTGATATTCCCTTTCATCATAGTAACTCTTAATGATCAGGTTCCTGTTCTTGTTTGCTCATTTTTCCAACCTATTTCTTGATTTTTAACTTGATGTTGAAGTTAGATTTTGCCTCAGGAGACAGCTAGATGTTGAAGTGGATACCTGGCCTTGGAAGCAGGAAGACCCAAGTTCAAATCCAGCCTCAGACAACACTTCCTGTCTGATCCTGGGCAAGTTGATTAATCCCAATTGTCTCAAAAATAAATAAACAAATAAATAATAGACTTTGTCCCTGGGATAGAGGAGGCACTGTGCCAAGCTTCATATTTTTGTCCTACTGTTCTCAGAACTAGTTCTGGGCTTACATGTTTTCAATGCTTCTAAGGTGATATGATCCAAAGAGAGGTATGGTCAAAGCTCTCCTTGCCTCTGCTCTGGTCTCTTTACTCAGAAAAGAGCATGATTCCCCTGCCGCTGTTCCAGTTAATCTTTTAATTTTTGAAGTGTATCTTTGAGCTGAAAGAAATGGAGAGAACTTCTTTGGTTGTTGGTATGGTAACAGTTTCTTTCCAGAGTATCTGGAAACAGATACAGGGGAAACAGTAATGTTAATTAATGAAAGAAAACTCTTTTTTTCTAGAACACCAGGATATAATGACATTTAAAATCTCTTTTAATTGAAAGGCTTCATAAAGTAGAAGCTTCAGAAATGTAAATGGATAGAAAATGTCCAAAATTTAATTTACAAAAAAAATTTTAGAAAAGTAATTTTTTGCTGACACAGAAAAGTATTCTCAAGCTATATATAATAGTTTATGGTAATAGTATAGTATGTGATAGTAGTAATAGTTTCAAGGGAATTGACACATTATCATGACAAACAAGTCTGGACTATAATGTGTTCTCTTCTATTAGGTAATTATTATTCTCATTGTACAAATTAAGAATCTAAAGCTAGGAAATTAAATCATTTGTCCATGTTCATGCAACGAGTGTCTTAATGGGTTCCTGCCTCAATATATAATGTTCACATTCATCTGTAAGAGTCTAGAAGCCAATATTTTTGTCACTAACTGCCCAAGTTTGAAAACACTTGATTTGGGACTACTTAGCCTCTTTTGACTGGGAATTTTATAGTCTATGATGCTAGCTTGTCATCTCACAAACTTATTTTTAAGATGAACAAAAGCTTTAATGTAATATGGATATTTTCTACAGTTTTAATTCAAAATAATGGATAGCCTGATAAGATTTGAATAGCCTTGCTATTTAAATTTAGAGCAGGTTTAAAGTCTAAATGTCAATTTTATATATCTTTTTGTCACATTCCTGCAAACTTACTACTGTAGTAGTCCTAGAGTGTAAAATCAATTCAACTGAACATTTACTAAGAGCTGACAAGTTCAAGGCTTCTGTTTCCTTAGGCTCTGGAGAGGTAACTATAGAATAGGAAAAACATTCCCTAAGCTGAAAGAATTTATATTCTCCTGGGGGAAAACTTACATCCTACTGTCCTATTTTAATCCTGTTCAAATTAATGTCCTATTGTAAAATTTAAAGAAATAATGTTTCTGAAATTTTTTTTGAAAAACTGGAGAACACCAATCAAATATAAGCTGCAAATATATGTGGCTACAACAGGTTCTTCAGAGAACAGCATATTCTAGTTTCTGGCTGAATTTACTTTTCCCTGAAAACTTTTTTGTTTATTGAACAAATTAACATTAAAGCATTAATACTTAGGTATCAGCTTAACTATAGGTGAGCCAAAAGGTTGATTCTAAAAATCCACAAAGACTCAAAAAATTAATTTTAAAATCCATGAGGAGTAAAAGTTGGCTTAATATCAGCTTTTAAAGCAACAAGGCTTTTTAACAAAAGCAAAATAAAAACCCGAGTTTTTTCTTGGTGCTCAAAAGTTTCCCAGACCTATAGTCCAATTTCCCATAGAGGTGGCTCTTAATATATTAATTTTGAGAGATGGATCCAAAGTAACAAAACCAACACGAAATAAATACAAATAAATTGATAAAGTAGTAAGCATAGATGGGGGAGAGGAATTATAGTAGTAACAGGACAGAAAGCAACAAGCCTTCTGGAAGAAAGAAACAAGGGGTTGATGAGAAATTGAGGCTCTAAGCCTAGATGGATCAGCTCTTTTTCTGGTTGTCTGATTACCTCTCTCTCCTTCCCCAAAGTAACCAAGGGCAGGTCCAGATAGCAAATGAATTCGCTATCAATGCTGTATTAAAACAAAGTCTTTATTGATAGTAAAGGGATAAACAGGCCTTTGGCCTCCAGAAAGGCCAAACTGCCTGGCAAAGGGGATGCCAGAACCAAAGTTGGTGGGCACAAGAAAAGGATAAACCGAGTGCCAGGATTACATTTTTAGAAATTCTTTTTATACATAACCAGGGTCATAAAACAAAGTTTGCACAGAGATGTTATCCAAGAGGTTCCGGAGATATTTGTAAATAAGACAGGAATTTCTCTTAATCTTTTGTGTCTCAAGTTATCTCCTTTAAGCTCTCCTCAGACGGAATTTCCTGCTGATTATTTGTATCTTGGGCTATCTCTTTTTGACCTTATCAGGGTGAAGTAGAAGGGAGGGAGAGCAGAGGAAAGGAGGGAGGAAGCAAGAAAGGAAAAAGAAGGAAGATGAGAAAGGAATGTGAGAAATAATTAATTTGGACTCTTACTCTATTCTAATCAGTATTAATCAGTTTGATATTCTATATAAATCTCAGAGAATAGGTTCTTATAATGAGCTACAAAATTTAATATAATGTTTACTACTTGTTTACCAAGTTATTAGGCTCACTTGCACAATCACAAGAATACTGACAAAAATATCTCCAAGCTGTTTTATTCACCTTCCCTGTCCAAACAGTGTGTATGGGATGCTTTGATGCTTTGGAAAGTCCCCCAATTTATTTTTGTATGTCTGGACTGATGTGAGTTGAGGTCCCTTTAAGATTCCTTTCTGATTCCCAACCCCACATGGCTGAAGAAGCTAGGATCTTTGATTCACAAATTCTGGTCAAAAAGCACCCCTTTGAATTCCAATGATATTGGGCTTTCCCAGCCCCCACCAGATCTGAGCTAACTTGGGCTTTCCCAGTCTCCCACTATCTGCTCAGGTTTCCCCAACCCCCACAAACAGCTTCTTCCTTATCTAAAAACCCATTGAATTCTATTCAATGCTAACCCTGGCCGAAACCAGCCAGGAGCCTGGGACTCCACCCACCTTCAAGATAAAAAGGGAACCCTGGAGCCCAGTCTTTTGCAGGAGCCTTAAACATGGTGTCCTTATGTAAGAGTTGTAAGAGTTTCTGTCCACCCGGTGGCCAGCTCTGGCCCTGGTGTCTTTCTACCTTTACCCTTACTTCCAAACCCCTAAATTCCTTTACAGGAGACTCAGCGTCGTCACTAGACTGCATTTAACTATGTATCCTTGCGCCGAACCAAATGGGGTTTCCCCTTTCCTAACTCTCATCAGGACCATTCTCTCTTGTCTACCATGAGCAGGTAACCATCTTATGACCATTTAATCAGTGGAAATGCCCCATGTTTCACCCAATCTGTGACCCCTGCTAATATGTAATTTTTGGTCCTCAAGAGCAAGATCTGTTTTCATGATCCTTGCCATTTCAAAGTTTTCAGAGTTTTGCCCTTGGAGGTGCAGTGACATCTTCGAATTGCAATGAACTGCAGTTATTATACAAAGGGAATAATACTTGTACTGTCTTTTGGGGTTTGGCAAATGAAAGTGCTTTATAAACTGCTTAGCACTAAATAAATATGGACTGTTATTGTAGGGACCCATCTATGCTAAGCACTAGGAATATAAATACAAACTCCCTGTCCTCAAGAATAAAGGAGCTAAGTCATCGAATTTCTATTGATCATGTACAAGAAACTTATTTACTTTTTATCTCATCTGGTGACCTAAAAGTGCTTTGTACATGGTGTGTGATTAATGAAAATTTGTTGAACTCAAATTTAGTTCCATTGTGAACTAGTAAATAAACTGATCCAAAGGATTAGGTTCCAGCAGTGTGCCTATGCATTATCCTAGTAGTCAAAAAAGGAGAGATACTGAATAATGCTTCAAGTCATGTCAAGCTCATTAGGAAATGATATTATGTCAATAGTTTACCTATTCTGTTTAGTTAAACTCTCTATGGTATCAATCAAACTGTTCCTGAAATATATTTTCTAGCTTGCTAGAATAATAATAGGCAACAAGTTTTACTAAAACGCAGCTTTTGAAAGTCCTTGAAGGAAATGTTTGATTAATTCTACTACCAAAACATCTTTTAAAAAAAATAACAATCTATGTCAACTTTTTCCCAAAGGTCAGTCTAAGAAAAACAAAACAGCATTAGGTTGTATGCATACTTTAATTCTTTCAAGCTGGCAGTATGCATATGGAGCTGCAGATTGAAATGAGCACTAGAAAGGGTTAGGGGAGAGGAATTATAAAGCCATAGAGCAAGAAAGTGCTCCTGACTCAGAATGTCTTTCCTATTGTCAACCAAGATTACAGTTTCCATAAAGCAAGGAAGTGTCCCTGATTCAAGATGTCTGTGTAAGCTTAAGCTATTCTTGTGGTTACTGTCACAGCAAAAAGGATTTTGGGTTTACTCAGCATTACAGAAAACTTTGTTGGTATGTCAGCCAATGGGGATGTTCAATCTGCCTCCTTATTGGTTGATTCTGATTCCCAGATTAGTCCAACCTCTTTTGAATAGTAAGGGAACTCAAGCAAATCAAGGTGGTTAATAAAATCATTAACTACCTTAGTTATACATCAAGTAATATAATTCTCAGCATGTCACAAATAGATATAAATAAATACATTTTCAAAACCTTTGCTTAATTTTAAGTGGTCTAACTAAAACTTTTTTCTTTTCATCCATGTCTTCACTTCTAGACAGATACAAATAGCATATCTTTGATTGGAGATTCATATGCATAGGGAAAAAAATTGGTAAGGAAGTGCACAAGGAAGAAAGGCTGAAATAACATTGATTGATCCATTCTTCTTTCTCTGCCCCTTCTCCTGCCCCCTTTTTCAGATAAATTCTGTTTTTATGGATAGAAGAAAAAAACAAACCAACTTAATTCCCTCATTGCATTTCTGTATTTCCTGATGGCATCTTCCATTGCTAGTAAGAGTTACAGGGAAAGGTAGAGCATAATACAAAGGATAAGAAACCTTAATATCAATTCCAAACTTTTGAATTCTAGATATTTGGATTTCAATTTAGTTTGTGTTTATCTTGGTTGCACATAATCATTTGCACATTATCTTCCCCAGTAAATTAAAGCTTCTTGAGATTAAGAACTAATTTTTTTTTTTTTCTCTCCTCTTTGTATCCACCAGGGTTTAGCATACACATATATCCTGGATCTTAGCCTGTAGTTGATATAGTTGATTTTACTATTGTAAAGCAAAAACAACAAAACAACAACAACAACAAAAAACCCAACCCAGACATTTAGGAAATGTTGTAAAGAAAATTCCCATTGTACTGTGTTAATTGATTGACAGATTCTTCATTTTTCTGAAAATGGATCTTTGGGGAAACAATATAAGGTATTTGATAGTTTGTGAGGAATTGAAATAAGTATTTGCCAAGATTCTGTGGAAGATAAAGTTTATCTTTAGCTTTCCAGTCCTTAGAGTAGTTAGTAGCTTTGAGGTGGGAATTAGAGATAACAAATGATATATTGAAGCGTATTTTCATGCTTTTAAAAAGAACCCTATAGGTTCCTGTTACTTCCAAAAATAGTCTTCAATATAAGAACATGTTTATCTGTACAATTTGCATTTTAGTCCTCTTTAGTAGTAACCTAGACAATATATATTGGAAACTTTTTGACCTTTTTCAATCTTTCTAAATAGGTAACTACAATTATTAATCTAGCACCAATATAAGTATGAATGGTATTGTGTCTTTGTGCACTTAGAGTTATTTCCATGAGGAACCATTTTGTTAGAAAAATAAGATCAATTCTATTTAAAACAGCAACAACAACAACAAACCAAAAACTCTTTAAGTGTTAACTTGCATAAGTTGAGTAAGGTACAAGGTTAAACTCACACATGAGTTCTATAAATACCCCAGAATAAGTGGTATGTGAAGTATGAAATGATTGAGGAAACAAAGGTTCAGTCTTCCAAGCATATTGATTTATTAAATAATACATGCCAATTACCTAAAAAACAAGGACCAGAACCCTTCCTCAGTTTAGGACTGGAAAATCCAGGGGGAGACAGACTTTTTATACATGAAAAAAAAAAAAAAACACAATCAAATAAGCCCATTTAATTAAAAGGAAACAATATAATATTAGGTAGTCTGATTTCTAATTGGATGAAAGATTAGGGACTTTCTAAATTGGGAGAGATTGAATAGGTGTAATTCCCCCAATAAAGAAGAAGTGATATTGTTCTCCCTCCAAGTAACTGTAAACAATCTAAGTAAAGTGGAAACACTAAATGACTGATCAGTATGGGACCAGTTTTCAAGTAAGAGAGATGTGATGGGTCGTGTGAGATATTCAATTGTAAGAAAAGTCTTTACAACAATATTTCTTCCAGAGTGTCCTCTTACATTAACAAATAGTACTGAAGAAGGGAGCCCAAAACTCTAAAAATCCTTAAAGGAGAAATTCTTCTTGGACTCTGCCTCAGTGAGGGACAACCCCCCCCAAAGGGAAACAAGATAAACAGCTTCATTCTGTTATCTAGGTGGGGTTGGTTCAGTCTTGAGCTAAGAGAATTCCAACCCTATTCAATTAAAGAAACTCATTCAATTCTATTCAAATTCAACTCAAGCTGAAACCCAGTTTGCAGCCAAAAACCTTATAAAAATGGCAATTTAAAAACTCATTTCTTTGCAGAGGTTCTAAACATGCCATGTTGTGCCATGCTTGCTATGCCAAGGAGGCCTCTGCCCACTGGAGTATATTCTTTCCTATTCTACCCTCTTTTATCTCACCTATTTCCCTAACAAGACTTTATGCCTCTCTTTAAGATTTCTAACCTTACTTCCCAATCCCTATAAATAAACTCTTTTATCAATCTAGGGTTTTGGGTTTGTAAATTCCCTACCTTTGTGCCAAATCCCAAGGTGGTGCAGGTGAGCCAAACCTCTCCATTTGGTTCCCTAAACCCCAAACCTGCTACTAGACCTTATTATTTAACTCCCTGACCATCAGAAACCCTAATCTCATTTTGGTTCCCTAAATCTAGACCTTATCATTTGGTTCCCTATAAAAGGAAACCCCAAAACCTTCACCTCATCAGTACTTTTAAGACAAAAGGGGGAAAAAAAGGAAAAAATTAGCACATTTGATCAATACATCAAAAAAAAAAAAAAAAAAAAAAAAAAGCCTGAAAATATGTGTGGTGTAGAATGCATGTAGATCATTCACCTCTGCAAAGGGATAGGGTAGGAATATCTTCTCACATCTCTTACTTTGAGCCATCCTTGTTCATTTAAATTTTGTAAAATCACTTTTGATTTGTATGTATGTTGTTCTTTCCATTTACATTTTCTTAGTCATTGTGTATATATATATATATTTTAACATGCTTTATTCCACATCAGTTTGTGTAAATCTCATGCTTCTCTGTGCTCATCAGATTTTTCACTTTTTTACAGCAGTAATATTACTATACATTCATTTTCTACAATTTGTTTAGTTTTTCAATCAATGTTGTTTACCATGCAATTACTATTATAAAAAGTAATGCTATAAATATTTTAGTGTTTATGGAGTCTTTCTTTTTGTCAGTGATCTCCCTGGAACATAATGTGTAGCAATAGAACCTCTAAATTTTTATTTAATTCCACATTGATTTCCAGAATAGTTATACTAATTCACAGCTTCACCAACAATGTATCAGTATGTTTATGATGAGAGTTAGGTAAGGGGTAACCCCTTTTGGTTCGGTGCAAGGATACATAGTTAAATGCAGTCTAGTGATCATGCAGAGTCCCCTGTAAAGGAATTTACAGTCCCAAAAACCTAGATTGATAAAGGAGGTTTATTATGGGATTTGGAAGTAAAGTTAAAGTGTAGTTAGTTAGTAAAAGGTAAAGGTAGAGACAAAGGGGCACCGGTAATAGGATTCCAGTGGACAGAGATCCTTGGTACCCAGGCGTAAGGCTGCCATGTTAGGAATCTCTCCAAAGAGAGAGCTCTAGCTTGGCTCTTTTATAATGAAAGATTTAGCCAAAGAGGTCTGTGGGTGGAGTCCCAAGTTGGCTCAGATCTGGGTGGGGGTTGTGAGAGCCCAGATCTCCAATTGGAATTCAAAGTGGTGCTTTTGACAGGATTTGTGAATCAGAGGTCCTAGCTTCTTGAATTAATAATGCATCAGCTAGGAGGGGCTGGGACTCAGAAAGAATAAATCCATCTGAAAGAACTCATTTCTTAAAGGGAGCACAACCCACATCATTTGTTTTTCATAATCTCTCCAGTATTGACTCTCTCTCCAGTTCTTATATTTTCTCATCTTTTCCATTTTACAGTGTGTGGGGTTGAAACCTCAAGGTTGTTGTGATGAACATTTCTCTTATTAGTGAATTAGAGTATTCTTTCATGTGATCATTAATAGTTTATAATTCTTTTGAGAACTATTTGTTCATATCATTTGAATACTTAGGTAATGGCAAGTAGCTTTGGTTGGAATTGTGTGTATGTGTGTATATACATATATAAATTTATATATATATGTATATATATATTTATATGTATCTTGTATACTTACAACAAAAACAAACAAGTGTGTATATATTTGCATAGTTTTAGATATATAATACATATATATCTATATATATAATACATACATGAGAATATATTATTAGAATATTAGAATTTGATTAGCATGAGAAAATGATTATTAATAGCCAATGATCTGGGGAAATCCAGAGTTCTTGCCTTTTTCTGTAGTCTTCATTTCAAAGGACATTGAAGGACATTGCTGATAATGAGATTAGAATAATTTTCTTAATAATCTTGTTCAGACCTCACCCTGGTGGGGAAGACATTATGCTCTAAGGGGCTGGGATAGTCTCTCTGTGACTTGTTACTCTTAATCTCATTAATATTCATTATCTTATAAATTGTTAGCCAATCAGAGTTGATTATCACCCTCAGGAACATCTTTATTCTGAGGGCATATAAACTGTGAGTCCTCCACCAGGATTGATTTTGGCATTCAAGAATATCACTGATCTTTTATTAAAAATGCTGGCTAGGAGTAAATCATTGTAACTATCCCATATTCACCTCTAAACAACTATAAAATAGTGTCCCCAAACAAATCCTGGAAAAGCAGGACTAGCAAAAAGACAGGATAAGGTAGTCTTATAGCCCACAAAACTTGGAAGATTGACATGAGAGGTCTGTCTCACTCTGTAAAAGGCAAGAATAGTCCAGGACAAGAAACATCCCAGCAAACCAGCAGCAAGCCCCACCTCAGCAAACCAATGGGAGATCCTAAGCTGCAGTGTAGTGGAGCAGGCAGACCCCAATATCAGAATCCTCTGTGTGCTTCAGCATAGCCTGGGGAACTGGCAGACTCTAGTTCTAAGCATTGGCATAGCTCTGGGCAAACAGATAGTTACCAGCACCAGTCCTCATGCTTCAGCAAAGCCCCAAGCTAAAATAGGTAGATATCAACCTTAGGGTGCCTAAGTAAACAAACAGTTGCAGCATAGCAGTCTCCATTACCTGACTTCAATGTAGCCCTGGGGAAATGCAGAAATACTCAATTGGCTTTAGCACATGGCAGACATCATTACTTTAGCACCAGGTAAGCTGCCAGACCCCTATACCTTCCAGCAGTGCTAGCCATGTGCTTCTCAGCATAGAGCCAGGGCCTTAGGGCAATATCAGTGCAGCACTAAGTTAATAGCTAAGGCCCATAGTCCCTGGCACAAGAAGTCTGAGACAGCACCCCTATCCTGGTAGCAAAGCTGAAATTTAAAAAAAAAGAAAAAAGGCCAAAAAGATGAACAAAAAAATGACAATAAAAAAGAATAGGACCATAGAAAGTCATTATGGTGATAGCAAAGATCAGGACACAAACTCAGAAGAGGACAATAATGTCAAAATGCCTATGAACAAAACGCCGAATAAAAATAGGAAGTGGTCTCAAACCCAGAAACAACTCATAGAAGAACTTAAAAGGGAGCTTAAAAATCATATAAGAGAGAGAGAAGAAAAATTGTGAAAAGATGCAAAAGAATTATTAAAAAAGAGTTGACAGCTTAGAAAAATAAAATTGCTTACAAAGTACACTTGATGAAATGGAAAAAGAAGTGCAAAAGCTCACTGAAGAAACCAACTCCTTGAAACTTAAAATTGGGCAGGTGAAAGCTAATGACTCTATGAGATATCAAGAATCAAACTAACAAATTCAAAAGAATGAAAAAATAGAATAAAATATATAAATGTTAGAAATTGTCTTGACAATTAGGAAAAAATAAAATACTATTAAAAATGCTGGCATTATTAATAAAAATTATTAAATTACCCAGAAATTATGTCTCTCAAAATGTTTAAATGCCACAGACATAGATGTATAATGTTAATTGTTATGGGATTTTAGATGCCAAAGCCTTATCAAGAAATTTAGGCTCATTGTGTTTATTCAGACAGGACTGGGAAAATGTTATTTCTCCTTTTTGTCTTACCCTTTTTGGTAAGCCTCTTTGACCAAGACTTGAGTAATCCAAGTCACATACTCCAAGACTCTCACCTGAATATAGCCAAGCCCCTAGGTATACAAGTATTCATTCTCTCATTGATTGTTGACCAATCAGAGTTGATTTCCAACCTCAAGAACACCTCCTCTTCCAAGGGCATATAAACTCTAAGTCTACTGGCTTAAGGAGTCTTTCCCTCCCAAACTTTTTAAAACACTACAAATCCATCTGCTACCCATAAGTGTAAAAGGTCTATGTCTAATTTCTGAATAATATGATCTTTAATGTTATAGACTAATTTAAAATTTATTACAGAATATGGTATAAGGTGTTATTTCTATTTTCTGCCAAACTATTTTACAGTTTTTTCAACAATTTTAATCAAATGAAGGTAATTTCCAGAGTGATTTTTGTTTCCTGATTTATTGCACACTGGGTTATTGAGTTGCATCATTCAGCCATTCCCCAATTGATGGGCATCCACTCAATTTCCAATTCTGATTTTAACTTTGTCACTAATAAGGAATAAAGATAACTTTACAACTAGGAACAAATTAGTGTTCTAACTGCATTATTTTATAGTTAAGAAAACTGAGTCCCACCAAGACATTGTTGGTGAAGCTGTGAATTGATTCAGACATTCTGGAGAGTAATTTGGAACTATGCCTAAAGGGCTAAAAACTGTACATACCCTTTGATTCAGCAGTGTCACTAATAGGTCTGTATCTTAAAGAGATGATAAAAGAGGGAAAAGGATCCAGTTGTGCAAAAAAAAAAAAAAAAAAAAAATGTAGTAGTTCTTTTTTGTGTTGTGAAGAATTGGAAATTGAGTGGATGTCCATCAGTTGGGGAATGGCTGAATAAGTTGTGGTATGTGAATATAATGGAATATTATTGTTTTATAAAAAATGATCAGTAGGATGATTTCAGAAAGGCCTGGAGAGAGTTAGATGAAGTGAAGATGAGTAAAGTGAAAAGAACCAGGAAAATATTGCACATAGGAATGGCAAGATTATTTTGATCAACTATGATCGACTCTTCTCAGCAATACAGTGGTACAAGAAATTTCCAATGGATTTGGGATGGAAAATGCCATCCATATCCAGAGAGAGAACTATGGACACTGAGTGAGGATTAAAAGCTACTATTTTTCACCTTTTTAATTTTTTAATTTTTGGTTTGCTTTTTCTTTGTTGTGGTTTTTCCCTTTTGTTCTGATTTTTCTTTTCCAACATGATCAATATAGAATCTATATATCAGTTTGCTTTCTGTCTTGGGGAGAGGAGAGATAGAGTAGAGAAACAGAGAAAAACTTGGAACTCAAAATCTAACAAAAATAAATGTTGAAAACTATATGTAATTGGGAAAATAAAACACTTTTGGAAAATTAAAAAAGAAAAGAATCTGAGTCCCAAAGAGGTAAAACAAATTGCTTATGCTGAGCAATTGGGATAGTTCTGACTCTGGAACAGTTCTTGCCTTGGTTTCCTCATCTATAAAATGAGAGCAATAGTATTAATTTTTCATATGGAGTTTTTGTAAAGCAATTCAATTAAACCAATCATCTATTCTTATTATTTCTATTAAATTAATCCTAATCTAGTTGGTTAGGATTTAAGACTGATTTCTGTAATCTGGGGTTCGGCTTCTGTTCTAACAAAGTGATTTCTTTCTGACTGCCAAGCATGCTCTGTCAGAAGGCTTCCTCTGGGATTTGTTTTGTTGAAGAAGAGTTTCCCCCTGCCCTAACTCAAAAAAGAATGGTAAACCCAATTTTACTAGGTGAAGCAAGACTTTGGTTACAGTTCTTTGGCTAACTTCAGAGCTAACTGAGCCTTCTATGGCCCTTGTCCTCCCCACCTTCCATATGTTCTAACATTGCTGCTTTTCTGAGCTGTTGAGATAAGCCTGTGCCCTGGCAGAATGAAGCCAGAACAGCTGCCGGGCCTCTCTGTGTGGGCAAGCAGCACATGTGAGCAGGTTTCCCTGGGGATTAATTCTCTTCTCAGGCAAGGAAAGCATCGAGGCTTTCCTTAATATAGCAATAAATGGAGGAGAGGAATTATGAAAGATAATTTACTTCCACAACTGATGAATGCATACTGAAATAAGAAAAAGCTAGATAGGAATGGGGGCTGAGGATGCCATGATGTGGCACTAATTTAAAGAGGAATGAAAGGGAAGAGGTAAAGACAAGAAAAGACTCAGTAGCACAGGACAGCAACTAACAAAGGAAATGTCAAAAGGAAATATGACTCACACACTCTTCAGAATCCACTTCGAAGCCCACACACTCCCTCCCTCTGGACATGAAGATGATGACACACCCTACTTCAATCAGAATTATAACCCCACCCAACAGGAAATGGGGAAATAAATAATATCCACTCTCATCCTAGATTCCATTTAGGGAAGATGCTATTTAGTAGAAATGCCAAACTGGCAGATGGGAACTTTTAGCTCCAATCCCAATTACTGATCAGCAATTAGAACTTTGTATAACCAGTTTCATTTCCCTGCATATGAAATATGATGATTGCTCCCATTTTCTTCATTCCTTGAAACATTACAGACTCATGGATCTCTGAGGGGAAAAGGACCTTAGAAAGAACATTTAGTTCATTTGATAACTTTAACAAAACTCACTTCTCCCATATTCTTTCAAAGCCTTAATATAAGGACTTATAGCCTATATTCCATCACCTTTTTGGTCTTTCTCCCATCACATTCTGGGATATCAGGAAGTTTTCCCTGACATCAAAATCTTCCTCTTTGCAAATTCCATCCTTTGCTTTGAAGAAAAAGCAGAAATTGTTGAACAGAGAAGTGGTAAGACTACGTAAGAACAAGAAGTCTGGATTGAAGGAGGGAGAAGGAGAAACAAGAAAACCTTTTAAAAGTATATGGCCATGGAGAGACTTACATGAACTGATGCTGAGTGAAATGAGCAGGACCAGGAGATCATTATATACTTCAACAATAACTCTATATGATGATCAATTTTGATGGACGTGGCCCTCTTCAACAATGAGATGAACCAAATCAGTTCCAATAGAGCAGTAATGAACTGAACCAGCTACACCCATAGAAAGAACTCTGGGAGATGACTATGAACCACTACATAGAATTCCCAATCCCTCTATTTTTGTCCGCCTGCATTTGTGATTTCCTTCACAGGCTAATTGTACACTATTTCAAAGTCCGATTCTTTTTGTACAGCAAAATAACTGTTTGGACATGTATATATATTATTTAATTTATACTTTAACATATTTAACATGTATTGGTCTACCTGCCATCTGGGGGAGGGGAGAGGGGGAAGGAGGGGAAAAATTGGAACAAAAGGTTTTGCAGTTGTCAATGCTGAAAAATTACCTGTGCATATATCTTGTAAATAAAAAGGTATAATAAAAATAAATAAGTAAATAAAAAAGTATATAGCAATATAAATGTTTTTGAGTGAGTGGATAATACATTTATTAAACTCAAAAAAGAAAAAGGAAATGTTGTAAGCAGGTGTGGTAGGGTGGTGGCTGTCAGAACAGAAATAAGGGGCAGATGTAAGAGATGTTGCTAAAGACATAGAATGAATCACTGTCAATGAATACTCATTCCCTCTGGAATGAGTACCTTTCCAGTGGAGGGAGATGCAGAGATTACTAAAGCACCATTGATGCCTGTCCAGTAGATGGTGCTACTAAAGCATGGCTCTTGGGGAGAAGGTGGGAAAGGGAAATGAAGCAATGAGCATCAGTAATACTTCTTTTGCTCTTCCTGAAGTCTTTCCCATTCATCCTGAAACAAAGTCACTAGCTGGCACTCTCTGCCAAAGCAAGGAAATCTGTGAGGGAAATGTAATTCAGGTTAATTTTTTTCTTGGTATTTGGGGCATTTAAATTTTGTTCCACCTTTTTCTTTTTTAACTAGGTTTTATTGAGGACTTTTGTTTTTATATCACACCCAAATACCCCTCACCAGGGTATTTCTTTTAGTAATTTGACAGATAAGTTAAAAAAAAAAAACCAATACAGTAATTGTACCTGACATGATGTCTGTCCAGCAATTATTAGCCAATTGTTCTCTAGGAACAATATGTGCTATTTCAGTTAATTACAGATGGGCCTCTTCCCCCCTATTATATCTTCAGAAACATGTGTTTTCTTTTGGTAGGTTGCCCTTAGAGGCAACCCCAAGTCTCACGCCAAGTTTTGATGGGCTCACCTGGAATGCTAGCTAAGCATGACCAAGGAGCTCTAACCTTAGATCCAATAAATTTGGGTTTTCAAGGGATGTATTCACAGAGCACAAATTCTGACTGTACTAACAAAGCTGGAAAGACTTTCTTTTAAATATAATTAGAGGACAGTCTAATATTCAAGGGCATTTAACTTAGCCAAGTTAGGCCAGGCCTGGTCTGATTGGCTACATGCAAAATGATGAATTCTTTCAACATATCAACTCAATATTGTTCCTACCACACACAAAAAAACTTAGTCTTAAACATTACATAAGTGCAGAATAGTTAATAAGTTGATTTTTTAAAAAAAGTATCATGCAATGTAAAATTTGGAAGATATGTAGTCCAAACCTACCATTTTATGGATGAAAAAATTGAAGCTCAGAAGCAGTGAAGAACTTATAAAATTTTGAAGGTTACAAAGAATCTCTGCTTGCTGATTTCTCGATCAGTTTTCTTTCTCTTAAAAAACATCAAAAACAGTATTTTTAGAATTGGGAGAGGTCTTAGAAATTGTTTACTCTAAAATTTTTTTTATAGATGTGAAAACCAAGCATCCCAGAGACACAAAAATTAAACCACATTCATAAACTAGTCAGAGATCAGAGATAGGGCCAAGACTAGAATCCAAATTCTCTAACTCCCCAGGCTCAAGATCCTTTCCTTCCTTATAGCATCCTCCTTTTAGCAAACATTTATTGAATATCTGTAATGTATAAGGCACCAACCTATATCTCTTCAACAAATCATATTTTGCTATGAAAAATATGACACTGAAAGAATTCCTTCTATTTGTCTGGAAGTTGGAGGGTTGCTTTTTTTAATACACTATTTTTATTAGTGTCCCCCCCCCCCCGACTAGTGAGCCATCCCCTATAATATAGTTTAAAAATAAAGAGAAAAAAAGCACTTTAGCAAAACCAACCAATACAACTATTTCTGACATTATTTTAGGGCATAAATAGATACTTAGCAAAATAGATAGGTGCTATGTCTGAAATTAGGAGGTCCTGAGTTCAAATCCGTCTTCAGCTGCTTAACTATTTAAATGCTATTTGCTTTGGTTTCTTCATCAGTAAAATGGGAATAATAATAATAATACCTATTATTGACTAAGTTAACAATACCTCAATAATAATATTCTCATTTGTATAGTCAGCTGGGGGAAGCAAAGAACATAGCTGACTATGTAGGGCAGAACACATAAAACAGAAAATGCCCGGGGGAGGGGAGATAAAGGAGGGAGGAGAGGCACAATTAGGGACTCCCTTAAATACTGATTTTTATAAACACAGAAGCTGCTCCTTCTGCAGACTGTTGGCTTTTATTTTGGGGTACTGATTAAATGGTATGTGTTGCAGGAAGACTCAAAGCATCCACAGGGGACAGGAATACCGGGAAGGGGGGTACAATATTCTCATTTTCCCTGGGGCATGCCAATGATTCTCTGCCCTCTGATTATACAACAACTAGGTTGGTATGGAAGTTTCCTGGCCCTGAGATTTTCCATCAGGTGTCACATAGCCCTGACCTAGGCTGACTCTAAAACAAAACCAGTGAAAGCTTACATTGGCAGTTTTAAAGACTTTATGCTATTCCGGGGCTTAGACTGTGAATTGGAGTGGGGGGAAGAAATGACCTTTCTCTGGGGCAATTAGGAAGAAAATAGCCAACTCTTAATTAACAGGCTGCTTGTCTAGCTTATGACTTTTCTCAGCCTCATCTTCTTTAGTTCTTGCATTAGATGATAGACAAAGTAAGAATGAGGTCATGAAATAGAAATTTGCCAGTTATGTTGCTGCTTCATCTAATCCAATACAAAGACCATTTATTGAACATCTACTATATGAAAAGCACTGTGCTTAGGGAACAAAATTGGTGCTTTCCCTCTGTCACTTCCATAATAAGAACAATGATTCTAGTGGTTCGAATGATGCTATTAGGACATTGACAAAAGAATGTAGAAAATTTTGCTAAGGTTATGAAATCCTAAACAAGAAGATTGTAGGCAAGAGCTGGTATCTGACTGTTCCAATTAAAACTAGAAGCTTTCCAAGAGGAAGTTAAATTTGGGAAGTCAAGATCTGGTTTTAAAAGATTGTGTCTCATTTAACATGTATGGGAATGCCTGCCTTCTAGGGGAGGGGGTAGAGGGAAGGAGGGGAAAATTCGGAACAGAATTGAGTACAAGGGATAATGTAAAAAATTACCATGTATATGTACTGTCAAAAAAAATTATAAAATTAATAAACAAAAAGAATAAATTACTTTGTTGTTGTTTTTTTTTTTTAAAGATTGTGTCTGGGAATGGGATTTGTATTTGTGATTCCTCTTTAAAATATAGAAAATGGGATTTTAATTAGGGTTAAGATTATACTTAATGAGGATTGAGGAAGATTTCATTAAGAAGAATCTTGTGAATTTGATCAATCTGTCTTTAAACTGAAAATGGAAGGGAGGGGGAGAAACATCTGTATTTATAGGCTAAGGCAGATGTATAAGGAGAAAAGCAGCTATGAAAAAAAAATATAAGTGAAGAACATAAGTAGTTTGCAGATAATGATATCCAAGATGAGACAGCAATAACCTGGGACCTCAGATGTTTGCATATACATATTTAAAGAATAGTTTTAAAAAATAATAAACTGATCTGAAATTAAAGTAAGTAAATTAGACCTCCTAAGTTTTACTAAGTTTTGATGGAATATGGCTAATGAAAGAAATTAGACTATGGAAAAAATATGTCCCTTATGAAAGGAACCGATTACATGGAAAGGGTATTGTACCTCAAAATATATATACTACTACGGAAATTAATAAGCTAGAGAGAGGAATAATGATAGAGAACATGTGAAGGCCAACAGAGGGTCTATACTACAAGCTATATGACAAAAAGAAATAATAGATAATGAATTCAGAAAACAGACCACAAATCTGGTATGGAGACATAATATAATGCAAATTGTGATTCTAAAATTTGCCATAGTGATCTTCCTGACAAAAACAGCTTATAAGTATTTGAATTTTCTTAGTTATAATTTTATTTTGAAGAAGGTGAAAGTACTAATAAACAAGATTTTTATTCTGCACCTAATTCTAATCAACATGGAAAGATAGGTTGCTAAAGTAGAAATGTTAAGAGAACTGATGCTGAGTGAAGTAAGCAGAACTAGGAGAACATTGTTCACAAATAACAGCAAGATTATGTAAAGATTAACTATGATAGACTTAGCTCTTCTCAGCAATACAGTGATCCAAGACAATTCCAATAAACTTGAGATGGAAAATGCCATCCACATTTAAAGGAAGAACTATGGAGACTAAATATGGATTGAAGCATACTATTTTCACCTTTTTTTTTTTTTTTTGGCTTGTTTTTTCTTGTGATTTTTACCCTTTTGTTCTGATTTTTCTTTTACAATATGACAAATATGGAAATATGTTTAAAATGCTTGTACATATATAACCTATATTATTAGATTGCTTCCTGTCTTGGGGAGAGGGTTGATAAAGGATGAAGGGAGAAAAAATTTAGAACTCAAAATCTTACAAAGATGAATGTTTAAAACTACTTCTACATGTAATTGGAAAAATAAAATGCTATTGAGAAAAAAAAGAAATAAAAAGAATGATAAGAGGAAATGTTTCAAACCTTATGTTATCTAAAGTCACAAGCAATAAACAAATTTATCTAAGTGCTAATTGAGCCTACAAAGATTAGACAAAGTACAAGGAATAAGATTGTTGTGCATACATAAATGACTAAGTTTAACATTTCATTTTGGTTAAGGACCTCAATTCAATAGGCCAAAAAGATTCCTAGAATCTGCTGTCATTCTTTCGAATGGCAGATAGGGAGCCTTAGCATTACTAGACTGTCTGTCTGTCCTACAGTACCCCCAATGAGTGACTTGAAGTGTTTCTCAAAGGCAAAGAGGAGGAAGGAAAGAAAATAAATCCAGCTATCAACATCTGTAATTCATTTCTTTCCTCCCATCATTGGGCTTTTTGCCTCAAAGCACTATTTCTTTCTGGTCTTCAGCTGAGATTTTCTGATGAAACCCAGGGAAGCAGGAAAGGCATGGTGCTTATCAGCAACTTTTTGTTAATTCTCCCAGTCCTCAAATTATCAACACTATTGCCTGAGATAAAAAATAATCCAGCATAGATGAAGACACAGATTACATTCATAAAAATTGTTGAGGATGAACTTGATGTAACCCACAGCAGGTAAATGGTACAAGGGAAATCCAAATTGGATAAAAGATAGAGCAAATCTCCAAGATAGCCTAGTCAGCACAAAGGGAAGTAAAGACTTAAATTATATAAGTAATTTGATGGATGGAAATAGCCAAAACAGATAACTGGGGTGAAGGGAGAGCTAGCAAGAAAGGTGGTGGAGCTATTTATTTATTTATTTATTTTTTAGTATTTTATATATGCCAAGAAAAGTTTTAGCATTTATTTTTATAAGGTTTTGAGTTCCAAATTTCTCACCCTCTCCTCCTTTCTTCTGAAGATGGTAGGCAGTTTGATATAGTTTATACATGTGCTATCATGTAAAACATATTTCCATATTAATTATAGTTGTATGAGAAGAAATAGATATAAAAGAAAAAACAACATGAGAAAGAATATTATTTTATTTTATTTTTTTCTGAGTCTGGGGTTAAATGACTTGCCCAGGGTCACACAGCTGGGAAGTGTTAAGTGTCTGAGACCAGATTTGAACTTGGGTCCTCCTGAATTCAAGGCTGGTGTTCTATCCACTGCACCACCTAGCTGCCCCCCAAGAAAGAATAAAGCAAGATGGAAAAATATCCTTCAATCTGCATTCAGATTTAACAGTTCTTTATCTGATTATGGATAGCATTTTCCTTTGTGAATCCTTTGTATTTGTCTTGGATCATTATATTGTGGAAAAGAGCTGAATCATTCAGAGTTGATCATCACATAATGTTGCTGATACTGTGCACAATGTTTTCCTGGTTCTGCTCATTTCATTTCTGAAATCTGTCTGTTCATCATTTCTTATTACACATAGTATTATATTACATTAACAGCTTATTTAGCCATTTCCCAATTGATGAGCATGTCTTCAATTTCTAATATTTTGCTACCATGCAAAAGACCTTTATAAATATTTTTGCATTTATAGGTTCCAGACTTTTTAAAAGATATCCTGATCAAGATCTCAAAGATTGTGTTTGTTTTGTGGGCCTTTTTAAATGATGCTAGCTTTTTATTTTTCCAGAATACATGCAAATATAGTTTTCAACATTCACCCTTGCAAAACCTTGTGTTCCAAATTTTTCTCCCTCCCTCCCAACTTCTTCCCTCCCTTAGACAGCAAATAATCCAATATAGGTTAAATATGTGCAATTCTTCTGAACATAATTCCACAATTCTCCTGCTGCACAAGAAAAATCAGATCAAAAAGAAAAATAAACAAGCAAGCAAACAATAATAGCAACAAAAAATGTGAAAATAACTATGTTATGATATACATTCTATCCCCATAGTTCTATCTTTGGATGCAGATGACTTTCTCCATCACAAGTCTATTGGAATTGGCCCGAATCACCTTATTGTTGAAAAGAGCCATGTCCATCAAAATTGATCATCACATAATCTTGTTATTGGGTGTACAATGTTCTCTTGGTTCTACTCACTTCATTTAATATAAGTTCATGTAAGTCTCTCCAGGCCTTTCTGAAATCAGCCTGTTGATTATTTCTTAAAGAACATTAATATTCCATTACATTTATGTACCATAGCTTATTCAGCCATTCCCTAACTGATGGGCATCACTCAGTTTCCAGTTCCTTGTCACTGCAAAAAGGCCTACTACAAACATTTTTGTACATGTGGGTCCTTTTTCTTTTTTACGATCTTTTTGGTATACAGACCCAGTAGAGATACTGAATCAAAGGGTATGCACAGTTTGATAGTCCTTTGGACATAGTTCCAAATTGCTCAAAACTTGTCTATAGCCTTATCATATGAAAGGCTTCCATCTTTGATTTTTGTATAAAGACAGCCTGTCTCTCCCCTGTATCTTACATAAATCCAGAAGAAAGCTAATTGAACATTAAGATCATAGCATCAAAGGATTTAGAGCTGAAAGGAACCTTAGAGTCTGGGAAAAAGTGCCTCCTCCCTGCAGTTAGGGCTCTGAACTGCCACTGCATTTCTACTGTTCACAGGGTATATAAAAATTTTTCCAGAGGATGGAATGTTGTTATTCTCTGAGAATTCTCTATAGAGAGTAGCTAGGTGACATAGTGGATAGAGTGCCAGTACCAAAGTCAGGAGGACTCATCTTCCTACATCTAAATTTAGCCTCAGATACATAATAGTTTTCACGCAATCCTGTTTGTCTCAGTTTCCTCATCTGTAAAATAAACTGAAAAAGGAAGTGGCAAACTACTGCAGTATCTTTGTCAAGGTTAATCCCAAATGAGATCATTAAGAATTGGACATAATTGAAAATGACTGAACAACAGCAACATTCTCTGTTGATCACTTCTCAGCTTCTGAGAAACAGTCACAGGAAAAAATATTTGAACACAACTAATTTGAAAGAATTAAAAATGAGTAACAGATACAGGGCAACAGAGAGGTATATTAAGTGAAAAAGGGCTTCAACATATAAAAAAATAAAGATCTCCAAAGAAGAACAGGAAGAAGGAATGGACATTACAAGCTAAAAAAAAAAAAAAAAAAAAAAAATAGCAGGTACATAGCCCTGGTATTTCAATAGATATCTTAAAGTATCAGGAGAAAAGGAGAAAGTCCTCCATAATGTAGGGTGGACTCTTGGTGGCAAATTTATAGAAAGATCTAAATAAGAGTCTGTTGGGATGGATTGCAATCTGCATCCACATTGATGAAATCATAGATCCCTTTGAGAACATGAAATTGGAAAGGATCTTTAAAATGAGTTATCACTTCATTTCACAGAAGAAGAAACCCAGAAAAGTAAAGTAACCTGCTCAAGGTCACAGGATAATAAGTGGAAGACTCAGGATTTGTACCCAGAGCTTATGATTTCTAATCTAAGCTTTCTAATGCTCCTTGATTCCAGCTTCCAATTTCATGACATTCTGTGCAAGGGGATATTGATGAAAAGGTATCTCCTCTATAAACAAAATAAAACCTATTGAGAGAGAGAAGCTCTTTGCTTTACTGGTAGGAATTTTTGTTTTAATTTTGAAAAGAGGTATACATTTTACTTATTGATTTATTTATGTTATGAGGCAATTGTGATTAAGTGACTTGCCCAGGGTCACACAGCTAATAAGTATCTGAGACTGGAAGGTGTTTTTTAAATAAGAATTTTTTTTTTTTTTTTGATTAAGGAAAATGAGAAATAGGAAGGTAATGGACATTTGAGAGAAAACGAATTTATGCTCTGTTTTGTATGTTTTCTAGAATTACAGTCATATCAGTTTAAGGCCATAAAATATATTATGTGCAAGTTTGATTGATTCTAAAATTATCATTTTTATGATATTGAGATGTGAGTTCTTGTACTTTTTCTATTTTTGTTCTTTTTTCCCCTTGGGTTTCATATCCTTAATTATAAGATTACTTTAGAAAGGAGTAGAACGGTTGGGGCTCAGTATTTTTAGTATTCTATATACAAAATATACCCATTAGAGATATGAAGAGAGACCTTTGGAGAAATGGGCATATTATCTCCGTATTTCAAGATTTTTTTTTTTTTTAAATATCACTAACTCATAAGTTAGATAAGTGGTATTTGGCTGGACTCAGCTCAGTCAAAACCTTGAGAAAATGAGAGCAAAGAACCAGGATCATATCTCAGAAATGGAAGATCCAAAGTTATGGTTCTGAGAAATTAAATGATAGATTTATGTATTTTTATTAAGAGTAAGCTTATAAATAGATTTTCATTAGCCTTTGTTATTCATTAACTATATAGTTTTTCAATTCCCGTACAAGACAGGATTGGCCCTAAAAAAATTGGGAACCAGTAAATATTGTCCTGAGCCTCCTCAGCTCTCTTTTCTAAACTTTTTATTTCCATATAATTGCTTTTTGCCTTCCCTAATTATATCTCCTTGTTCCCCAAATTAAAAGCAGCCTTTAGAAAACTATCTAATCACATATCTTATAGAGAATTTACATGATATTTTCTTTCCCAAGGATGTTTGCATTTGAACTTTATTTTTAATTGTGGAATTAAAGGAAAGAAAATTGGTTGAGGGAATGTTTTTTGGGATTCATGAAATGACATAAAGTAGATAGAGCCTTCTGGTAGGCATTGAGTCAGAAAATGTGATTTAATATTGATTATATCCTAAGATGCTAAAAAAAAAATTGTGGATGTAATGGTGTTCTTTGATAAATGATAGATACCACAATAAGCTCCAAATGGACATCCGATCTAAATATAAAAGACCATCGTTTAAAAGTGAGAAAAGAATTCAAGTAGGTACAATTATGTCTAGGAGACAGATTCTTACATAAAATGTAAGATAATAAATGATAAAGTAGAAATTCAGTTACATAAAATTGAAATTTTTTTTGCAAAACAAAATCAATGCATCTAGAATGAGAAAAGAAGCAGTTAATTATGAAAATTATCTCTGATAAAGTTCTAATAAATAGCCAAAATCTATAGGGCATTAATAGAAACATATAAGAATAAGAAAATTCCTGGATAGATTAATGGTTAAAGGGACAAAGAATATGAACAAGCAATTAAAAAGAAAAAAAAACTTTTAGTACATTAATCATTTAATATATTGCTTGTCAGTATTCAGTTGAAAATTTACTTTTTTTAAAAATCAAAACTAGTTGTTAATTTTCTTTTTGTTCCTGAATTAGCTATGTTTCAGGAAAAAAAAAAACCAGAAAAAGAAAATATGCTTCAATTTGTACTCCAAGTTCACTTGTAATTTATCTAGAGATGAATAACATTTTCATTTTGAATCCTTTGGAATTGCAGTAGATTATTGTGTTACTCACAATGATTACTTAATCATTCACAGTTGATTATGCTTATAATATTGCTATTATTGTATAAATTATATGTAATACAAATATATTTTTTAAAATCCTGGTTGTATTCACTTCACTCTTTGTCTTCACTTAGGTTTTCTCAGATTGTTCTGAACTCCTCCTTTAATAATTTTTGAAAATTGTAGTTTTATTTTCAGTTACAAATTCTCTTCCTTTCGTGACCCTCTGCTCCACTCATTGAGATGTTCTCCCATTACCACTAAAGCAAAGAAAGTAAAAAAATATATAATTCAATCTGTATTCTGAGTGCATTGGTTCTGTCTGTATGTACATTTTAAAAAATATTTTAATAGTTTTTATTTACCAGATATATGCATGGGTAATTTTACAACATTGACAGTTGCCAAACCTTTTGTTCTAATTTTTGCCCTCCTTCCCCCACCCCCCAGATGGCAGGTTGACCAATACATATTAAATATGTTAAGAGTATAAATTAAATACAATATATGTATTATATGTACATATTTTTTATGATGTTACTAAGCAGAATTACTAAGTCTTTCATAATTGTTTATCTTTACCACACTGCTGTTACTGAATACATTGTTCTCCTGGTTCTGCTCATTTCACTTTGTATCAGTTCACATAAGTCTTGCCATGTTTTTTTGAAACTATCCTGTTCATAATTTCTTATATCACAATAGTATTCCATCATAATCATATGTCATACCTTGTTAAGCCATTCCCCAATTGATGGGCATCCCTTTAATTTCCAATTCTTTGTCATAACAAAAAGAGCTGTTATAAATATTTTGCATTTGTGTGTTCTTTTCCTATATCTCTTTGGAATATAGAACTAAAAGTGGTATTGCTGAATCAAAGGATGTGCATAGTTTAAGAACTTTTTGAGCATAATTCCAAATTGCTTTCCAGAATGATTGATCTAATTAATAGCTCCACTGTTAGTGCATTAAGTTTTCCACAACCTTTTCAATAGTTGTCACTTTTATTTTCTGCCATCTTAGCCAATATGGTGAGTGAATAATTATAAAATAATATGATTTAATATTTTAATTTGCATTAATTAATTCTTAGTGACTTAGACCAATTTTTTTACCCAAATGGTTATGGATAGCTTGGATTTTTTCCTCCAAAAACTATCTGCTCATATTCTTTTTTTTAAAATTTTTTTTTATTTTTTAAGGCAGTTGGGGTTAAGTGATTTGCCCAGGGTCACACAACTAATAAGTGTTAAGTGTGTGAGGTTAGATTTGAACTCAGGTTCTCCTAATTTCAGGGCTGGTGCTCTATCCATTGCACCACTAGCTGCCTCTCTGCTCATGTTCTTTGACCATTTATCAATTAGGGAATGACTTTCATTCTTATAAAATTGGGTCAGTTCTTTGTATTTTTAAGAAATGAGGCCTTTAGGGGGCAGCTAGGTGGAGCAGTGGACAGAGCACCAGTCAGAAGGACATGAGTTAAAATCTGGTCTTAGACACTTAATACTTCCTAGCTGTGTGACCCTGGGCAAGTCACTTAACCCCAGCCTTGGGGGGGGGGGGGAAGAAATGAGACCTTTATCAGAAAAACTAATTGCAAAGCTCCCCCCCCACTTTTCTTTTAAATTTATTTGGATTTGGGTTCATTTGTATAAAAACTTCCTAATTTTATATAATCAAAATTATCCATTTTATCTCCTGTGAACTTTTCTATCTTGTGTTTGGTCGTAAATTCTTTCCCTATATGATAGATAATTTCTTCCATGCTCCATTAATTTGCTTATGATATCACCCTTTATATCTAAATCATGTATACATTTAACACTTATCTTGGTATATTGTGTGTGATGTTGGTCTGGCAGGTTACTTTCCAGTTTTGCCAACATTCTTTTATTTGTGTGAATTCTTGCCCCAGCATCTGAGATCTTTGGATTCATCCAACCCCAGATTACTGTGCTCATTTGTGTCTATATATTGTGTATCTATTCCATTAATCAAATATTCTATTTCTTATCTAGTACCAAATTGTTTTTGATAATTATAGCTTTGTAAAATAGTTTGATTTCTGATACTGCTAGCCCCACTTCCTATTATAGCTTTTTATTTACAAAACATATGCATGGGTAATTTTTCAACACTGACCCTTGCAAAACCTTCTGTTCCCACTTTTCCCCTCCTTCTCCCCACCCTATGGCAGGTAGTCCAATACATGTTAAGTATGTTAAAGTATATGTTAAATCTAATATATGTATACATATTTATACAATTATCTTGCTGCACAAGAGAAATCGGATCTACAAAGAAGGTTAAAAAAAACCTCAGAAGGAAAACAAAAATGCAAGCAAACAGTAACATAAAGAGTGGAAATGCTATGTTGTAGTCCATACTTAATTCTCATAGTTCTCTCTCTGGATGTAACCAATTCTCTTCATTACTGAACAATTGGAACTGGTTTGAATCATCTCATTATTGAAGAGAGCCATGTCCATCAGAATTGATCATCATACAGTATTATTGTTTAAGTGTATAATGATGTCCTGGTTCTGCTCATTTCACTAAGCATCAGTTCATGTAAGTCTCTCCAGGTCTCTCTGAAAGCATCCTGCTGGTCATTTCTTACAGAACAATAATATTCCATAACATTCATATACCACAGTTTATTCAGCTATTCCCCAATTAGTGGGCATCCATTCAATTTCCAGTTTCTAGCCACTACAAAAAGGACTGCCCAAACATTTTTGCACATACGGGTCCCTTTTCCTTTTTTAAGATCTCTTTAGGATATAAGCCCAGTAGTAACACTGCTGGATCAAAGGGTATTGCATATATTTTTTCCCAATAATACTATCAGGTAATTTTATTTTTTTATTATAGCTTTTTATATACAAAACATATGCATGGGTAATTTTTCAACACTGACCCTTGCACAAACTTCTGTTTCAACTTTTTCCCTCCTTCCCTCCACTCCCTCCCCTAGGTAATCCCATCCATGTTAAATATGCTTATGTATATGTTAAATACAATATTTGTATACATATTTATACAGTTATCTTATTGCACAAGAAATATCAGATTTAGAAAGAAGGTAAAAATAACCTGAGAAGAAAAAACAAAAATGCAAGCAAACAATAACAGAAAGAGAGGAAATGCTATGTTGTAGTCCATACTCATTTATCAGATAATTTTCAAAAGAAAAAATACAAGTTTTCAACAGCCTTATGAAAGACTATTCCAAATCACTAATAATAAGAGAATTAAAGTCATTGAGGTTCTATTTCACATTTCATCAGACTAGCAAAGATGACAAAAAGATTGAAGGGGCTATTGGAAAAAGGCACAGTAATACACTATTGGTGGTTATGTGAACTGATCCAGCTGTTCTGAAAAAAGAATTTAGGGCTATATACAAAATTTTCTAAACTATATATACCCTTTTACCCATTTATATTACTACATGGCTTACAGCAGTGGTTTTTCTACCTAGAGGAATACAGCATTTTTTCCTCTTCATTGGAATACTACTAGGGACAAGGAACTTTTTGTCTGTTTGTGACTTTTGTTTGTATACTCAATTTCAACCCAGCAATCAACTAAAACTTTTTATCAACATAAAGGAAACCAACAGGAAACTTTAGGATACTTGTGTATGTTCTGAATCAGGGATAGAGCCCTCTTTTACTTGTTATCATGAATTTACAGAAACATCCTCACCCAGTCTGCTTGCAGGCTGATATTAGGCATAATATATTGCTCATGTTCCTAATGACTGGGCTTTCAGTGATCACTCTTCTCCATTACCACCTTTGTGATTTAGAGAGAAATTTAAATTGGATGACATGTATTTAAGTGGATTTGTAAATCTGAATAACATCACATGTAAAAAGGCTTCATTAATGTTTTAATATCAGCTCACTAAAAGTTCTTTAGGGTGGTGCCACAGAGCTCTTTTTTTTTTTTTTTTTTTTTTTTTTAATCAACCCACTGGAACAAATTGCTTGACAAATCAGGCAGCATCTAGAGAAAAGAAATGCTCCTACTAAAGAATAGTCTCCAAATATCTGAAGAATTATCAAATGGGAAAAGGATTAGTTTTGTTGTTTGTGGCTTTTAGAGGGCTCAGTGAATGGAAAGGAAAAGGTAGATGTGGCATTAATGTAAAGAAAAACTTAAACAACTAGATCTATCAGCAGTGGAACAGGATAATTTAAAAAGCAGTGAGATCTCTGGCACTGGAAGAATTCAAGACAGGAAGAATATCATCAAGAATATTTTAGACAAGATTCCTCCATCGAGAGAGAAGTAAGATTAGATGAAGTCTAAGGTGTTTTTCAATTCTAAGATTCTATCAACTTTTCTAAGATCCTAGAATACACTGTATGGTCATTGTTCTCTAATTATTTTGTTGAGGAAAGTCTTATCTTCCCAAGACTATGAACTACTTTAGAATAGGACTGGCTCTTAATTTCTTTCTGGATACAAAATAATATTATCTATACACAGAGTATATTTAGTAAATATTTGTTGATGGAATGACTGAATGGTTCACTAGTATTAATTATCCGAATTTAGAGTCTTGATTCTTGCTATACTATAGTTAAGAGGTCTATAAGGAAATGCTAATAATCTTGAATTTCAAAACCCTGTGAAATATACATTGATTGTAGATCACAGAATCTGATGCTGAGCAGGGTTTGCATAATTTTATCTCCAATAAAGATAAAGAGAAGTTGTATGCCCTGTACTAAGAAAAGAGTAATTGAATTTTTGGCAGTGAGATCAGATGATTCATTTAGAAGTGAAAAAATTTGGCATTCTTAACACAGGTTTTTGCCAGAGGGGTTTAGTTTTTGTCTGAAGTATTTGGCAAAAGCAACAAACCAGCTGTGGACAGAACCCATAGAAACATGATTTTATAATCACTTCTTTTTTATAATGGGTTTCTTGATGCAGTATTTATGTTCCTATTTCCAAATCTTTTCAGAATCTAGGCCTCCATAGACATTTTCTGAAAAAATTGGTGTGAGTAATTGATTTGCCTAAAATTGTTTTTTCTTTTATTCTTTTTTCAACCCATGTTCACTACAAAAGCAGTCCAGACCATGCAGACACTACAAGTGGTTGTCATTGGATAGGCAAATATATCTCTCATAGGCACACAAATTTCCCAGTAAAAGTTTTGTATTCCCACAAGTGTTCTTACATAGTTAGTTCTTGCCCTACCATTTGGGATGTGGGAGGCTAGAAAGATAAAGGAGAGGATAAATGAGGGGGTTAGGTCAGGCTCCCCAGAGAGTCAGGCCTGGTTCAACTTGACACTATTTCTTTCAATCTTGACAACTCTCTGCTTCTAAAAGTAACCTGTTCCAGACATTCTCATAATATATCAGGGGGGATTTTCTTACTTGGAAGGACTACTGGACTCAGGAAATCTGAGCAATAGACATAGAGGTAAAATGTGGCTCAGTGGAGAAGCTGCTGGATGTACAATCAGGAAAACCTAAGGATTTCCTGCCTCAGATACTTACTAGCTCTGTGATCCTCAACAAGTCAGTTCAACTCTCTCAGCCTTGATTTCTTCATCTGAAACTGTAAAATGGGGATGATAATTTTGCATAATTCTTATGATAATATATGTAAAAATTTTGCAAATCATAAGACTTTATAAATGTTAATTATTATTATGCATTACAACTTTTAGTAACATGAAGCCAAGTCTTCACCTCAGCCTGCTCTTTGGATTAATCTTTCTTTCTTTCTTTTTTTTGTATTTTGCATATTTTTTTTTATTCATTTTTCCAAATTATCCCTTCCCTCCCTCCATTCCCTCCCCCTGATGGCAGGTAATCCCATACATTTTACATGTGTTACAATATAACCTAGATACAATATATGTGTGTAAATACCATTTTCTTGTTGCACATTAATTATTAGCTTCCGAAGGTATAAGTAACCTGGGTAGATAGACAGTAGTGCTAACAATTTACATTCACTTCCCAGTGTTCCTTCTCTAGGTATAGTTATTTCTGTCCATCATTGATCAACTGGAAGTGAGTTGGATCTTCTTTATGTTGAAGATTTCCACTTCCATCAGAATACATCCTCATACAGTATTGTTGTTGAAGTGTATAGTGATCTTCTGGTTCTGCTCATTTCACTCAGCAACAGTTGATTTAAGTCTCTCCAAGCCTCTCTGTATTCCTCCTGCTGGTCATTTCTTACAGAGTAATAATATTCCATAACCTTCATATACCACAATTTACCCAACCATTCTCCAACTGATGGACATCCATTCAACTTCCAGTTTCTAGCTACAACAAAAAGAGCTGCCACAAACATTTTGGCACATACAGGTCCCTTTCCGCTCTTTAGTATTTCTTTGGGATATAATCCCAATAACAGCAATGCTGGGTCAAAGGGTATGCACAGTTTGACAACTTTTTGGGCATAGTTCCAAATTGCTCTCCAGAATGGCTGCATTCTTTCACAACTCCACCAACAATGTATCAGTGTCCCAGTTTTCCCACATCCCCTCCAACATTCATCATTATTTGTTCCTGTCATTTTAGCCAATCTGACAGGTGTGTAGTGGTATCTCAGAGTTGTCTTAATTTGCATTTCTCTGATCAGTAGTGATTTGGAACACTCTTTCATATGAGTGGAAATAGTTTCAATTTCATCATCTGAGAATTGTCTGTTCATATCCATTGACCATTTATCAATTGGAGAATGGTTTGGTTTCCTATAAATCAGGGTCAGTTCTCTATATATTTTGGAAATGAGACCTTTGTCAGAACCTTTCCTTTTAAAAATATTTTCCCAATTTGTTACTTCCCTTCTAATCTTGTTTGCATTAGTATTGTTTGTACAGAAACTTTTTAGTTTGATGTAATAAAAATCTTCTATTTTGTGATCAATAATGATCTCTAGTTCTCCTCTGGTCATAAATTCCTTCTTCCTCCACAGGTCTGAGAGGTAGACTATTCTCTGTTCCTCTCATCTATTTATGATCTCATTCTTTATGCCTAAATCATGGACCCATTTTGATCTTATCTTGGTATATGGTGTTAAGTGTGGGTCCATATCTAATTTCTGCCATACTAATTTCCAGTTTTCCCAACAGTTTCTTCCAAATAATGAATTTTTGTCCCTAATGTTGGTATCTTTGTGGATTAATCTTTCTTTATAAGAAATCTTGGCTTACTACTTTCTCATGGCTTACTACCTTCTATCTTTTGTGGGAGAGGAAGGAAAGAGACTTTTCCTTCCTTTCTTTTTCCAACTTCATGCTGTTCTTCATGGCTTTCCCTCCTGCTTCACCAAATAGCCACCCCCAGGTCTCCAGTTTCTTAGGCAAAATGTAGATACATTTCTATATTTCCCTTATCTTTCAATATAACCCTTCTGTGTAAAATAAAGCCCAACCATCTAAATCCGTTCTTTTCTTTCTAGGCTGCTTGGTGTAAAATTGGCAGCACTTGCCAATAAATTATATATTTTTACCTAATATGAACATTTTCTTTTATTTAAGTTTATTTCTTCCCATTATTCTGACTTTACCTACTTTTCAAGGCCGATAATTGGTTTTGCTCAGGGGTCATCTTTAGATTGGTGGAAGCAGGAAAGAGAAAAGTCATATTGGGGGTGGAAGGTGCCTGCTTTGGCAGAAGTACTTGTTAGGAACATTACAAGTACTAACTTTGGGATTTTAGTTACCTTTGTCATTCCTAGTCTTTCAGTGACATTTCCTTATGCTTAGTCCCTTGGAAAATGTTTAAAAGAACTTCACAGATCTAATTCAGTTCCAGTTGATCAATGATGGATAGAATCAGCTACACCCAGAGAAGGAACACTGGGAATTGAGTGTAAACTGTTTGCACTATTGTCTTTCTTCCCAGGTTACTTTTACCTTCTGAATCCAATTCTTACTGTGCAACAAGAAATTCGGTTTTGCACACATATGTTGTATCTAGGATATACTATAACACATTTAACGTGTATGGGATTACCTGTCATGTAGGGGAGGGGGTAGAGGGAAGGAGAGGAAAATTCGGAACAGAAGTGAGTACAAGGGATAATGTTGTAAAAAAAATTACCCATGCATATGTACTGTCAAAAAAGTTATAATTATAAAATTAATGAAAAAAAAAAAAAAAAAAACAACTTCACAGTGGCCTCTTTCCATGAGCTCACCATGTCTTATGTCTTTGGTTTTTTGTTTGTTCTAGCTACTTCTGTCAAGGTCACCCAGTTATTTTAATAACTAGTTCCCCATTGTTTGTTTTATACCATATGGGAGTAATGTTACATCAGGACTTTTCAATTTTGAAAGAATTTCCCACAGGTGAATTTCCTTTAGGGTTAGAATCATTCCAGAGAAACCCAGATATCTTCTCCTTGCTCCTTTTTTTTTTTTTTTTTTGAGGCTGGGGTTAAGTGACTTGCCTAGGGTCACACAGCTAGGAAGTATTAAGTGTCTGAGACCAGATTTGAACTCGGGTCCTCCTGAATTCAAAGCTGGTGCTCTATCCACTGCACCACCTAGCTGCCCCCTCCTTGCTCTTTTAAACCCAGTTACTTTTCTTTACAAATGTCATGTGAAACACAATTGTTTGTGTTTTCTCCTCCATTACAATGTGACCTTCTTGAGAACAATGATAATGTTTTTGCCTTTCTTCTCATGTCCAACACTTAAAACAGTGTTTGGCATATAGTAAATATTTAATTTTTGCCTTTCTTCTCATGACCAACACTTAAAACAGTGTTTGGCATATAGTAAATATTTAATAAATTTTTTTTGGCTGACTGGGAGATAATGACATTTAAATAAAGAAGTTATGTTACCAGGACTCTAGCCAGGCCAAAACATCTCTTCCCTGGATATGTACATATCCCATATTTGAGGGCAAGAGGATAGAAAAGAATGCTTTGTTTTTTCCAGAGAGGAGAGAGATTTCCTTTGGTGTTCAGAATTCAGACTTGGGCAACTGACCTCCTGAATTGAGCTCTCCATATTCTCTGCTAAAAGAAGTAAAAATGGACTTTTCTTTCAGATTTCTATTCCTTGACCTCTTCATCAATCAACAGGAATTAGAAAGTAAATTTTCCTAGTCCTAAATGTACCATTTTATAATCCAATGCCTCTTGCCAGGGACATACTGTTCTATGTCTAGGAAGATAGAGGGGGGGATACTGTATAACAATGTCTTACTGACTTGTAGGGAGCTAAGGCATATACACATGGTTAATAGTTAAAAAGTAATGTACAATAGTAATATAAGAGAGGTCCCCAAGTAATAATAGCACATAGTGAATAACATATTGATGGTATAAACAATGTAGGCAGCTGGGTAGAAATAGCAGATAGAACCATTAGCCTGGAGTTAGGAAGATTTGAGTTCAAATCTAGCTCAGATATTTACTAACTAGGTGATGCCAATGTTAATTTGTTTGTCTCAGTATCCTTCACTGATAGGGGATAGTAATAGCACCTCTCTCCCTGTGTTGTTGTGAGTAACAAATGAAATAATATTTGTAAAAACATTCAATCTAGTACCTAGCTATAGTAGGTGCTATATAAATGCTTATTTCCTTTTCCCCCTGCCTTTATATTACTATTTTGAGAGGTATTCAGGTGGACTAAAACCTCTGGTATGAAGGCCTGCAAAGCCCTTTTCATGGCTGCCCATCTACCTTTGGTGTCCACCTGATTCACCCAAAGCTCACCTATGGCTCCAGGAAACTGTAGCATATATGGCAGCCATACTCAGGCTTAACAGACAGGCTGAACTAGGTTAAGGGTAACTGACAGACTTGTCTGTGAGTTAGGGAATGTCTATATCAACCATGTGAAGATTTTCCCCAGTGGAATGGGCAAATGAGAAACAGTTTGTTCCAATGGCCGAAAAGGAGGCTGAAGCAGGTGCTGTGGAGTGCTTTGACCAGACATTGAAAGGGCCAAGGTCATCTACCACATCCTGGGCCACTCCCACTCATCTTGGCTTTTGTCTTGCCACTGGATTTCAGGAAGGGAGAGTGAGCCTGATGCCTCTGTGCAACTTTGCCTCACCTAATCCAATTCAAGCATTAGTCAAGACATTGCTGTGATGTCTTGTTCCTTTTTCCTCCTTGAAAATGAAGGACAAACAGAAACAACTGGTATTATTACTACTACTACTTAGTATTTACATAGTGTTTTCAAGTTTGTAAAGTGCTTTACAACAACTCTGTAAACAGGTGCTGTTGTCATCTTCATATAACAGATGAGAAAACTGAGGCTGAAAGTACTTAAGTAACTTACCCAGGATCATAAACAATCTAAGGTAGGATTTGTCTTTCTGAAAGTGTAGCAGTCTAAGGAGAGAAGGGAATGGGGAGAAGTAGCCTTAGAAGTCTTCCTTCTATGATCCAAGTCATTATTAATCAGAGACCAAATTAAGACAACTCTGAGATACCACTACACATCTGTCAGATTGGCTAGAATGACAGGGAAACATAATACAGAATGTTGGAGGGGATGTGGGAAAACAGGGACACTGATACATTGTTGGTGGAATTGTAAATACATCCAGCCATTCTGGAGAGCAATTTGGAACTATGCCCAAAAAGTTATCAAACTGTGCATACCCTTTGACCCAGCAGTGTTGCTACTGGGCTTATATCCCAAAGAAATCTTAAAGAAGGGAAAGGGACCTGTATGTGCAAAAATGTTTGTGGCAGCCCTCTTTGTAGTGGCCAGAAACTGGAAACTACGTGGATGTCCATCAATTGGTGAATGGCTGAATAAATTGTGGTACATGAATATTATGGAATATTATTGTTCTGTAAGAAATGACCAGCAGGAGGATTTCAGGAAGGCCTGGAGAGACTTACATGAACTGATGCTGAGTGAAATGAGCAGGACCAGGAGATCCTTGTATACTTCAACAACAATACTATATGATGATCAATTCTGATGGACGTGGCCATTTTCAACAATGAGATGAACCAAATCAGTTCCAATAGAACAGTAATGAACTGAACCAGCTACACCCAGCAAAAGAATTCTGGGAGATGACTATGAACCACTACATACAATTTCCAATCCCTCTATTTTTGTCCACCTGCATTTTGGGTTTCCTTCACAGGCTAAATGTACACTATTTCTTTTTGTACAGCAAAATAACTGTTTGGACATATATACATATATTGTATTTAATTTATACTTTAACATATTGAACATATATTGGTCAACCTGCCATCTGGAGTGGGTGAAGGAGAGGAAAAATTAGAACAAAAGGTTTGGCAATTATCAATGTGGTAAAATTACCCATGCATATATCTGGTAAAGAAAAACTATTATTAATTAAAAAAAAAAAAAGAAGAAGTCTTCCTTCTGTAGATGAGACAGGAGTAAAGGACGTTTAGGACAAGGAACATAGGAAGAAGAGGCTTTAAATGGGGGAAATTATATGAGCAATTGAAGGAGAGGTCCAAAAGACAGTAAATAAATTTGTTTTCTTGAAGAGATGCATTCACACAGGGAGTGATTTCTTCTAAGATTATCAGCCACCAGACCTTAATCTTATTGGTATCATTAAATTGTCTAAAACAGAAAGTAAGAAGCTTAATCTTTAACTTAGCCACCTCAAGCTTTCCTAAATTGAGGTCAGCTGCTTTCATTTGGGGATCAGAAAAGGCCAGTATTGGAATGTGGAAACCTATTCTTACCTGTTTGAACTAGATGCAGCCATAATTTTGATAGCAACAACTTGGTCTAGGTCACATTGGAAAAAAAAAAAAAGTGACCACATTTTTTATTGATGCCTTTTGTTCTTATATCACAGCTATATACACTGCCTCTTACTCATCATAATGCCCAGGGCTTAATACTGTTAGTACATAGTAAGCACTTAAAAATGTTCATTGACTTGATTCATTATGCCTAGGAAAACCCTTCTCTCTGACAAAGAAAAATAAGGAAAAACATTTGATAGTCACTGCAGATAGTACATATATAAATTATTCTGTATCTTGACTTTCTACTGGGAGTGAGGGGTTTCATTATCTATTCTCAGAAATTTTAATTGGTTTATCAATTTCTTAGAGTTTGATTTTATTTTAGTATTTTATCAATTACATTATTGTAGTCATTAGGACAATTCCTTTTGTTGTTAGTTCTACTTTATTATGAGTCAATTTATTCAAATCTTTGGTTCTTGTTTTCATGTTGAATTGTCTAATTATTTGTATGAGAGATTGTGCTAGATAACAATTTTTATTATAAGTAATAAGCAAAAGAAGCCCACAACTCTAATGATTTTAAGGGGTGGAGGGGCAGCTAGGTAACACAGTAGATAGAGCATCAGCCCTGAAGTCAGGAGGACCTGAGTTCAAATGTGACCTCAAACATTTAACACTGCCTAGCTGTGTGATCCCGGGCAAGTCACTTAACCCCAATTGCCTCAGCAAAAAATAAATAAATAAAGAGTGGGTAAACTCCTTTCATTCTGCATTCTATTCATGCTATTAAATTCCATTTAAACTCTATTCACTTTAAATTTCTCAGTCCTTTGATTTGCAGGAATTTTGGAAATTTGTAGAAGGACACAACCTTTATTTCAACTTACAGAAAATAGTAGAGGCAAAAAAGATTCACAAAAACTCTAAAAGAGATATTAAAAACAAAACAACCAAACTTGGAGTTGCCATTCTGACATTTTAGTGAGTCCCAGATGGGCCACCCTTCTTATGGCTTAAGAAAAGTCAAGGTCTTCTATACCCCTCCCAACAATTTTTGTCTCAGATGAAAAAATATCTAGGTTCTATTCTGTCCTGGTAGAACCTTTAAAATATAAGAAGGACATAAAGAATAATTAGGACCCCCTAGCAGAAATGAACAAGAAGAGAAATTGACCATCAAAAGGAGAAAGCATTAGACAAGTATGCACTGAGACCATAACAACCTTCATATTTAAGGAATCATTGCTTCAAGGAGAATTAATTTTTTTAAGTGTAAGGTATTTTTTTTCCTAGTAATTTGCATTTTATACAGAGTTATCTTCATAATTTTGTAATGTCTGTAAGAAAAGTAGTATTATTCCCTTTTTACAGCTAGGGAAACTGATTTTTGGAAGTTAAGTCGCTTGTTTGATAACATACAACTAGTAGGAAAGGTCCAGCACTGACCCAGTCTAACAATTAAAAAAACAATTCTTTAGGCCCACGTTGGTGCTTCCCTAAGAGCATATAAGACAAAGATCCTATCTCCATGAATGAAAAATGAAAAAGATGGTCTTTAGAGGGGAATTCTTCAAGTTCTATAATAGAAGAAGGAAATCAAATACTGCCAATAATAATTTTCATTCCTTATTTTTGAGGGTGGGTCTCTGGAAAAATCTCTTGCTTTGGACTAGAGTAGAGGTCTTAGTTGTGGTATAGTGGAATGAGCCTTGCCACTGGAATCCTGGAACATAAAACCTTACTCTGACACTCAGCCCCTATGTGACCTTGGCCTCAATATCCTGCTCCATAAAAAGTGAAGATTGGACTAGATCATCTCTGAGATCCTTTCAATTTCTAGGTGATATTATTAGACTAAAGAACTTGGAAATGAGGATGACTATGTTGCAAGGTCAGCAGCAATCCTTGATCACACCTTTAGATCCATTTCCTGTTCTCTTGAGAAGGCCTGTGCCAGAGGTCATAGGTCTCTGATAATCTTTTTTGAAAAATTATAAAACTTTATAACCATCAACAAGGACAAATAACCAAATAAACTCATAAAATAAAGAATAAAATCATATTTAAAATAATAAACTGCCAAATTATTCTAATTTATTATAAGGAAATCATAATTTAATACTTAATTTGGGAAACTTCCCCAGCAATTCACACTCACAGATTAAGTTTCCCAGAAAGTGGCTGTTTCTACTCTTGGAGTTCAAAAGTAACCCTGTTGGACTGTATTTCCAACATTGTACATTCAAATCCCTACTGAAATGCCTTCCATTAACAATAGTCACATTGATAATGAGATTGACACATGAATTGCCAGAGCAAGCTCAGTGTTTGAGAGACTCAGGAGGAAAGTGTGGCAGAAGAAAGGTATTAGACTGACTACAAACTGGAGGTCTACAGCACCATTGTGCTGACCTCATTGTTGAATGCCAGTGAACCCTGGACAGTCTACCAGCTCCATGCCAGGAAACTGAATCACTTCCATTTGAATTGTCTTAGGAAGATTCTGAAGATCATCTGGCAGGATAAGGTCCCAGACACTGAGGTCCTTTCTCAATCTAAACTGCCAAGCATTTCAACTTTACTGCAGAGAGCACAACTCTGTTGGACTGGCCATATTGCTCAAATGCCAAATGTATACTTGTTAAAAAGACTATTTTATGGAGAACTCACCCAGGGCAAGCTCACATAAGATGGTCAGAAAAAGCAATGCAAGGCACCTCTTAAGAACTTTAGAACTGATTGGGAGACATGGGAGACACTGGCACAGGATTGCCCAGTATGGTGTGCCCTCACCAGAGAATGTACTGTGCTTTTTTTTTTTTTTAATGGCTTTTTATTTACCAGATATATGCATGGATAATTTTACAGCACTGGCAATTGCCAAACCTTTTGTTCCAATTTTTCCCCTCCTTCCCCCCATCCCTTCCCCCAGATGGCAGGTTGACCATACATGTTAAATATGTTAAAGTATAAATTAAATACAATATATGTATACATGTCCAGTTATTTTGCTCAGGTACTGTGCTTTGTGAGCAAAGCAGAACTGAATTAGCTTAGAAGAAACGCAAAATACCCAAAGTTAGAGAAGCCATCTCAAATGTTCAGAGGATCTATTTGTGTTCAACCTGTGGCAGAGCATTCTGAACTCCTATTGGTCTGATCTGCCACAGACTTGACTAACATAGTGATGTCATTTTGGTCGTCTTCAAGAACGAGGACAACTGATGGACTAACATATTTATAAATAGGGCAATATTTAAGAGGTCAAAAAATACAAAAGCATTCACTGGATTAATCAGTAACCTCCGGGTGAGGGTATAATCATTCCTTTTCAGGAAAGTAGAGAAAAGGAAAGATGGTGCTGGAGATTGTAACCAGGTGCCTGGAAAATGAAAAGCAGAAATATATGAGTTCCTAATGACACTGAAGACTGTAGACCCCAACTTTTTTTGTAATAAGCTATCTAATCATTCCTTGTTTTTCTGCTTTATAGGACAAACTTGGCATTGATTCATTCCACCGGGAATGTCTTTGTTACTCAAGCCATCATGACAAAGATTGGCCTTGACCTATCCTTTGGAAGGACAAAGATTGCCTGGAAAATGCTATATCTCATTTTTCTTCACTCCCAATTAATCATTTTTTTTCCCCCCTGAGGCTGGGGTTAAGTGACTTGCCCAGAGTCACACAGCTAGGAAGTGTTAAGTGTCTGAGACCAGATTTGAACTCAGGTCTTCCTGCACATGCTTAGGATGTCAGGTATGGCTGCTGCCTGAACTGTTAGTTAATTAATTTATTTATTGAGTACATATTAAATCCAAAGCCTCCTTTAAAAATATTTTTTAAATGTTACATTATCTTATGCTTTTATATCAAAATCAATTCCCTTTGAATCAGTTTCTTTCTTTTCCTTCTCCTCCTTCCCCCAGCAAACCCTTCCTTGTAACAAAAAAACCCAAAAACATTAAGCAAGAATAACTGATACCACAACTATGTTTGATGGTATATACTGCATTTCATACCTATAGTCTTCTTTATCTCTGCTGAGAGAAGGCAGGGGTGTTTCATTTTTAATTTTAAAAAGTCAGAGTTGGATTCAGAGCACATTTTAAACTGAAAACTCTAAGTAATATTGGGTAGATACATATCCCGATAGCCTCAGGAGTTTTTAGCCAGGGTATGAAAATATGCTTTAAAAATAATTTGATAACCATCTTTATTGTAATTGATTTCTTTTATAATGTTAAATATTTTATTTTATTTATAAGGAAGAAATGTTTTTGGCTGTTGTTTTTGTTTGGCCCATGTAAGTTATATATGACCCATATGATGTAACTTGAAGGGAGACAAGGATAGATCTTTCTAATATCTCTTCCTCCTACCCTTTTTGAAGGAAAACCCATTCCTATCTGGAAGAAAAGCAGAAGGTTTTGACCAGAGGCTGACTACTCTGCTTCTTCATAGAGAAGAGACGCTGGGCTAGAATTATACACCTGCTTCCTAAAATATTGTGCTTTAGAATAAGTACATAAGTATCTCAATCTGAATTCTATAACAGCAAACTTGGGATAAGGACATGATAGGGATTGCCAGCTTCTTTATATGTCTGCTTTTTCCCAGACAATTTCTCCTTTGTTGTTATTTGTCCTTCACTTTTTTTTTTTTTTTTTTTTTAATATTTTATTTTTTACAGTTACACTTAAAACAAATCTTTTACTTTGCTTTTTAAAACTAAGTTTTAGATTCTCTCCCTTCCTCCCTCCCACCCCCACTCATTGAGAAAGCAAAAGTGAAGTTATGCAAAATATTTCCATAAAATAGACTCTTTCTCCTTTCATAGAATCAATGTCTTATTAGACAGAATAAATTTTTTTTTTCTATTTGGCTTTCACTAATTTTACAGTCATATAGATAAGGAGCACTAAATAATTAATGAGGAGAGTGTCCCATACCATTGGTCCTTTGAGCCAAGGATCACATATGCATGTTATTCTGAAAAGGAAAAATAGACTTCACAAGATGGCTACAGAAGTTCCTGACATAAAAAAGTTAACCCTTCCATGCTTCATTCTTAAATATAGTGAACTTCTAATATTTAAATCATTGGGGGGGGGGGGGAAACAACTCATGCTCTCATTTTATTTTATTTTTTTTCTCATTTTATTTTGAGTAGATACTCCTGGCACTCAGGAAGCATGTAATAAATAGATTTTCATGCATGCTTCAAGGACTGGCCTTCACATCTATCCATGCTACAGAGAACATTTTAATTAAACTATTGGTATCTATTTGATTCTCAGTAACAGATTACACCGATTTTTTCACCTTGGATGAATTTGTAGTCACAATTTTATCCTGAGAACAATAACTTGAATTTGCATAGTACTTTATGATTACCGAATACTTTATGATTACCGTATGCACCATGTTAACTAATCATAGGATTTAGACTTGATAAGACCCTTAGAGAGCATCTTAAACTGTTTTGCTGATGAAGAAACTGAGGCCTAGGAAATTTAAAACTCACTGATTCTAAACTTCTCTTTCTATTCCATCATGTTTCCTGGATGATAAACCTCTGTATTCAATTAATAAACTGAAAATGTCAATGGATAGTAATTTAAAAACCTGGGATCATTACTATAAGGTCTTTCTTTTACTAGTTAATTGAAGGCAAATGTCCTTTTTGGGCTATGTCCTATGACATACTGATGAGAGTTAGGGAAGGGGGAACCCCTTTTTGGTTGGTGCAAAGATAGTTGCATGACAGCGCAGAGTCCCCTGTAAAAAGAATTTACAGGCCCGAAAATCTAGATTGATAAAAAGGTTTATTGTAGGAATTTGGAAGTAAAGTTAAAGGTAGAAAGACAAGAGGGCCAGAGGTAGTCGCTGGGCGGGGCAGGAACCCTTACATGGCCTGAAGGATACCATGTTTGGGGGGAAGGACTCCTGCAAAGAGAGAGCTCCAGTTTGGTTCTTTTATATCTAAAGGGGCTTGTGGGTGGTGTCCCAAATTGGCTCAGATCTGGTGGGTACTGGGACAGCCCGGTGATCAGGATTTGTAAATCAAAGGTCAGCCATGGGAAGGGGTGTTCTTAAAGGGACCTCAACCCCTATCAATACCATTCACTCATATAGTGTAATTGAAGAGCACCAGGAAAACTCCCAGGTTAACAGTAACTCTCCTCTCCAGGTATAAACTAACTGAAATTTCATCTTTAGAGATTTATTCCTTCAGGTTCTGAAGAAAAGACTATGTTAAAATGCAAATACTTCTGGCTGTGACTTAAGAAACTAATTCCCCCCCACTTCACCCCAAGGAAAAAACAGAAAAGAAACTAATTCCCTCAGGTGTAAGAGACTTATCAAATTTAGGAATGTGAGGCAGCATAAGAGCATTGGATTCTGCCTCAGGGGAAGGGACCCCATTCCCAAGAACAGTTTCATCCTTATCTAAAAACCTATTGAATTCTATTCAAATTCTAACCCTGGCTGAAACCCAAAGCCAACCTGGGACTCCACCCACGAGCCCCTTCAGATTGTCCAAAGCCTATAGTATAAAAAGAGCCAAACTGGAGTCCATTCTTTGCAGAGGTCCCAAACATGGCATACTTATGCCGGCCATCTCAAGGATTTCTGCCCACCGGAACCACCCTGGCTCTGGTGTCTTCCTACCTTTTAACCTTACTTCCAAACCCCATAATAAACCTCTTTTATCACTCTAGGTTTTCCAGTCTGTAAATTCCTTTACAGAGGACTCTTGTGTGGCTACTAGACCTCATTTAACTCTGTATCTTTGCACCAAATCCAAAGGGGTTGCAGGGGATCTCTATTTGACTCCCTGTTCCCGGAACCTGCCACTAGACCTCAATTAAACCTAATTTCATTTAGGTGCCCCAAGAAATCTAGATACAGGGCCCATCCTCCCTGGATATATATATATATATATATATATATATATATATATACACACATACATACACAATATGTATATCCAAGGGCAAATCAACTCCCATAGAAATTCTAAATTCTCATTCAATTGAGGAATCCTGGTCTGATCAGCTCGGAGCTGTCCCAGCCCTCCACTAAGATGCACATATCACAGCTTCCTCAACTAAGCTCTTTGCAGAAGGCCTAAAGTATTTTGCTCAGCTGCTAGGACCCTTGCCCACTGATTCTCCCAGCATAAAATTCCATTTCTCAATAGAACTTTGCCACTATAGAAGTCAGTCTCTTAGCAAACTGATTTCTATCCAAAAATAAACTTTCATTTTGCAATTAACAATTCTGGAATAAGTGAATTCTTTCACTTTTAAACCTGTGCCCAATTAAAGGCGATATTGTAACAACTCTCTTATTGTCACTAACCTCATCACCACCAGGAATTGAGGAGATAGGTCAAAAAGAGATAGCCCAAGATACAGGAAATTCCTGTCTTAGAAGAGGCTAAAGAGATAATTTGAGACACAAATGAAATTCCTGTCTTATTTACAAATATCTCCTGAACTTCTTGGATAACATCTCTGTGCAAATGTTGTTTTATGATCCTGGTTATATATAAAATGAATTTCTAAAATTGTTTTCCTCACACTCGGTTTATCCTTGCCTTGTGCCTGCCAACTTGTTCTGGCGTCCTGGCCCTTGCCAGGCACTTTGGCCTTTCTGGAGGCCAAATGCCTGTCTATCCCTTTACTATCAATAAAGACTTTGTTTTGATACAGCATTGATAGTGAATTCATTTGCTATCTGGACCTGCCCTTGGTTACTTTGGGGAAGGAGAGAAAGGTAATCAGACAACCAGAAAAAGAGCTGATCCATCTCAGCTTAAAGCCTCAATTTCTTCTCATCAAATAGCACTCACTTCTCAGGGTTGTTGTGAAGATTATGTGAGATAACTTTTGTATATTACTTTTTAAAACTTGAAATATTATGGAAAGGTGAGCTGTTTAAAGGTTCAAAATGAACTTACCTCCCCTGGGCAATGCAGTGAGATGAATAGTGCATGTAGTGATAGAGTCAGATAAGGGTGACTGGGGAGGAAATTGAAGCTCAGTTACTGAATGACTTTGCCCAAGGATATAAAACTAGTAAGTCTACTTTACTGGATTCTCAAATCAACTTGCTGACCTCCAATCTCACATCTCCAACTGTTTTTCAGACATCGTAAATTGGATGTCCAGTAAATACCTTAAACAATATGTTTAAAATTAAACTCATTATCTTTCCCCCTAAACCCTACCTTCTTCCTATATCTCTATTACAGATAAAGGGCAATACTATTCTTCATCTCTGGAATATAACCCCTTCTCTGACACTGTTACCAGTTTAATTATTTTTTGTCTTGCCCTACAATAAACTGAAACTCAGCCTGAAGTCAACCTGGGACTCCACCCACGAGCCCCTTCCGATTGTCCAAAGCCTATAAATGATAAAAAGAGTCAAACTGGAGTCCACTCTTTGCAGAGGTCCCAAACATAGCATCCTTATGCTATGTCAAACCATGTCAAGGATTTACATATTGTGAGAAAAACAAATACCTATATTGTTGGGGTCCAAAATATCTCTCATTCCACATCCTGAATCCATTATCCCATTCTCTCTCCTGTTTGGAGGTGAGTAGACCTGTTTATCAACAAATCCCCTGGAATCATGTACCAGAGTTTTTTTTTTTTTTTTTTTTTGACAGTTACTTACTGCACTTTATAGATTATTGAAAGTATTCTCTTGTTTACTTTTTTTTACAATTCTTTGCTTTAATTATTTTGGCATTCATAATACTGGGACTGGCTGAACAGTACGACCTGGGCATATAATACCCCTTTTCAGAGATTTGCCTACATTCAACACACACACACACACACACACACACACACACACACATACACATACTACAAATAGAGAGAAGAGCTTTTTTAATAAGTATAGTTACAACCAAATACTAGATGATAAAAATAGTTTTCCATTTCCTGGTTATGGTGGTGGTTAGGCAAATAGTATGAGGGAAAATTGACAAGTTACAGGATGTATTGCAAAGGACACTGAGATTCTAATGATGTAGTTGCTGCCTTTTAACTAGCTGTATAATCTTAACAAAGTAACTTAAGATCTCTTTGGACCTCAGTTTCCTTTGTACGATGAAAAAATTGGTCGGTAACTTTTTTTAAAAAATAAAAATAACTTTTTATTTTTCAAAACACATGCAAAGATAGTTTTCAACATTCGCCCTTGCAAACCCTGTGTTCTAATTTTTTCCCACTTTCCTCCTCTAGACAGCAAGTAATCTTAATATGTTAACTGTGTAGTTCTTCTAACATATTTCCATATTTATCATGCTACACAAGAAAAATCAAATCAAAAAGTTTAAAAAATGAGAAAGAAAAAAAATCAAGCAAACAACAAATGGTAAAAATATTATGTTGTGATCCACAATTGATGCTGTTTGAGTGGTCTAGATTCCTGGTGTTCTCAACGTTAGTGGCTATAAGAGAGTTATTAAGAATCCCCTTTAAATCAGCCGCAGGTTTTAGGAGTAAAAGAATTCACTCATTCCCAAATATTAGTTACAAAATGAAAGTTTGTTAGATAGAAATCAGTTTACCCAGAGACTAATTTCTATAGTGGCAGATCTATGGAAAAAGGAGTTTTGCACTGAGAATGTAGTTCTCAGTGGACAGAAGATCCTGGTAGTAAAGGGAGCTGCCAAGATCCATCTTCAAAGACTAGTTGATGGAATCTTATTATATTGGGTGTTTTGGTAGGAGCTGGGACAACCAGAGCAGAGCAGAACTAATGTGGGTGTGATCCCTTTAAGATTCCTTTCTGATTCCCAACCCCCATGGCTGACAAATCTTGGTCAAAAGTACCCTTTTGAATTCCAATGGGAGATATCCAGGCTCTCCTAGCCCATAGGGATCTGAGCTAACTTGGGTTGTTCTCCCCCCCCCATTCTAATGCTGCTCAGGTTTCCCAACCCCCACTCCAAGCACAATTTCCTCCTTATCTAAAAACCCATTGAATTCTATTCAAATTCTAACTCTGGCTGAAGCTCAAGCCAGAAGCCAACCTGAGACTCCATCCACAAGCCCTTCAGATTATCAAAAGCCCCTCTGTTATAAAAAGGGCCAAACTGGAGTCCACTCTTTGCAGAGGTCCCAAACATGGCATCCTTATGCCGGTCATGTCAAGGGTTTCTGCCCACCAGACCAATGGTTCCGGTGCCCTTTTTCTCTGCCCTCAACTTTACTAACTAAACCTTACCTCCATAAACCTCTTTTATCAATCTAGGGTTTTGGGTCTGTAAATTCCTTTACAGAGGACTCTTGTGTGGCTACTAGACCTCATTTAACTCTGTATCTTTGCACCAAATCCAAAGAGGTTGCAGGGGATCTCTATTTGACTCCCTGTTCCCCGAACCTGCCACTAGACCTCAATTAAACCTAATTTCATTTAGATACTCCTTACCTAGTTCTCATCAGAACCAGTGGGGGCTGGAAGAGCCCAAGATGGCTCAGATCCAGGAGGGGTTAGAACAATCTGGATCTCCTATTGGAATTCTTTTTTTTTTTTAATAATCTTTTTCTAAAATTAATTTTATATTTATAACATTTTTTGACAGTACATATGCATAGGTAATTTTTTTTTTTACAATATTATCCCTTATACTCCCTTCTGTTCCGAATTTTTCCCCTCCTTCCCTCCACCCCCTCCCCTAAATGGCAGGCATTCCCATATATATTAAATATATTATAGCATATGCTAGATACAATATATATATGTGCAGAACCGAATTTTGCTGTTGTTGTTTCAATGGAAGAATTGTATTCGGAAGGTAAAAATAATCTGGGAAGAAAAACAAAAAACAAAAATGCTCACAGTTTACACTCATTTCCCAGTGTTCCTTTTCTGGTTGTAACTGATTCTGTCCATCATTGATCAATTGGAATTGGATTAGCTCTTCTCTATGTTGAAGATATCCACTTCCATCAGAATACATCCTCATACAGTATCATTGTTGAAGTGTATAATGATCTCCTATTTCTGCTCATTTCACTCAGCATCAGTGTATGTAAGTCTCTCCAAGCCTCTCTGTATTCCTCCTGTTGGTCATTTCTTACAGAACAATAATATTCCATAACCTTCATATACCATAATTTACCCAACCATTCTCCAATTAATGGGCATCCATTCATTTTCCAGTTTCTAGCCACTACAAAAAGGGCTGCTACAAACATTTTGGTACATACAGGTCCCTTCCCTTCTTTAGTATTTCCTTGGGATATAAGCCCAGTAGTAGCACTGCTGGGTCAAAGGGTATGCACATTTTGATAACTTTTGGGGCATAATTCCAGATTGCTCTCCAGAATGGTTGGAAGCATTCATAGTTCCACCAACAATGCATCAGTATCCCAGTTTTCCCACAGCCCCTCCAAAATTCATCATTATTTGTTCCTGTCATCTTAGCCAATCTGACAGGTGTGTAATGATATCTCAGAGTTGTTTTAATTTGCATTTCTCTGATCAATAGTGATTTGGAACACTCTTTCATATGAGTGGAAATAGTTTCAATTTCATCATCTGAAAATTGTCTGTTCATATCCTTTGACCATTTTTCAACTGGAGAATGGCTTGATTTCTTATAAAGTCAATTCTCTGTATATTTTGGAGATGAGGCCTTTATCAGAACCTTAACTGTAAAAATGTTTTCCCAATTTGTTACTTCCCTTCTAATCTTGTTTGCATTAGTTTTGTTTGTGGAAAAACTTTTTAATTTGATGTAATCAAAATTTTCTATTTTATGATCAATAATGATCTCTAGTTCTCCTTTGGACACAAAGTCCTTCCTCCTCCACAAGTCTGAGAGGTAAACTATCCTATGTTCCTCTAATTTATTTATGATCTCATTCTTTATGCCTAAATCATGGACCCATTTTGATCTTATCTTACTATGTGGTGTTAAACTAGGTCCATGCCTAGTTTCTGCCATTCCTATTGGAATTCAAAGGGCTGATTTTTGACCAGGATTTGTAATTGAATTAAAGGTTCTGACATCCTGGAAAGACAACTTGGCTTGGCTTGGCTTGGCTTGGCTTTATGCCTCAGCCAGGAGAGGCTAGGAATCTGAAAGGAATCACAGATCAATAGGAAATACAGTTTCTTAAAAGGACCACAACCTACTTCATAGTCAATCCTCAGTCCTTTCTGGTTGCAGAAGGCTCTGCCCATTACAAATCTATTGGGATTGACCTTAATCTCCTCATTGTTGAAAAGAGCCAAGTCCATCACAGTTGATCATCATTAAATCTTGTTGCTGTGTGAAAAATGAAAAGCAATTATTATATATAAAAAAGTTAACTAGCTCATTTTTTTCATTGTAAAAAGGAAACAGATCCAAAGAGATCTCAAATTACTTTGCTAAGATCATACAGCTAGTTTATATACTAATGATTTTCACACCCTTTTTCACTTCCTCCGTTCATGCACATATTCTTGGAATCGTTTTATTTTGTTTCTTAAGTCGCTTTGAAACATTCTAAACAAACAACAGTCAATTCGGAATACTTCAGGGGGATACTGACAATCTTTCCAGGTACACATGGAACTCCCATCAAAGCTGGACTACTGTGGTCCTTAAGATCTAGGCTTGGACTCCTGGGGGTTGGAGCTAGGAACTGGTAGTTTCCTTCTCTTTCAAAAAGGAAACAGCAGGAAGGTAAGAGGACTAGTTTTAGCTTCATTTTGGGGTCTCAAAGGAAGAGTCCTGCCAGCCCCCCAGGGCTTAGATCTGGAAGAAATCACCTAGTCCAGCTCCTTAATTTCAGAGGTGGCGGAATTTCTGGCCAAAGATGCAAAGTTAAGGATCACGAAGTGGCAAGCAAGACGCCGGGCGAGGACACAAACCTCGGGGTTCTGGCTCACCAGCATGGGTTTTTTCTGCTGCACTACATTACTTCCTGCCAAGACGATTTCCCCTCCTCTGCAAACCTAGGGGAGGTAGGGCCTGCCTGAAAGAGCTTTCTCCCTTTAAAGGGCTCCTCTGCATCCCATAACGTTGGACTACTTCGGCTTCAGATCGAAATCCCCAGATTTCCTCTGGCCCCACACGGCAGCGGAGCAAAGTGAGGGTACTTGATTGCAATCTTCCCCATTAAATTGTGAGCTCTTTAATGGCAGCTTCTCTACTACCTTTCTTTTCTTTTTCTTTTTTTTTCTTTTTTTTTTTTTGGTACCTCCAGAATTTAACACAGTGTTTGGCACATTTCAGATACTCCTCAATTCCTCATTGACTCGAAGAGTCAAGTGCAGCAATGCCGTGGCAGCCTCTGGGCTGGAGGCTTCTCCTAGTCCCCCTCCCCCAAACAAACAAAAAATAAAACCTTCCACAATCGAGACAAGCTTAGTTCCTTCATCCCGAGCGACCACCCAGCTCGGATTTATGTACGGGGGAACTTCCCGCCTGTGCCACGGGAAAGAGATCAGCCTTCATTCATCGCCCCCGGTGCTGCGGACACAGTGCCGAAGGGTGGGGAGACAAAGAGAAGCAGAAAATAACCCCAGCTGTCAGGGAGATTCCTGTTGGACCGTGGAGAATACGTGAAAATGTGGTTTGCTGGCTTCCGCTGCCCCTTTCAGCAGGCGGCGGATCACACCAGCTCTGGGAGCTGCAGGAAGCCGGCCCGGCGGCTCCGGGCCAGTCTGGGCCAGCTGGTCTACGGCAGAAGCCGGCCCCACTTCCACCAATGGGAGGCAAGCCGGCCGGGACACGCGGAGGGCGGGGTTTCCATGCGGACTGCGGTGCGAGCTGCTCGGGCGTCCCCAGAGCCTCTGTACGTCTGCAGCGTAGTTGCCGCTGCTGCTGGAGTCGCCGCTTCGTTGCCTGGGCCGCGTTCTCCGAACCGGAGCCCGATCTCCAGCGGGCCTCCGGTAAGTTCTGCGAGCTCGGTGCTCCCGGCTTCCCCGGGGTCGGAGAGAACCCGCGGGCCCTTTCCCTCCTCTCCTGCCCCGAGTTGGAGGGCTACCACTTGAGTTTGGCCGTGCGTGCCCCTCCGACCTGAGCAGCTCATGCTTACCGGAGAGCTTCTGCCTTTTATTTCCCGCCCGGCTTCAGGGACGGTCTAGCCTAGGTCTTGGGGAAAGAAAGCCCCGGATGGGGGCCCCGAGCTCCGGAGATGTAGGCGGGGTTGAACTTGGAATTCCTCCCAGGCGATCCCGGGCTGCCGCGCTCTGGTTAGTCTCGCAGCTCCCTGCCCCGGCCCTGGCCTCTCAGGGCTGGCCTGGTCCCGGCGTGGAGCGAGAGTGTTCATTCAGCCTGGTTCCCCTTGGCCCCCAAGAGAGGGTGCAGCTCAGGAGGTTGGGGGGGGGACAGGGCTGTGTCCTGTGGGTGGCCTCCGGACTGAGCGACGCCTGCAGCCGTGCCAGACACTATGCAGGTGCTCCCACGAGTATCAGGTCAGGACTCGGGGCCCTCATTTTTTGATTTATAGCATGCCCATTCAGCAGAACCTCTCACATTTGGGATATTATAAGCTATATGCATACTTTTTTTTTTTTTTTTTTTTTAATTAGAAGGCAACAGGGTTGTAATTTAGAGCGTTGGTTTGGAGTCAGGAGAACTAAGTTCAGATTCTGGTTCTGACACTTGATAGCTGAGTGACTGGGCAGGTCATTTAATTTCTCTGAACCTCCAGTCCACTTCTGTAAAATGGAGAGTTGAAAATTTAGGGGATATTTGACTCAAAACTTAAGGAAAACACCTTGTAAACCTTAAACTGTTAATTGAGTTATTAGCAGTATTATCAATAATAAATAAGCAATGCTTATCTGTATTATGGAGTTTACTTTTTTTTTTTTTTTTTTTTTTTTTTTTACTGGTTCCATTATTGTTATGTCTTATGTCTTAGTCCCAGCAGAGGGCTACACAGGTGGCTCAGTTTCCAGCTGTCTAGTCTTGACTCTCCCACTGGCTAATGAAGTTAGGTAAGCCATTTAATATTTCTGGGCCTTATTCATCTGCAAAATGAGTGAGTTGGACTAAACTAATGTGTCTTCCAGCTCTATATTTCTATGAGAAAGTTAGAAAAACACTTAACATTGTAATGGTAAGTAGTGATGGCAGAGAGATTTTGTATCTAAAATTATTGATTGCATCCTAGCCAAACTCCCAGTGTGATTGCTGAAAATCTGAAATTTTCACAAATTTAAAGATTAATTTCTTGTTTATTTTTGAAAGAATGGGTAATTCCTAGTCCGAGAAATATCTAAATCACACAGAAGTCTGTGAGTTCAGTTTAATTCAGCAAAACTTTATTAAGGATGTAGTTTGTACTAGTCTTTGAAGATGTAAAGATGAACAATGACAATGGTCCATGATATAACTTCTCTTAGAGTTCAATCTTGGGGTAAAATGTACACAGATAAGTTTGCAAGTTACAACGTTGATTCATCCAATACACAGGTCAGAACAATTAGGAATTCAAAAAATGAAAAGATTCCAGCTGGAAGGGATCTGGGAAACTTCCACAGAAGTTCAGTTTGGCTGGAATATAAAAATGAGTCTTGTGAAATATGTTAAGTTGAAAATAAATTGAATAGTTCTTTGAATTGCAACTATCTTACAGAGTGGATATGCATTTGAGTTTTTTGGGTTTTTTTATGTTTTTTGGTGGCTTTTGTGTTTATAAGTCATTTCCACCTTCCCTTCAAATTGAACCGTCCATTGTGGCCAAAAAAAAAAAAAAAAAAAAAAAAAAAAAAATTAAGAAAATATCCAATGTGGTCAACTACCACATCTGACAGTGTATTTAACATTTCATCCCCCCACATATGAGAGAAGACAGATATTATCTGTTCTCTGGGACCTTTGTTGGTTTTTAAGTTCCTTAGAACAGTTTTTTCATCTGCTCATTTACATCACTGTTGTCAATCAACAAACATTAAATGCCTCTCTGTGCTTGGCACTTAAATTCTGGGGATTAAAGGAAAGACAAGACAATCCATATTCTCAAAGAGTTCATAGTGTAATAGGAAAAACAACATGACAACTATGTACAAACAAGATATATACAGGGAAAACTGGAGATTATTGAAGGAAGACACAGCATTAAAGGGGGATCAGAAAAAGCTGTCACTGAATTTAAAAATCTAGTAAAGTGTGAGAAAACTAGAAAGCTAGGAGAGGATCAGATTGTCAAATAGAGGACTTTATATTTGATCCCTGAGTGACAAGGAACCAATAAACTTTATTAAACCAATTAATTAAATAAAATTAATTAAATATTAAACCAGTGAACTTTATTAAATAAGGGCAGTGATGTGGCCAAATCTGTGCTTTAGGAAGATTAATTTAGTAGCTTAAGAGGAGAATGGAAAGTGGGGAGAATTTTGAGGCTACTGAAATAGTTCAAGCAAGAGAAGATGAAATAAAGTGATAAATGTGTTATAGAAGAGAAGGGGGTACATTTTAGAATTGAGCAACTGAATGATTTCAGGCCTGTCAATATTTTCTGGGCAAGGAAAGTGGCCGTTTACAGGAATGATCTTACAGATGTAAAACTTAATATGATTTGGTAATAGAATGGGTATGGAGAGTGAGAGAGTATGACACTTGGAGGACTGGAAAGATAAGTTTGTAAGAGGGGACTATTGAAGGAAGCAAAATAATTCAGTTTGGGGCATGTTGAGCTTAAGTTGTTACTACATATATTGTTTTCTTTGGTCATTTGAAGGTTTTTGAATAGCAATTATGTGATAAAACTGGTACATTGGGAGGATCAACCAGTTATTAAATGCCACAGGCCCGCTGTTGTGCTAGTTGCAGGAGATAGAAAGACAAAAAAAAAAAAGAAAAAAAGAAACAATCCTTGTTTTCAAAAATATTGCATGCAAAATGGTAGGTATAAAGTGTGGTTGTGTGTGTGTGTGTGTGTGTGTGTGTGTGTGTGTGTGTGTGTGTAAAGCACATGACTTTAGAAGTGATATGAAGGGGAGAGACCACTTAGGAGGCTATTAAAATTTCAAGAGAGATTATGAAGATTAGCACTAAGTAATTGGACCATGAAAGAGATTGTGAAGGTAGAGTCAACACGACTGAGTGCCAGAGTAGATGGGTTAGTAAGAAAAATGAGTCCAAAGATAACTGCAAAGTTTCAAATCTGAGTGTTTGAGAGGATGAAAAGGCTAGATTTAGAGGTAAAAATGAATTTCCTTTTTTTTTTTTTTTTCATTTAAAAAATTATAGTTATTATTGGGAATACCCTTGTTACCATTAGTACTTTTCCAGAGAGTTAGAAAAGTAGTTAATTCTCAAATTCTTAAAGTAATTATTGCTCAGCACTGGACTAAGCACAGTGAAAGACACAAAGTATTTTTTTTTTAATTTTATTTAGAATTTTTTTTCCACAGTATATATGCATGAGTAAATTTTTTTAATAATATTATCCCTTGTATTCATTTTTCCAAATTATCCCCCCTCCCTCCTCTCCCTCCCCCCAATGACAGGCAATTCCATACATTTTACATATGTTACAATATAACCCAGATACAATATATGTGTGTAAATACCATTTTCTTGTTGCACATTAAGTATTAGATTCCGAAGGTATAAGTAACCTGGGTAGATAGACAGTAGTGCTAACAATTTACATTCACTTCCCAGTGTTCCTTCTCTGGGTATAGTTGTTTCTGTCTATCATTGATCAACTAGAAGTGAGTTGGATCTTCTTAATGTTGAAGATATCCACTTCCATCAGAATACATCTTCATACAACATTGAAGTGTACAGCGATCTTCTGGTTCTGCTCGTTTCACTCAGCATCAGTTGATGTAAGTCTCTCCAAGCCTCTCTGTATTCCTCCTGCTGGTCATTTCTTACAGAACAATAATATTCCATAATCTTCATATACCACAATTTACCCAACCATTCTCCAATTGATGGACATCCATTCATCTTCCAGTTTCTAGCCACTACGAAAAGAGCTGCCACAAACATTTTGGCACATACAGGTCCCTTTCTCATCTTTAGTATTTCTTTGGGATATAATCCCAATAACAGCAATGCTGGGTCAAAGGGTATGCACAATTTGATAACTTTTTGGGCATAGTTCCAAATTGCTCTCCAGAATGGCTGGATTCTTTCACAACTCCACCAACAATGTATCAGTGTCCCAGTTTTCCCACATCCCCTCCAACATTCATCATTATTTGTTCCTGTCATCTTAGCCAATCTGACAGGTGTGTAGTGGTATTTCTGAGTTGTCTTAATTTGCATTTCTCTGATCAGTAGTGATTTGGAACACTCTTAATGAATTTCCTTTTAAACATCCTGAATTTGAAGAGCTGACAGTTTCTAGGTGGAGATTGATATTCAAATTCGTTAGGCCACACCACCTTCGACTTGGAGAATTGAGTTCATTTGCATAAAGGTAATAATTAAAACTGTGGGAATGGTTGAGATGATAAAGGGGACAAATAGAAAAGAGAATTAAGGAAAAAGCCCACACTAAAGGAGCAAGAAGGAGAACTAGAAAAAATGAAAAGAAGTAAGTAAGAGAGAGGTAGGATGACTATGAAGATCCCAGTGGGATTTTCCTAAGACCATTCCCTGGACCTCTTCTTTGGTCTTTATATAAAACTATTGTTTTATTTTTCATCTTTTAATTAAAGCCCCAGTATATTGCTTTGTATATAATGGACATTTAATAAATGGTTTATTGAATTGTGTTTGACCTATAATAAGGGCCTAATAAATACTTGTCAATAGACTGGATAAATTGATAAATTGAGTGAGAGAAGTGCAAGGGAAGTGAAGACCCTGCCAAGAAGGAAGACAAGTGAATTATAGTATCAAATGTTACTGAGTTAAGGAAGAACTGAGAAATGTCCCCTGAATTTGAAAGATCATTGGTGGTTGTGTAAAGAATAATTTGAATAGAGTGGAGGTCAGGTATAGCAACAAGACTGAATGGATTTGAGAAATGAGGTTGGTGAGGAAATAGAGGCAAGTGGTATAGATGGTCTGGTCTTTCTAGACTAGTAGGGGTGAAAGGAATAGAGAGGAAGATTTAAGTGTTGTTGTAGGGAGAGTAGAAGTAGTCCTTAGAAAGGAAGATATTGCAGATGAAATTGAAGTTATGAATAGCAGAAGGTCCTGAAGGAGATAAGAGGTGATTAGAATAAGGATATAAAGGGTCAAGTTTTGGCAAGGAGGGGCAGAGAAGAATCACTTCATTCTTTAAGACCAGAAAAGAGGGAATAGGTGAAGAGTGGGCTACAGGTTTTTAGGTATCAAAAAGGGGATATTGGGTATCTTAGGATGGCTAGTTTTAATCATTTCAGTAAAGCATAAAGTGGTGTCATCTGCTGAAAAAGAATTTCAAGGTTGGAAAAGTCTTTAGGAACGATCTTATCAAATGTACCCAAAATGAACTCTAAGAAGAATATACCACTTTTCTGAGGTCTTGCAATTGTTCATGGTAAAGCTGGACCCATCTTTTTGGCCCCCAGTTCAAGACCCAGTCTTATTTTTAGAGATTTAAAATTGTAAAGGACTTAATTTACAAAAAAGAAAACCGAGGGACATTGTAGGTGCTTAATGCATACTTATTTCCATAAGTCATTTATTTAAAGTCAAAGTTTTTCCACTCTAGTCTATCTTGTATTTCACTGACTATTCCATGTGTATGATTTCTCTCCCTAGCTAGACTACGAAATTTCTAAAGGTTAAGAATTGTATTTCCTCATCTTCAGTGTACCCTGGCACACACTGGGCACATAATAGTGTTTGATAAATACATGCGATTTATTTGTTGATTGTCTTGGTTTTGTTTTGTTTTCGGTTTTATGAAAGTAACCGGCCACTTTCCTTGCCCAGAATTTATTGACAGGCCTGAATCATTCAGTTGCTCAATTCTGAAAGAACTTCAGTGCCTCAGCTGTATCATAATTCTCTTAATCATCCAGAACAAGGTCTCTTTCTGCGGGTCCAGCCAGTTCAGCTGGTGATAATAACAGGCCCGATTTTGTCAGGGTCACAAATATTCAAAAAAAGTGCTAGAAGAAATGGAAGATAACATAGGAAATATTCTACAAAAATTGAAATAGATTAGCTTTGACTTACTTTGAATTAGATACTTTTTAGTGGAACTAGATGAAGAGAAAAGAGAAGAAAATATTATTTCTGATGAGGAAAATGTGAGAAACCATGGGATATGGAGGGTATAGGGAAAATGGTGAAGGTTGAGAAAATTAAAAGCACGGATTGAGCATAGGTTATATAAATAAATCTAACATAACTTGGATTTTCCTGCCTAGCAGTTCATTTATTTTTTTTTTATTTTTTTTTATTATATATATATATATATATTTTATAATATTATCCCTTGTATTCATTTTTCCAAATTACTCCCCCTCCCTCTATTCCCTCCCCCCGACGACAGGCAATACCATACATTTTACATGTGTTACAATATAGTCTAGGTACAATACATGTGTGTGAATATCATTTTCTTGTTGCACAATAAACATTAGAATCCGAAGGTACATGCAACCTGGGCAGACAGATATTTACATTCCCCTCCCTGTGTTTCTTCTCTGGGTGTAGCTACCTCTGTCCATCATTGATCAACTGGAAGTGAGTTGGATCTTCTTTATGTTGAAGATTTCCACTTCCATTATAATACATCCTCATACAGTATTGTTGTTGAAGTGTACAGTGATCTTCTGGTTCTGCTCATTTCACTCAGCATCAGTTGATTTAAGTCTCTCCAGGCCTCTCTATATTCCTCCTCTAGCAGTTCATTTATAAGATAGACTTTGAAAAACTGACAAGAGGAAAATACAACTAAAGATAATAGATGTACAAAAGAGGAGTTTTTATTCTACCAAAAAAAAAAAAAAAAAACAGTGATTCCCTTAAACTTGCTTTTTAATAGTTCGCTTTTTTCCCCTTCTATAGGCAGTTGTTTTTAGACATCTCCACTAAGAAAAATAAATTTAAAATAATTAAAAATATTTATTTAATAGCTGTAAAGGGTTTTAAATATAGACACTCCACAAAGCCTTATTCTGGATCTCTTGTTCTCCTCTGCAAGCTCTATTATTGTGTTTGTTCTGGATTGATAGTTCTCAAATCCCTAATGTCCAACTCTAATTTCTCTCCTGAGTTATAGTTCTGCATTATCAGCTGCCTACTAGACATTTTTTCCTGTATAGGATGAAGGAAGATTCCTTTCATCAGTGAAATCTACAGTCTATAATTTTTTTTTTACTCACAGTAATTAAGTAACTAGGGCACAGAGCACGACCCTAAACAAGTCACTTAACTTCTTGTCTCAGTTTCCTCATCTGTTAAATGAGCTGGAGAAGGAAATAGCAAACTACTGCAGTATCTCTGCCAAGAAAACCCCAGAGAAGGTCACAAAGAGTCAGATATGACTGGACAATCAGATTAAGTAACTTACATGCGTGGGATCACACAGATAGTTCATGTCAGGTTATTGAGGTGTAAGATATCCCACCAATCTTAGGGTCCACAGGTTGGTATCGCAGGTATGGTGAAAGAATTCGAATACTCCATTTGTCTCCAAATTAAGGGGCAAAGATTTATTATGCCTTTGGGCTAAGTTCCAAAAAAATTTAGCAAAGCACCTGGACCAAGAAGATAAATTTATAGGAAAAAGATAGAAAGACCAGGTATTTCATTATGACTTAGAGGTAGAATTGAGTAGTTTTAGAGGTAGAGTTGAGGAGTGGTTTGGTATTGAATTCTATGCCTTAGAAGTGGAATTGTACCCCATCATCGAATTCTTTGACTTAGATTGTCTCAGAAACTTTGTTATTACTGACTAACAGATTGTTCTCTGATAGCAAGCCTTGTTTGTGAAACTAGTGCATTTCCAAGGCCTTGGCGTTCTTGCTATCTCCTCCCTAGTTGCTACAGCATACCAGGGTCATTTGAATCTTCTTGTCTCTCCATGACCTGTTCTGTATCTACACTGATCTTACTTTACCAGATAATATTCAAAAAGAGATACTACAAAAGGATTGCCAAACAAGAGCTTATCCAAGCTTTATTGAACATAATATGTTCATACTGTTAATACTAAGGGCATTTCAAACTTATATCTATTCTCCCTCACATCCCTAAATTCATCTTTTTCTAAACTTCCAGATTTCTATTGAAATTCTTCTAGTCACTCTGGTTACCGATCCTTATCTCTTCCTTGCTGTTTTTAATTCCAAACAGCTTTGCCAGATCTTGTTGAGTCTACCTTCGGGATATCCTTTGTATCGCTCAATTCTCAGATACTTCATATTACTTTGGGACCTAGTCAATTCATTGTAGTAGTCTCTCTCTATGTATTGGCTGCGGTGTTCTTTTTAAAAAAGCACTCATTCAGGGGCAGCTAGGTGGCGCAGTGGATAGAGCATCAGCCCTGAATTCAGGCGGACCCAAGTTCAAATCTGGTCTCAGACACTTAACAATTCCTAGCTGTGTGACCCTGGGCAAGTCACTTAACCCCAGCCTCAAAAATAAAAAAAATAAAATACACTCATTCTCTCTCTACCACTTAAGATTTTTCTTTTTTCAAAGCACAGCTCTAAAACCCTTGCTCCCTTTCCTAATCCACTTGGTTATTTTCTTCTTCTTAAAATTACATTTTGTATTACTTTGTTTTTTTTTTATCTGCATAGGTAAGCAAAAACTGTATGGTATCAGTAGAAGATAAGCTTCTTGAGGACAGGGACTGTTTTGCTTTTGTTTTTATTCAGAGTTTTAGCATAATGCCTTTTGGGGTAAGTATTAATAAGTATTTGTTGAGTTGAATTGAATTTTTTTTTCTGACAAGGAAAAGCAACCACCCCACATTTTTCTTTCTACTGCAGATGTGGGACTCAGCCCTTCCCTGTATTTGTTGCTCTCTCTGTTCCCCACCCTATGTCCCCTGAACATCTTTATGAAGGACCACTACAAGATAGTTTATGAAATTCTCAAATATGTTGTAAATTTTCAAGCCTGTTAATGCTGTTATTAATTAAATAAGAAGAGATAATAATTGGATCATATCCATTTAAATGATTGCCAGCTGTATACTTTCGCTCCTTTTGATGGAAGCACAATCTTTGAAGATGGTTTAGTCATGGAAATTAGTAGCATATCCTGTGGAAAAATTCACCAGCCTTAGGATGTTTTAGAATTATAATACTAGGAAAGGGTGGGAGCAAAGGTCAAAGCTATTTTGAGAATTTCTATCCTCTTCCCAGCTAATTAAACTGTGGTAGAGCTGTGGGGGTTATTTATTTGTGGGTTTGTTTCCATGCAGCAACAGATAGATAATATGATGAAATCTTTTATGGTTCTTAAAACCTTTGGGGTAGACAGTGACATGAAAATATGGCTCCTTCCTTGTTTGGGTCTTTGTTTCATTGGCATCCTTCTGAAGGGTTTCTATCCAGATGAAAATAAAAGTTAATAATGACTTAGGGTCTTGAGCCACATGCCAGCAATAAGTCATCTTTAAAAACTGTGACACCTCAGAAAATAGTAGTAGTACAAGCCCTGGTTTGCAGATTTTGTTAAATAGTCATTAAATAATCTGCTGTTTGGCTCTTCTGTAATATCTCTTTGACTGCTATTTGGTAAATAAAGTTAAGACCAAGGTGGACAGACAGTTCTTAGATTCAAAAGGGGACCCTGACATGCACTACCTGCATGACTCTGGGCAAATTATTTAACTTCTTTGCATTTAAAAAAATTCTTGTGATTTTATTGGTGCAAGGAAACTTCCTCTACCTGTGCAGGTCAGCACCTGCTCTATCATGCATGGTCTTAAAGAGTTGTTTGGGACACTGAGAGACTAAGTTACTTGCCAAGGGTCAAATAGTCAGTTTGGTGTTGTTCCATGCTTCAGTTATGTCTCTGTGTGACCCCATGGACCGATTTTCTTGGCAAAGATGTGGAGTGGTTTGCCATTTCTTTCCTTTTCCGTATGCCCCCATTTTACAGATGACAAAACTGAAGCATTTTACAGGGTACACAGCCTAAAATAAAGCTGGATTCTAACTCAGATCTTCCTGAATCCAAGCCTGGTGCCCTGTCAGCTGCTCTGACTTAAATCCAAGTTTCCCTAACTGGAGACCAGTTCTTTATCCAGTATGCATTGCTTCTCAACATTTGATTAAAAAAAAATGGACTTAAGAAACATTGGCAAGCATCAACACTTCACTATACAAACAACAGAAAAGAGGCTTATATGCAACTCTCTAAGATTAAATTATACAGGAGTGGTATCAGTTGAAGAAATTCTTTCTGCAACAATGAAATCACAGGTCCAAACAAAACTCCCCCCAAATCTACTGATCAGTACAATTCATAATACTATGAGTAAAATAGTGCTAGAGAATTAATGCCCAGTGTTGACTTTGTGCTGTGTTACTATATATTCATATACTATTGCTCATGGATTTTGGAAGCATGGAAGCGGGCATTTTTTAAGTACCTAATGTATGTCACATAATGTGCTAAGTACTTTACAGATATTATCTCATTTGATCCTCTGATAGAGACAGAATTCTTCCCTGATCCTATGACTCCCTATCCAGTGTTAATTCTACTGTGGAACTCCTTACTGAGAGAATGGACAGCTGAGGAGGGCCCTTATACCCATAGTCATTTCAGTGACCATTTAGCTCCAGTGCCAAACTAGAGGATAATTTCTGCATGACACTTGTACAAAACTACACTTGATCTGTTTATTGCTGTTTGTTTGTTAATATTAGAACAACTTCCACTTTACCTCTCCATCAGATACATTGTCACTTCTTAAGTTTGCCATGGGTCAATTAATCGGTAAATATTTATTAAGCTACTATGTATTAGACACTGGGATACAAAGACAGGTCAAACTGTGTCCTCCATAGCTGTAGAAGTATAGTAGACCACCTAGACACAGCTCACAATATAGTGAATAGAATGCCACACATGGAGTCAAAAAGACCTGAATTTAAATTTGACCTCAGATATTTTCTAGCTGTCTGATCCTGGGCAAGTCAATTAACGTCTTTCTGTTCTGACTCAGTTTCTTCAGCTGTAAAATTATCTATCTCCAGTTAAACAAAGAAAAACACTTCAGCAAAAAATACCTGATATAGTGACACATTTAACAGTGTATACAACATTCTGCTCTGCTAGTCCCTCATTTCTCTACAGTTTTAGTTTTTCATCTCTAGGTCCTTTATTTTATCATTGATAATTCGGGAATCCCTACGTCTAGTTCTTTTCAATCTTTTCTCAAATGAAAGAAAATGTGAAGTACTTAGAGGAAATAAGGAGAATCTTATGAGAAGTTATAATTTTGAAATATCTTATTTCTCTCTTTGTAGGAAACTACATTGATGTGCTTCTGTAAATTGAAAAGGAGAGGAAACATTTATAAGAAGAATGTCTGCTCCTAGCTGGAAACCATTTGTCTATGGAGGTTTGGCCTCTATCACTGCAGAATGTGGTAAGAACAGCAAGCCACTGAGGATGTTTTGCCTATTCCATGTAGTAGAACCATGTAATAGCTCCACGTAGTAGTTCCACGTAGTAGTGTTTTAATCTTAAACCAACAAATGCTGTTTGAATGTAAACAAATTTCAAATGCAAAGCATTGGGTCATGGGACATTAACTTAAGAGTTCAAACTGTCCTATATTTGGTAAATTTTCTTTTAAACAAAAGAAGACACTTTGGCTATTTATTAGCAGCTGTGGTTCAAGGTCCAGTGGGTGAAGGGTTAAATCTCTTGGCCAAAGAAAATTTTGAGGTCATTTGTCTGTATTTTTTTCAGCTGTCTCCCTTTATCTGGCTTAATTTTTCTCTCTTCAATGCCACAGTTAGCCCACAATTGACTAGATTTATACAGGAAAAAACCCATGGGTTGGTATAACTCCAATGACTCTTGAGTATATAGGATATATAGCACTGTATCTGCAATTAATTAACTCCTAATTATCCACAGATTTTTTGATATGCTGTCTATATTTATCCAAAACCTTAGCTTTGAACCCTAGCTTCTTTTCTAAATTTTAAAATCTATAATGTGGGGACAGCTAGGTGACACAGTGGATAGAGCACCAGCCCTAAATTCAGGAGGACCTGAGTTCAAATGTGGCCTCAGGCACTTAACCCTTTCTTGCTATGTGACCCTGGGCAAGTCACTTAACCCCAATTGCCTCAGCAAGGGAAAAAAAAATCTATAATCTTTAATATTAACATCACATATCCATATTGTGGAAGATGATGTACAACACTGTACAGTGTTGGTTTAAGCCTGATTCTTGCCAGATTGTTTTCCAGTTTTCCCAGCAGTTATTTTATTTATTTATTTTTTTAAATCAAACACATTCTTTCATAAGTAATTCATGCTTTCTGGTTCATTGAACACTGGATTATTGAGTTCCATCATGCCCAATTTTCCCTTGTTTAGTCTGTAATGTTCTTTTGAACCTTTGCACACTTTTGTCCAGGAAAGTTTCCAGGCTGCCTTTTCTGTTGATCTAGGGGAAAGTCAGATAAAGCTCCATGCGGGAGGTGATAGGATAGAAGTTGCACTGTTTGAAAGAAAGATAGTGTAGTGTTTCCTGGTAGAGTGTAGGTGGCAGCAGGAAGAAAATGGTTGCTGATTAACTACTTATGTTCTCTGTGTTGATACCTCTAATATTTCTAATGTCATAATTCAGCAAGAAGGATGGTCTGTCAGAGCTTAGAAAGGAAAGTGATAATCATTTTGAACCAGCATAGGTTCAGCACAAACAAGCCATATCAGGGAGCCTTCCTGTTTGTAAGAAAAGTGGCAGTGAGATGGCACAATTGATAGCATGTTGGGCCTGGTATCAGGAAGAAGACTCTTCATCCTGAATTAAATCTGGTCTTAGACATTCACTAGCTGTGTGACCCTGGGCAAGTTGCTTAAAACTCTGCCTCAGTTTCCTTATCTGTAAAATGAGCTGGAAAAGGAAATGGCAAACCAGTCCAGTATCTTTGCCAAGAAAACCCCAAATTGGGCTCACAACAACAGATTGTGAATCACAATCATAAATCATAAATTGAGAAGCAGAAGGAATCTCAAAATTCACCTAGTTCAACTTTCTCATTTTATAAGATAAAAAACTGAGGCCTAAGAGGTGAAATAAAGGAAGCATCAGAAGTTGAATTTAACCCTAGGCCTTCTGAGACAGGAGCTTGTGCTCCATCTACTGTGCCAAGCTGCCTCTTGGAGGACTCTGAATAACATAGGCTCCTTGTTTTATTTATGGTTTTGTATCCTCTGCAGCTAACAACAGGATGGCTTGCATATAATAGATGCTTAATAAATTTTTGTTGAACTAGCTTTTATGGCAGGATTTTAGATCTTTGACAGTTTCCCATGTTATGTTTAACAATGGATTTTTGTGGTTTTGATGATAAAAGGTAGGCTGTCATGTGTGAGTAGACAGTGGTATGTATGTATGTGCATATACCCATTGTACATATTATGTACACATGCATATCTGCATACTCATGATACACAATTTTGTGTGTGGCAGGGGTGTGGCTTGGAGATATTAGTGGACTCTAAACTCCATATGAGTGAGCTGTGTGACATGGCAGGCCGAAAAACGATTCTAATCTTATTTTGTCTAGAATTTCTCTGTACTTTTCCCTGGTCACATTACACTGGACGTGCTGTATTTAGTTCTGGAGGTCATCTCTCCAAAAGAACATTGGCAAACTGGAGCCGGATGGGACCAGGATGGTGAGGAAACTGGAAGCCACATTATTTGATGATTGATTAACACTGAGTTTGGAGAAGAGAGAACTAAAGAAGACCTCCCCCCAAATGCGTGTGTGTGCTTTGGAGACAGATATGGCAGGGATTTAAGGACCTTTTTGGTCCTGGTTTCTTGGTTCTACTCTGGGTCTGAGTAAAATAGTTCTGCCCCTTCCAATTGATCTTCGCTCTCTTATTAAATTATTCTTCCTTCCAAATCATAGGTTGTCCTGTTGCCAGGCTAACTTTCCTTTGCATCAATCTGGTCATGTTCCTACTCTACTCAAAAAGCTTCCATAGTTCCTTATTGCCTATGGTATAATTGAGACTGATTTCTGTAGTTTATTCCACGTCTCAGATTTGGGTGACATGCCACGCCCCTCATGCTCTGAAGCTGCTCTTTGCAAGCTTGTTTCAGATTTGCCCTTAGTGTGTTTTATGCTTTCCTTAAATTGAGTCACTCTTATCTCTTGAATATATATAATGCTTTTCCATACCTGACTTTTGTATTCTATGACAAGAATAATCTCTTTTTCTCAGTCTTTGCCTTTTGAGTGCTACCTAAAATTTAAAGCCTAATACGTTTTCTTTGATGAAGTCTTCTCTGATCCTCCCCTATAACTCCTCTTTGGGTTTCATTGTATATCTTTCAGCACTTCTTTTAATGTATTATCATATAATAGTATATGTTTTAGATATTTTTGTATATGTCTTATACCTCTACTAGATCTTAAGCTGCATGAGGGCAAGGACCATTTATAGCTAAATTTTATATCTTCTCAAGTATTCATCTTTCCATAGTAGATGCTTTATATATGTGTTGAAATGAAATGAGTAGTGGGTTACCCATCACTAGAGATACTTATTAAGAACTTGATGAGTACTTATAGCAGGGCTGTTTTTTTTTTTTTTAATAGTATTTTATTTTTCTAAATACATGCAAAGATAGTTTTCAACATTTGGCTTTGCAAAATCTTGTGTTCTAGATTTTTCTCCCTTCCTATCACCTCCCCAAAACAGCAAGCAATCTGACACAGGTTAAATATGTGCAATTCTTCTAAAAATATTTCCATATTCATCATGCTGAGCAAGAAAAATCAATTCAAAAGGGGAAAAAAAACCACAAGAGAAAAAATTATCAAGCAAACAACAATAACAAAAAGTTAAAATACTATGCTTTGATCCAAATTCATTCTCCACAGTTCTCTCTCTGGAGTGGATGGCACTTTCCATTCTAAGCCCATTTTAATTGCCTTGAATAACCTCATTGTTGAAAAGAGCCAAAGCCATCACAGTCAATCATCACATAATCTTGTTGTTATTGTGTACAGTGTTTTCAAGGTTCTGCTCACTTAACTCAGCATCAGTTCATGTAAGTCTTTCCAGACTTTTCTGAAATCTGTCTGCTCATCATTTTTTACAGAACAAGTAATATTCCATTACATTGATATACCATAACTTATTCTGCCATTCCCTAATTGATAGGCATCCACACAATTTCCAGTTTTTTGCCACTGGAAAAGGGCAGTTCTTAACTAGAGTTTATAATTTGTTTTTCACAAACAAATTTTGACAATTAATTTCCTTTGTAATTCTATGTATTTCATTTTTATACACTTAAAAATGTTCTGGAAAAGGGTTCATAGGCTTCACTCTACTACCAATAGGGTTCATGACACAATTAAAGTAAAAAGCTCCTGTCATAGGGGTATCATAAAAGGCTTCTGCCCCAGCTTTGATTTATTCTATCTAATGTTGGAGATATTTTGATTCTCTTTCTCTATTAAAACTTTATAATCTGTATTTCATTAGCTTTTTTTTTTCATTTGTATGAGTTCAGTCTTCCCAATTTTAATAATTCCCATTAAAAGATGTTTATGCATCTACAATTTGAATATTTTGAATCTACATTTGCCTTCCTAACTCAGTACTTAATAAACAAGTTCATGGTTAGCTAAATACTACTTCATTCTGAGTGAATAGGGTTAAACTTTTTTGATGTAGGAAGTTAAAGTTTTGTTTTGTTTTTCAAAAAATGAGCATTTTGTCTGATTTCTCTTTACACTATATTAATGTGTTTTCTTATATGCAAAAATATCAACGCTTCATTGCTCTTCTTTATGGGTCTACTTAGCTCGTACCAAAAACTTGCTGAAGAAACATCAATGTTTTGCATACACACACATACATATGTGTGTATTTATGTATATGTGCGTATATTTGTATGTGTATAAATATATGTGTGTACGTTCATATATGCGTATATAAAATGTTTTCAGGCAAATATATGTGTGTAACACTGATAAATGTCTTACATGATTTTGTTGACTGATTCTGAACACAGAGAAATATGAAAAAATAAATTATCCAATGACTGCTATTGTTTGATTCTTATCCTCTCCTTACATAGCCTAAAGTGAAGTTCTAAAAATTAGTTCTGTTACTAATTTCTGTATTTTAAATTTTAAGGTACTTTTCCAATTGATTTAACCAAGACACGTCTCCAGATTCAGGGACAGACAAATGATGCCAAATTCAAGGAAATTCGATATCGTGGAATGTTACATGCATTAGTAAGGATATTCAGAGAAGAAGGGCTGAAAGCATTGTATTCTGGGTAAATAAAATTTTATTGTGCATTTAATTTTTAGTAATAAGAGAAACTTCTAAAATCAATAAAATTCTCCAAAGTAATGCTTACAGAAAAAAATAAAAATGATTTTTATGATCTTTAAAAATGTGATGATGCTCAAGATTTTTCCTCCATATTTTTCATTTCTATACACTTATTTTTCTATCCTCTGCTGTATTTGGCAGTACTTAATTAATAATTAATTCAAATACAGATATTCCACTCTTTCAAATTGCCTTTATTTACTTATGTTATCCTGATTTAGTGAGAACTTTCTGTAATCAACATAGTATTATATATGATATATCATAGTACATGGTACTATAATACATTACAAATCCAATAATAACATTTAGCCCTATGTCTGATATTTGATCTGTTTAGAGGCAAAACTTTGCCTTTTACATCTGCCTTGAATCAATAAGCTTTAATTAATTATGTTTTTTAGTTCATCTATATCTATTTTTTATAAGTTTTTATCTTTAAAATAGATTTCATTTTAGGAATGTAGTTTATTTAGTTCAGTAGTTCTAAAGTCTGTTAGCCTTAGGACCTCTTTATAGTCTTAAAAATTATTGAGAACCCCAAAGAGTTTTTATGTACCTAAGTTATATCTATTAATATTTACTGTAATAGAAATGAAAATGGATAAAATTTTAAAATATGTATTCATTTGAAACAATAATAAGCCCATTATGTCATTAAAGTATCATATTTTATTGAATAATACCTATTTTCCAAAATAATATTTTCCAATATAGTAATAAAAGATTGTTTAATAACTTTTTGTAAATTTCTCTAATATCTTGTTTAATCTATATTGTATTACTTGCTGATTTAATAAGGGAGGAGGTAGGTTAAAGGGAGGGAGAAAAAATTTGGAACATGAGGTTTTGCAAGGGTGAATTTGAAAAGTATCTTTGCATATATTTTGAAAAAAAATTTTTTTAATTCTCTAAGGTCTAACCTAATAGAAGATGATTGGGTTCACCTATATATTTCTGTACCCAGTCTTTTGTGATTTGTTTTTTTGATTGAAGTATATGAAGAAAATTCAACTTAACATTATGCATTTGGAAAAGGGAAAAGCAATAATTTTACTTATTATTAGGCAAATGATATCTTAGTATTATTTTTAAAATAGTTTTGATCTTTTGGATTCCTCAAAGGATCTTGGGGCCCCCTAGGGATCCTAGGGATCTAATACCTTAGATAAGTACAACAGGGTTACTTGTCATTCTACCATATGAGTGATGTTTTCACTATATTAACATGGATAGAGGTTGAGTACTAGATTTAGAATCAGAGGATGTGCATGGGAGTCCAAGCTCTTCTGGCTAAACTACTATGAGACTTTGGCATGACTTAATCTCTCTGGACCTCAGTTTCTTCATCTTTAAAATGAAAGCATACAATTAGATAATCTCTAAGGCAGGGGTTCTCAAACTCATGAGACCCACTGAGGACATTTATGCGGCCCACCGGGTTATGGCAAATGGGCAGAGTGTGAGCTTTTGTTTTTGCCCTCCAACAGTCTGAGGGACAGTAAACTGGCCCCCCACCTAAAAAGTTTAAGGACTACTGCTCTAAGGTTCCTTTTAGCCCAAAGTCAATGATCCTATCAAATGAATCATGAAAATCAATGTCCATATTTCATGATATTTTGCAGGGAGAAGTGGAAATCCTTTATGAAAAATATATTATCCTGTGGTGTAGAAAATGTTCAAGACTTATAGTTTCTAGTTAATTAAATATTTTGTTAATTATATTCTGATATGATTAATAAATTTATAAAAATTACCCAGAAACTATGTCTCTCAAACTTTTTATACATCACAGTTTTTCATATATATTTTGGCAGTAGTTGATAGAATTATGTGTTTCACTTATATTTTCATTGATGATGTAAAAGGCTGATTACTGATTTATATTTATTGAACTACCATAAATGATGAAAAAAAAAGTACCTATTTTCCTAGATGGGTGAAGATGAGATGATTGAACTTAGGCATTAAATTAAGAAATTGGTTAATACAATTTGAGTGTGAAAGACAAGTCCTGTTATACATAAGAAAAATAATAACTAGCATTTATATAGAGTTTTAAGGTTAGCAAAATCCTCACAATATCTCTATGAGGTAGAAGCTGTTATCCCCATGTTACAGATGAGGAAACTGAGTTTAACAGAGGTCAAGTGTCTTGCCACAGTGTCACACAGCTGGTAACCGTTAGAAATATAGTTGGATCTTCTTGATTCCTAAGTCTAGTATTACTATTTTGATACCATGCCCTCATAGGAAAAAGTTCATAACATCTCAAGTTGAAAAGACCAGACACTTTCTAATAGATTCTCTTTAAATAGGTGTCTGATCTATACATGTGAATTTTTAGGGTAATTGCAAATGATTTTTTATATTTTCTATTGGCATTTTCTTCTTTTATATTTCTTTGGTACATTTGCTGCACCAGGATTGCCCCTGCAATGTTACGGCAAGCTTCTTATGGTACAATAAAGATAGGCATTTATCAGAGCTTGAAGAGAATGTTTGCTGATCGACCAGAAGGTGAGTGAGGAAATATACAGATTTTAAAATTTATTTCCTAGTGGGTAGAAGCCCAGTTGTCTGCCTTCTTGATTTCATTACAATTTGGTATCAGATTATCTTCTATTCATTTCTGGCATTATACTATCAAAAACAACTCAGTTTAGTATATACATAAATACTTTATTTTTAAAAGGATATGACATATTTTTCTTAAGCATTAATGGTTTAAGGACCGAGTCTTTGTATCAGAAAGAGCAGAGTTTATGTCCTTTTTCACATACTAGCTATGTCACTGTAGATAAGTCCCCTGGTAAATCACTAAAACTCTCAATTACTTTCCTGCATTACTTTCTGGCCAGTCGTGTAATTTCTTTGAGCCTCAGTTCCTCATCTATAAAATGAAGACATTGGACTAAAGGTCTTTCAGCTTTATATGTGGGATCCTGTGAACAGTGTGTGAAAGAGAATAAACTCTTGTTGTTTACCATGTGCCAGGTCTTGTGCTAAGCTCTTCAGAATGATCTCATTTCATCCTTCCAATAATCCTGGGAGATTGGTACTATTATTATCTCCATTTTATAATTGAGAAAACTGAGGGAACATGGGTTAACCAGGATTTCTTACACACTGAAAAAATTGTCTGATTACTAAACAAAGTTGTTTTTAGCTTTCAACAACATATGCACACATTCAAGTGTGTGTGTGTGTGTGTGTGTGTGTGTGTGTGTGTGTGTGTGTGTGAGAGAGAGAGAGAGAGAGAGAGAGAGAGAGAGAGAGAGAGAGAGAGAGAGAGAGGGAGGGAGGGAGGGAGGGAGGGAGGGAGGGAGGGAGGGAGGGAGGGAGAGAGAGAGAGAGAGAGAGAGAGAGAGAGAGAGAGAGAGAGAGAGAGAGAGAGAGAGACAGACAGACAGAGAGAGAGAGAGAGACAGAGAGAGAGAGAGAGACAGAGAGAGAGAGAGAGACAGAGAGAGAAAGCTTGAGAAACAGAGAGACCCAGTGAGACAGGACAAGCAAAATCAAGGCCAGAGCAAACAAGGTTAACAAGTTAAAAAAAGCTCCATAGCAATTAAGCAAAACTGCATGAGAAAAGGGATTGTGAGTGATTGGTTGTACAGACTCATTCATTTCTGTTATTTACCAATGAACTGTAGACTTTTATCTGAACAAACTCATACCAGGTTATCTGCTGTTAAATAAACACTTTCCCAAGAACCATTCTTCTAGCTAAAATGCAGCTAGCGCTTGAATGACTTTAGTAAATGGGAAGAACTTAGGGCATAGAGGAGAAATCTGTGCAGCTGTTTCTAGTTATTTTCCTCATCTGTCTGATGAAAAGCCTGAACAAAATGATCACTGAGATCCTTTCCAGTTTGGAAATTTTATGATTCTATTAACAGTTTCTTATTTCCCCACAGAGCAGCATAGTTTAACAGGCTAACCATGTGTCAAAATTAGGAATTCTGAGTTCTGTGCTATCATCAGAGACAATATAAGCCTCTCTGAAGTAATTGATTTACTTTTCTTTCTTTGCATCCCCATTGTCTAATACAGTGTCTAGCACACTATAGGTGCTAAATAAACGTTGTTGATTAGTTGGCTTTGTGACTTTGTTCTCAGTTCATCTGTAAAATGATAAGAGTGTCACAGTTATATTCAGTTCTGTTGATGATGATGATACAAACATGAAACAAGAGTCCCTGCCTTTAAGGAGTTTATATTCTATTAGAAGGAAATATTAGCTAGTGGATGATGATGATGATAAAATGAGAGCTGTGATTAATAGGTATAGGGAACTTCAAGATGAGGAAACTCCATCTATCAATACAGATAAACACTTCCTCTGCCATTTATAATCTTGGTTGCCTCGAGTAGTATGTCTGCTTAGAGTCTTCCCATCAGTATGTGTTAGAGATGGGACTTAAGTCAAGCCTTCTTTTTCCAGGGCCAGGTCTCTTTCTACCATACCATGTAGCCTCTGGATAATAACAAGAGCTGACATTTATGTAGCAAAGAACTTCATTTGCATTATTACCTCATTTGAACCACAAAGTAGCACCTACTTTGATCCCCATTACATGGATGAGGAAACTGAAAGATGCAGAGACCTTTATCTTTGCATAAACCAAGTCACACCTTTCTCAAATCAAAGACAAAATAGTGATCTTCTTTTGTTTACTCATAGATGAAACCCTCCTGTTAAATGTCATATGTGGGATTCTTTCTGGAGTTATTTCTTCATCCATTGCCAATCCAACAGATGTTTTGAAAGTAAGTTATTATTTTTATGTGTTTTTACATATTTTGTAGGTTCATCTATATCAGGGCTTCTTGAACTTTTTCCACTTGTAGCCCCTTTTCACCTGAGACATTTTTATGTGACCCTAGGTATATAGATATATAAAATACAAATCAATTGATAATAAACTGATAATAAATCATAAAGAAATTTATTTTAAAACAATTCTTTTGATATACATATAATTTTACCGTTTGTTAAAGATGAAAGCAAATTTGCATACTAATGAGATGGATGTATTTGATACCTTTATTGTTGTCATTTTTCCCACTATCTTCACATTCTGTTATATGACCTCATGTGGGGTCACTACCCACACTTTAAGAAGCTTTGATCTACATTCCTTTCAATGGACAAAAAACTTTTATGAGAATTTTAGCAGGAAAAACCTATTTTACTATATACACATAATAAAAATAATTCACTTGGAGGTTTAACTGCCAAAAGGTATTATCATTAATAGAGTATCTTCCTTAAAACATAAACCAATTGAAAATTTAATTTTTATGGATTTTTTTGAGCTGGCTAAGCAGTCTTCCTATTTCCATATTATCTCTTTTTCCCTCAGTCTTTCACATCCCTTCATGCCTGAAATTTCTAAAATTTGTATTCATGAAAGTAACTTTAAAGGAGGAAAAAAAGACAGGGACCATGTGGGGTTAATTTGCCTCATAAAATATATTTGGTAATGATCATCTCAGAAAAGAACTTTCATTTGCAAATTAAAGAGATAAGAAAATTAATATTTGTCCAATTAATTAAGGGAGTCTTAGCTGTTTTGGAACATAATTTCTTGGAGCAGTAATTATATTCAATGTAGTATTTGTTAATCCTGTTTTTAGGGTTTAGAAAGAGACTATTCATTCAACAATTTTTTTGTGCCAGCTATTTACAGTGGATAGAGCAGATTAATACCTCCTTTGTGAAATTTTAGTAACTGAATAAATAAAAAATCATCTATACAACAGGAATCCTTTACAGTTAAATCCCATAACCACATTAACAGATCATGATGTTGGCTGTAAATAACAAGTCATAAGTATTAAAGGCGTACTTTCAAGGTTCAGTCATTTAAAAAGGAATCAGAAGCCTCCTGGGGCAATGTGAAGGTATGATAAAAAGAGATATAAAGTACAAGAGAAATTCAGGAAAGAACTTGATTCTGCTTGAAACTCTTAGAGGAGGGTTCATAGAAGAGAGAAAATTTAAGCTGATCTCTGTTGGAGTCAAAATTGAATAAATGGGAGGGGAGCAGCTAGGTGGCGCAAAGAATAGAGCACTAATCCTGAATTCAGGAGGACCGGAGTTCAAATTTGGTCCCAAACACTTAATACTTCCTGCCTGTGTGACCCTGGGCAAGTCACTTAACCCCAATTGTCTCAGGAAAAAAAAAAATTGAGCAAATGGAAGCAGGATTTGGGAAGAGAACTCCACACAGAGAATAGCACTTGAGGCAGAATGTTCTTTCTTGAAAATCATAACTTCTAAGCCTCTGTTGGGTACTTTTTGACTTTCAAATAAAGAACATATTTTTAGCTCAAGGCAAGTACTATTTTCCTGGAAAAGTGACTCAAATTTTAACTTTGCTATGACTTCCCCTTATTTTAACTAAGAAGTTTGGAAAAAAAGAATCTTAGTTTTTAAATATAAAGGCTTTTACTAACGCTCAAGAGATCAGAGTTCTTTTAGAAAATTAAGATTATGATGATGATAATTTTCATTTGTCCCTGAGAAAATCAGGTTAGCCAAGTAGTTCATTCAGTTCTATTAATGTTTATCAAGTGCCCATGCTGGGTAAGAAAGAATTCAAGAGAAATCCCTTCTCATTCTTAAAAAAAAATGTCCAAGACTGTATTAAGCAATCTTTATATTGGAACCTTATCTGTGTGAACTCCCTGCCACCTGATAAGATCACTGATAAGTTCAAGTGAGGTGATGGTATAAAGGGCATCATGCAGACGTACGTCCTGTGTTACCCTTTCTGGCATACTTTCCAGGACAGCGGTTTGAAAATAGAAGTGGCTTGGCTCATAACTAATTCAGAGTCTGGACCGAACCCCAGCATATGTGTACTCCTGCATTAATTGCAGGAGGAGCTTATAGACACAGGATAGTATCTGGGGGGAGTCACAGCTCTTAGACTTCTGGGCCTGGATTCAGGGAGACCTGACTTCAAATTTGGCACCAGACATTTGCTATGAGATGCTGTGCAAGTCATTTAGCTTTTGTTTCAGTTTCTTCATTTGTAAAATGGGGACAATAACACCACCTACCTTAGAGGATTATTGTGAGGATCAAATGAAATAATTGTAAAACTCTCAACATGGTACAACGTATTGGTGTCCCAGTGTTCCACATCCCCTCCAACATTCATCATTATCTTTTCCTGTCATCTTTGCTAATCTGAGAGGTGTGAAGTGAGCTCAGAATTGTCTTAATTTGTATTTTTCTAATAAATAATGATTTAGAGCACTTTTTCATATGCTTTAGTTTCTTTGTCTGAAAATTATTCATATCCTTTGACCATTTATCACTTGGAGAATGGCTTGTATTCTTATAAATTTGAGTCAATTCTTTCGATATTTTAGAAATGAGGCCTTTATCAGAAATTCTAGATATAAACATTTTTTTCCTTAGTTTTCTGCTTCCCTTCTAATCTTGGCTGCATTATTTTTATTTGTTCAAAACTTTTTTATTTTAATATTAAATCAAAATTATCCATTTTGAATTCCATAATATTCTTTAATTCTTTTTTGGACATAAATTCCTTCCTTCTCCACAGATCTGAGATGTAGACTATCCCTTGTTCTCTTAATCTGTTTAGAGTATCACCCTTTATGTATAAATCATGAACCCATTTTGACCTTAACTTTGTATAAAGTGTTGAGATTGGTCAATGCCTCTTTTCTGCCATACTATTTTCCAATTTTCCCAGCAATTTTTGTCAAATAGTGAGTTCTTATCCCAGAAGCTGGGGTCTTTTCATTTATAAAACATTAGATTAATATAGTCATTGACTATTGTGTCTTGTGAACTTAACCTATTTTGCTGATCCACTACTCTATTTCTTAGCCAGTAACAAATGGTTTTGATGACTGCCACTTTATAATATAGTTTTAGGTCTGGTACAGTCTGGAAAGTGGGAGCTATTTTTGATGAGAATCTTATGAAATTATTTGTGTTGTACATTATTTTTCTTATGACTGACTATTAACTGATAGTCTTCAGGTGCATTTATTTGGAGGAAAATACTTGTTTCTTCTAACTTGGACCTTTAAAATAATCCATAGATAAGAATGCAAGCTCAAAGCAATGTGATTCAAGGAGGAATGATAGGCAACTTCATCAATATTTACCAGCAAGAAGGAACTAGAGGACTTTGGAAGGTGAGTATTTAAATTGTATTATATATGATGATGATGATACTGATGAAAGGCAGCAATGATTTATGGGTAGAGAGCCAACCTCGGGTTAGGACAACCAGGCTCACTTCTGACCTCCAACACTGGCTGGGCAAATCTTTTAACCTCTGAGTGTTCTAGGTATATTTATATTTTATCATTAAAACTTTTATATTTTTATCCCTCCCTCCCCCCCCAGTTCAGTAGTGTAGCAAGTACCTGAGCAAGTGTGAGAAAAGGAAAAGTAGCTATTAAAATGATTCCTTCTCATAGGAATATAAATTCCTATTCTATAAATTGTATAAATTCTGGTTGTCAGCTTTTGTCTCTTGAAAGTTTAGTATCTTTTGGTTTGTCTCTTCTTGGGTAAAAAGATACCAACATTGTTTAGTTCGAATGGAATACTATCTGCAGAATTATGCAGCATATTGGATAAGATTACCTTTAATGTGCTATATTCTGTTCATTTTTTTAATTCAGGGAGTATCCCTAACTGCTCAGAGAGCCGCTATTGTTGTTGGAGTGGAATTACCAGTCTATGACATCACCAAGAAGCATCTCATTCTGTCTGGCCTGATGGGAGATACTGTCTGTACACACTTTCTGTATGTCCATGTAATGTCTCTTTAAAAATATATTAGCTGGGTTTGAGTATTAAATTAAGATTTAATACATCTTTTTTGTTTGTTTATTTAGTTACCAGGGGGCAGACCTGTGATTTCATAGTTATAGGGAATGCTTCTCTACAAAGCAGATTATTATGTACTCTGCAATTTAGAATCTTAATTGTCTGGGGCCCCTAAGAGCTTAAGTGTCTTGCTTACGGTCAAACAGCCAGTATTTAATAGAAGTATGACTTGAATCCAGATCTTCATGTCATGAAGTTTAATTTGGTCACATATGCAAGAAAGTTGTTGTAGATACTCAAAATGTGTATAAAAGCAATTTTTTCAAAGAGTGTTTGAATCACTAATGCATATATTATTAGTTTATCTTTAAAAATTTTAATTGGTATCATAATGAAAAGAGAAACCATACACCTATGTAAGAACTTTCAGATGTTTACTGTGTGTTTCTTTTTAAAAGTTTTTCAATTTGGGACAAGATGTTGAGATTTTCAAAACCAATTTCTTATAATGTGTGTGCCCTGAGCTAACTGCAGCATGTAAGACTTCCAACAGATGATTAAATTTTGCTTAAAATGAAAAAGATAGCTGTATTTGTTAGGAAAAGAGAAAGTGATTAGAAATATTCTTTCATATAGTTGTTAATAATTTGCAATTCTTTTGAGAATTATTTGTTAATATACTTAAAATTCTTATCTCTTGGGGGATGGATTTTAATCTTCTTTATATCTATGATTTTCTTTCATTACCTGTGAGTCTTCTGAATTTCTGTCTGATATTCAAAGTTTTAGCTCTTGATGGTGAAACCTAAAGAACCTGAATAGACATGATAAGGCATAACCTGACCGTTATCTTCTAGCCTGCATCTCCTTCTGCAAGTCTAGAAGTCTCCCTCAAGAAATTTAATATGGGGGCAGCTAGGTGATACAGTGGATAGAGCACCAGCCCTGAAGTCAGAAGGACATGAGTTCAGATCTGCCCTCAGACACTTAACACTGCCTAGCTGTGTGACCCTGGGCAAGTCACTTAACCCCAATTGCCTCAGCAAAAAAATAAAAATATAAAAAAAAAAAAGAAATCTAATATGATGAAGGAAGGGCTTATGACCCAATATTTGATATTGGCATTTAATTCAGATATCAACAGTTATCTGTCTTTCTTAATAGCTCAAGCTTCACCTGTGGTTTAGCTGGAGCTCTTGCTTCAAATCCTATTGACGTTGTGAGAACACGTATGATGAATCAGAGAGCATTACAAAATGGAGCATGTTCTGGTTACAAAAGCACCCTGGATTGCTTGTTACAGGTAAGGATGAATTTCTAGGAATAAATTTGGAATGTATGCATACATACCTATCACTGTGAGGGTGGGGTGGGCGGGTGTAGCATTGAAAATTTCTTCCCTAGGAACTTTCACCTTTCTGAAAGGTTTATTTCTGAGATCAGATTGAGAACAAGACACACTTTAGATTAGCATCTGCTGAAAATTACAGTTCATGAGCCCCCACTGATGTTTCTTTTGTTAGATCAACCACAGTATATGTCTGTTAAAAGCAAAGATTATTGCCAGTAAAATCAAACTAAGTGGAGTAATATTTAAAGGTTCTAAGGTAATAGACCTCCCAAGATTTTAATCATTATAGCTCATTTGTTTTAATTTGGAATCTGTAAAAGTGACAGGAAAGCAAAATTTTTTTTGTAAGTAATGAGGAAATGACTTTATATGAACTGAATAGAACTCTATTGTGTCTGAAAGTGTAAGTGGAGAAATGGACGAAATTTCCTTAAAAGTAAGTAGTTCATTTTTATTTTAATCCTTGTACTTCTCTGTTTCAACAGAGGTTTTATGCAGATTTTTTAAAAAGTATGAAAGTATGGAGAAGAGAGCAGGCTTTTCTAATTCTTGACAATTTTTTGGTTAGCCTATGAAAATAGCAGTGGGTTTTTTTTTGGGGGGGTTAGCGTTTTATTTTTTTCCCCAAGTATATGTAAAAACAATTTTTAACTTTTGTTTTTAAAAGTTTGAGTTCCAGATTCTCTTCCATTTTGTTTTTCCACTCTCTTTCCCTCATTGAGAATGTAAGCAATACAATATAGGTTTTATATATATATATATATATATATATATATATATATATATATATATATATATATATATACACACACACACACATATATATCCATGCAAATATTTCCATAATAGTCATGTTGTAAAATAAAACATAGCTTTAAAAAACACCTCCCCCCTCAAAAAAAAAAGCCACAAGAAAAATAAAGTTAAAAAAAAGTATGCCTCAGTTTATACTCAGATACCATTAGTTCTTTCCCTGGGCATAGATAGCATCTTTCATCATAAGTCCTTCAGACTTGTCTTGAAACATGTTTCTAAGAAATCTTATGATATATATAGATGATCATCTTACCATATTGCTGCTCCTTTGTATACAGTACATTTTACTTTGCATCAGCTCATGGAAGGCTTTCCAGGTTTTTCTGAGAGCATCCTTCTTATCATTTCTTATAACATAATAGTATTCCATTATGATCACATAAATTTACTAGCCATCCCCCAATTGATGGGCATCCCCTCAATTTCCAGTTCTTTGCCCCCAGAAAAGAGCTCTGTTTTTTATAAGACTTTCTTGCTCTTCTAGTCTAATACCTTATGTAGCTCAACAGGGAAATCAATCAATCAGAAACAACAGAAAGACTGGGTTTAACTCAAACTAAGTTTTTTGGAACTTTCTATGAATATAACAATGTGCTATGGAGTGAATCATTAGTCTTATATCAGTCTATACATGAAGGACTGGATTTTTCCTAAATGGAAGAGTCTCTTTAAAAAAAAAAAAATCTTCTTAGTCAGTTTTCTTTTCACAGTAAATAAATAAGATATATTGTTAATTGAGAATGCTTTTGACCACTTCACAATTTACATTTACATAATGTCTCTTTCTTTCCCAACAGACATGGAAGAATGAAGGATTTTTTGCTTTGTATAAAGGATTTTGGCCAAATTGGTTAAGACTTGGTCCTTGGAATATTATTGTATCCTTTTCTGTTTCGTTAAGTCTAAAAGATTATTTAAATATAAGAATGCTATTTTTGAAATAATAATGATCATGTTGCTATGAATTATAGTCTTGGTATTCAGAACTTATTTTCCTCTGTGATTCTAAAGAACAAATCTGATAATCATATTCTTTGGGAGTTGCCCTTAGGTTATGACTTCCTGCATTTTCATACATAAAATATTGAGTTTGTATATCTTTTTTTCTTTTTTTTGTAGGAGTTTTAAAATGATTTCTCCAAAGATTTTGTTCTTTTGAGACATGAATAAAGGGCAAAGTGACATAATTATTAGTACCAGACTTTGCATTCATATCGAGTTTTATAGAAAACTTGAGTAAGTCAGAAGATGGGATAATAGAAAGCATATCAGATTGGAAATCAGAAAACCTGTATTTGAATGTGACTCATTTACAACTTATGTGATCCTGAGCAAATCATTGTATTTATCTAGTAAAACAAGAAAGTGTAGACTAGATAGTTTCTGACCTCCCTTCTGGCTATAAATCTATGTCTTTAATTTTATGCTCACCCACTCATATGCCACTTCTTTTCTGTCAAAAGATCAGAACTCCTATTTTTACACAACTACTAATTTAATTATGTGTCTTACTTAACTGCCTGTGTTTTGTCAAACATGAAATAGGAGTGATTTTTTTTTTTATTGAATTGATGGATTACCAGATGGATTTTTACCTTAATAACAAGTCTGTTAGACATAACTTCATAGAGAGATTTACCTGAAATTAATATGCTCAATAATTTACCCATGACACTATTTCCCACATAAATGTAATAAGTTTCATTCATCCAACACTAATAAATTAATAAATTAATTAATGATATGTCAAGCTCTGAAACCAAAAGACCACAGGAAAAAAATTATTGAGCCTATTTCATTACATTTCATTGGGCATTTTTAACTCTTAGATGTAAGTCAATTTCCACCGCAACCTACAATTACTCCAATTTATTTATTTTGACAAATTTAATTGGAGATTTCATCAATTTAAAAGTTCATATTTTGATACTAGATGGGTACTTGGTTCTTGACTTTAATTTTTGTTGTGATTATCACTTGATTAATGCTTTTTAAAAATAGAGAGGGAATGATTTTTAAAATCCCTTTGCTTATGATTTTAAGAAACATTTGTATTAGACTGCTTTTTAAAAAATGAACAGTATTTAGAATTTCCATTTCAGACAATGTGAAGCCTGGATGTATTCAAAAATGATATATTAGTGGAGGTAATGGTGATACCACATGACAACTCAATTTTAGCTGATATGTGTTAGAAGTTGAGGATTTTTTTTTTCTTTTTAATACATTTATTAGCTTTTGGCAGTAATTTTTATAAGATTTTATTTCCCTTTTTTTCCTTCTTCCCTCTCCTCACTCTTCAAGACAAATCAATCTGATATATCTATATCTATATCTATATATAATACATGTACAATCATATTAAACATTTCCACATGAGTCATATTGTAAAAGAAGAATCAGAACAACAGAGAAAAACCAGGAGAAGGAAAAAACCAACAACAAAAGTGAAATTGGCATGTTTTAGTTCATATTCAGACTCCATAGTTCTTTCTCTGGATGCTAATAGCATTTTCCATCATGATAGAAGCTGAGAATGTTATAAGGCTGTTTATTCATAGTTTCACAGAAGGGAGAAAATAATCGAATACTTCATGTCCAGGACTCAACCCAGACAAAATTGTGAAGTTGGAAAACAACTTGGTGTTTTATTCCTTTCTTTTAGCCCAAGCCTTTTCCTTCCTCAGTGCCTGTTCCAGCAGCCTGGGCCTCTTCCCCTTATGCTGCCCCACTCCCCTCCGGAGTTTTCAGATGGCAAATTCTCCTCCTCTGAAACTCCTTCATCCTGTATCTCATTACTCAGAAAGTAGCATGTCTGTTAACTAATCTCATAAGCTAATTGGCACAATGTAATATTGAGAAAAGCCAGGAGCCTGCTTCCTCCTAGCATATGGTTTAACTGGGACTCTTGGGAATTGCTTCCAACACAAGTAGAGTAGGAGATGGCACCAAGGCAGGCCTATGGAAGAGAGATTCTTGGCAGCTTTGCCATTTTCCTTGGGCCTCACATCTAGGACTAGACTAGGTATGTTCACTTTCGTTGATTGGGTTACTTTATTGGAGTCAAGAAGGAGCTATTGCTGGCCTTAACTGACTATTGCAGTTCTTTGTGACATATGAACAATTAAAAAAATTGGACTTGTGACAGCGAACAGATGGCTTCAGACACCGCTCTGACAAGGAGGCTATTTTCAGCAACAGTAATGCTTTCTGCTTTTCAGTGCTTGACTCATCACAATTTTTGAGATGCAGGCAGCGGATCAAAAATGTCACCGCAAGAGTGTCCTCTTAAATCCTTCACATGGAACTTACCAATTACCTACAAGTATAAAGTTTGCAGTCAGAACGTCTTTTACTCTTTCAGTGCTCTTGGATATCACACGTCTAAAGGATAGGCTGCTTTTGTAGTACTATGTAGGGGGGAAGGAAGAAATAAGATAGGATTTCTTCTGTGACAAGACGACTGATATAGCTCAGTTTCTAGCTGGCAATATCTTACACAATGATAGGGGACAGGGAATGGATCTGTGATTTCATTTGTTATAGAATGCTCCCGGCCAAGATCAGCCACTTCCTTGCAACTTTTAGAGTTGATTGGAGTAGTGATTTGCCTGGGGAAGATTTGAATCCAGATCTTCCCGTTTTCTGGGAAGGATCTCTATCTACTCCATACTATCTTTCTTGCAGCTATATTTTATATCGAGAATGTTAAAGCACTCTACTGCAGAAGCCCTCACTAACTTCTTCCTAGAGTCTCCAAAAACTTGGTTCTTAGCATCTTTGGAAGAGAGAACCCTGCAAGGAGGATGGTTCTAGGTGATCAGCTTGAGAATAATCAGTGGAAACATTGTATAGAGAGTTTATACCTGACTTTCGTTTTTGTTTTTTGTATTTTTGTTATGTGGTTGTTTTTAGATTCATTTTTAAATGGACATCTTTTAACTTCATATTCACAATGAATGTAAAGCTTTAAGAACTTTATTTTTGTGGCAAAGTGTTAGCCAATGCTGTCATTTGTTACCACGGTTGCAGCTTCAAAGAAAGTTGCCTTTAACGGGAGTTATTTCACTGTTTGAAGGGTTACTAGATAGAATGTCCAGAAATCTGCATTCTATGTTGGGCTGTGTCACTAATATGCTGTTTAACTTTTTAGGAAAAGCCTAAAAACCTTCTAGTTCTTCAATTTCCTTGTCTCTAAAATAGTTATAAAGTGTCCTGTTAATGTACTAAAGGTGAAATGACATCATTCAATCTCTCTTTAAATCCTTGTATTGAGGGAGATGATAGTGTTTGCTATTTCTCTAGGCTGAGAGTTTTACAGCAAGCAGTTACTGTATTGGACTTGTTACATTTCAAAAGATGAGTTGTGTTACAATAGGTTGCCTTCCCTGATGATTTAAGTTATCCAGCACAAGGCTGAAAGGAATATATAATGGATTGTTTGTTCAGATTTTATGAAGTAGACTTTGATTACCAAAAATAGAAACTAAACCAGGATGGGAAAAAAAAAGCCAAAAGCACTCATGTTAAATGTCAGAAATCTAAGATAAATAGTAAATTTCTTTTGTGATTTCTCCCCAGGTGGCAGTATAGGATCATTCAGCTAAGCCCATCCAAACCTTAGATCACTTGTTAACATTACCAAATCCTGTCTCTGCATTTTATTACTTTACCACACATTCCACCAATAGACTATAGTTCAATCAGAAGACAGATTCCTTTTAAATTTAAAATGACTTTTTTCTCCCAATTAATCACTCAATAATATTTTCTTTTTTAAATTGCACAAGACACTTTAATATTTTTAGAAGGTGTATATATTTTCCAAAAGATAGGCAAGTTCATTTATTAAAACTAATTATAAAATGATGTAGTTACGATCATCCTATGTATTTGTCCATTATTCTATTTTCATACTATTTGCATGTAAAATTCATGCTATAATGTAACTTTGAAAGGGTTAGGTTAGATGAGTTCTAAGGCCCTTTCTATCTGAAAATTCAGTGGTTTAAATAAAAAAATACTTTTTTTTTTTAAATTTTAAAAGAGCTTCTTTTTAAAACACATTAAAACCTTTTAGAAGAATGTACTATTTTAAGGGCTCAGTTATTCAGTATCATGAAGTACTTGATTCAGCTAGCTTTAGGCCTTAGAATGATTAATGACCATTTAAGAAGATGCTAATAAGAGTAACTGAGGAATTGGGAAGACACACCCTCCTCATATTTTTTAAGGGCACAGCTAAAAGCCTTCTTCTACCCCCTACTTTTTGGTATGTTTTTGGAATATGAATAAAAGAATTTTATGATTTAAAGATGTTTTCTCTATATCTTCTGTAATCAAATTGCTAAAAATGTTTTCAATTATTTGCACGTGGATTCATTTAGCTTTTGTTAATTAAAAGTTGCCGGTCCCTGTATAGAGAAATGTTTCCTACTTATATTTATTTATGAGTTTGAATTTCAGAGCTTTACATACATTTGTCATTTTCATAAGCTTTTCTGCTTCTAGTTTTTTATTTAAATATTGCTGAGTTGTGCAGAGGCCAATTTTTAATAAACTGGAGCAATGCATAAAAATGAAAAAGTCTTTCTTTGTGATCTTTTCAAGCAATTTTATTTAAGTGAACGAAAAACCCAGAATCTAGAAATCTAGAGCAAAGTGAGGATCTGCAAAAGGAGATATGGGCATTTCCCTCACACACACACACACACACACACACACACAAAGTATAGGAGTCAGCTTTTTTAAAAAATTATTTTTTCAATGAACAAAAATTTTCTCTGCTTTCTATATAGCTTGGGGGAAAAAAGAAACAAAACTTGGGATAAGTATGGATAGTCACACAAAATAAATTCCCTTATTAACCATGTTCAAAAAATAATAATACCCCTTAATTCATTACTGCTCTGTTTTCCATTAGGATGATGGGAGGTGGACAGTATGCTTTATCACTGGTCCTTTAGGATTATGGTTGTTTTTTGCATTGATGAGATCAACTTTTAAGTGACAGAGAAAGAGAGAACTCATAGAGGTACTTAGCTGTTGCTTCTAGAACCTTCCTTCTGCCTCCTCTCATTATAAGACAATTAAGCAACTCAGCAGCGAGCAAGAAGTTTTGGCCAGAATGTTGCTGTCCTGCAGCAGCACTGGCACTAAAGGCAGGTGTCAGTGCCACATTTTGACAGGTTGGCTTCTGCTGCCAACTGGTTACTGGGAGCATGATCCTGCTGTGAACAAGACAGACCCAGTTTTTGTTGGCAGTGTAATCAATGGCAGAAGAACAACTTGCTGAGCTAAATGGCTGGCAGATTGAGGGATTGAATACTTAGAAGCATTTCACCAGTATTTTTTCTTAGTACTCAGAGAACACAGTTTTAAATTGGCAGAGGGGAAACTTACTGGAATTGTACTGCCAGTTCTAAGAGATGAATGAAATGAGCTGTTTGTAGATTTTTGCATCATAGAAAGATTGGTGATGACAGGTGGCCACTGGTGAGATCACAAATGCTCCAGAATGGTAAAAAATTTTTTAAAAAATTCCCTTTGTATTGCTTCAGCTGTTGGGTGTATTTGACTCCAAACCCAGCATGATTTTTTTTTTTCCTAAATCTGCCAGCTGGGGAAGTATAACTAATTTGGGATAAAGTTTTAGGCAGTTTATACAGAGGCCAATTTTACATAAAAATTTGAACAGCAGCAGCTGTTGAGTTGATGTATGGAACTCTTCAAGTGATCCTGACCCTAATCCTACATTCACACTTGAGAGTTTCTAAGATCATAAATTTATAATTGAAAGAAGCCTCAAAGTCCTTTTAGTTTATTTTACCATCTATTTTAAATAGCTCTGAGACTTTGTGTGATATAAATGGATATCTTTATCATGGATATATAATATGGACAATTTTCAACATCCACTCTTGTAAAACCTTGTGTTCCAAATTTTTCTCCCTCCTGGCCAACCTCCTCCCCTAGACAGCAAGTCATCCAATATAGGTTAAACATGTACAATTCTTCTATACATATTTCCACGCTGATCATGCTGCCCAAGAAAAATGAAATCAAAAAGGAAAAAAAGAAAACAAAATGCAAAAAAAACAACAAAGTGTTGTGAAAATAATATATTATGATCCACACTCAGTCCCCACAGTCCTCTCTCTGGGTGCAGATGGTCTCTTCATCACGAGACCATTGGAAGTGACCTGAATCATCTCATTATCGAAAATGGCCACATCCATCAGATTTGATCATCATATAATCTTATTGCTGAATACAATGATCTGGATCATTTCACTCAGTATTGGTTCATGTAAGTTTCTCCAGGTCTCTCTAAAAAAAATCCTGTTGATCATTTCTTATAGAACAATAATATTCCAGATAATTCATATATCATAACTTAGTCATTCTCCATCTGATGGGATCCACTCAGATTCAAAGAATATATTTTCAACAGTAGTTTTATTTTTAAAATTTTTTTCTAATATTTAATAATGTTTTTATTTTTACAGCACTTTGCTAATATTTTTGTGCATGTTCTTTTTTAATTAATTTTATAATTATAATTTTTTTGATAGTACATATGCATGAGTTTTTTTTTTTTTAACAACATTATCCCTTGTATTCATTTTTCCAAATTTTCCCCTCCCTCCTTCTACTCCCTCCCCTAGATGACAGGCAATCCCATACATATTAAATGTGTTACAGTATAACCTAGATGCAATATATGTGTGTAAATCCAATTTTCTTGTTGCACGGTAAGAATTGGATTCCGAAGGTATAAGTAATTTGGGTATAAAGACAGTAGTGCTAATATTTTACATTCACTTCCCAGTGTTCCTTCTCTGGGTGTAGTTGTTTCTGTCCATCATTGATCAACTGGAAGTGAGTTGGATCTTCTTTATGTTGAAGATATCCACTTCCATCAGAATACATCTTCATACAGTGTTGTTGTTGAAGTGTATAGTGATCTTCTGGTTCTGTTCATTTCATTCAGCATCAGTTCATTCAAGTCTCTCCAAACCTCTCTGTATTCATCCTGCTGGTCATTTCTTACAGAGAAATAATATTCCATAACCTTCATATACCATAATTTACCCAACCATTCTCCAATTGATGGACATCCATTCATCTTCCAGTTTCTAAGCGCTACAAAAAGGGCTGCCACAAACATTTTGGCACATACAGGTCCCTTTCCCCTTCTCAGTATTTCTTTTGGATATAAGCCCAATAGCAGCAATGCTGGATCAAAGGGTATGGACAGTTTGACAACTTTTTGGGCATAGTTCCAGATTGCTCTCCAGAATGGCTGGATTCTTTCACAACTCCACCAACAATGTATTAGTGTCCCAGTTTTCCCACATCCCCTCCAACATCATTATTTGTTCCTGTCATTTTAGCCAATCTGACAGGTGTGTAGTGGTATCTCAGAGTTGTCTTAATTTGTATTTCTCTGATCAAAAGTGATTTGGAACACTCTTTTCATGTGAGTGGAAATAGTTTCAATTTTATCATCTGAGAATTGTCTGTTCATATCCTTTGACCATTTATCAATTGGAGAATGGTTGATTTCTTATAAATTAGAGTAGTTGTCTATATATTTTGGAAATGAGGCCTTTATCAGAACCTTTAACTGTAAAAATATTTTCCCAATTTGTTACTTCCCTTCTAATCTTGTTTGCATTAGTTTTGTTTGTACAAAAACTTTTTAATTTGATGTAATCAAAATCTTCTATTTTGTGATCAATAATGATCTCTAGTTCTCCTCGGTCATAAATTCCTTCCTCCTCCCCAAGTCTGAGAGGTAGACTATCTTCTGTTCCTCTAATTTATTTATGATCTCATTCTTTATGCCTAAATCATGGACCCATTTTGATCTTATCTTGGTATATGGTGTTAAGTGTGGGTCCATATCTAATTTCTGCCATACTAATTTCCAGTTTTCCCAAAAGATTTTTTCAAATAATGAATTCTTATCCCAAATGTTGGTATCTTTGGGTTTGTCAAACACTAGATTGCTATAGTTGTACCCTATTTTGTCCTGTGTTCCTAATCTTCAACAGAAGTTTTAAAAACAAATTTATTTGATGCTTAGAAACCCTTCTTGGTTATATATATATGTAAAGAGAGAGAGAGAGAGAGAGAGAGAGAGAGAGAGAGAGATGTATATTTATACTTATGTGAATATATAAATGAACCATTGTCTGGCCTGTCTCTCAAAGGCTTGACTTGTAGGTATTTTGTAGGATTACTTAGCAAACAAAAGTTTTAATCATTTTTGGAAAAATTCCAAAGAACCTTACAAAAAAAGACAAATATTGTCTGTCAAGAGTCTTTAAAATCAGAGACAATTTAAGTCCATGATGACAGGTGTGCAATTTTTTCTTTCCATCAAGTTGAAAAGTACATTCTCAAACCCTCTGCTTTCAAAGTTAAGCCACAAGATAATCCTGTTACCTTGTGATCACTTTAGGAATCATCTATCCTTAGAAATTGGGGTAAGGCATTAATTTTGTAAAATAATTTCCTGTTATCCTACAAATACATGCCTACCATAGGAGAAACATTCATAATATTTTTATGAGGTGGGCTAACTTTATTAAAAGCCCTTCATGAAGCAATGCTCCATTTATCCAAGTTTCCCTAAGAATTGGTTTGCTTTTTAAAATTTTTAATAGCTTTTTATTTTCAACTATATGCAAAAATAAGTTTTCTTTTCTTTTTTTTCCCCCCCTGAGGCTGGGGTTAAGTGACTTGCCCAGGGTCACACAGCTAGGAAGTGTTAAGTGTCTGAGATCAGATTTGATCTTGGGTCCTCCTGAATTCAAGGCTGGTGCTCTATCCACTGTGCCACCTAGCTGCCCCCCAAAATAAGTTGTCAATAGTCACCCTTGCAAAACCTTGTGTTCCAAATTTTTCTCCCTCCTTCTTGCCTAACCTCTTCTCCTAGACAGCAAATAATAATCTGATGTAGGTTAAAACACGTGCAATTCTTTTATACATATTTCCACAGTTATCATGCTGCACAAGAAAAATCCGATCAACAAGGGAAAAAAATGAAAAAGAAAAAAAAGCAAACAACAAAAGTGAAAATACTGTGTAGTGATCCACATTCAGTCTCCATAGTCCTCTCTCTGGGTGCAGATGGCTCTTTCCATCACAAGCATATTCAAATTGTCCTGAATCACTTCATTGTTGAAAAGAGCCAAGTCCATCACAGTTGATCATCACATAATCTTGTTTTCTTGGTTCTCTCACTTCACTTAGCATCAATTAAGAAATAAGTTATTTCTACCATTATTCTTGTTTGTTAGTGGCAAAGATCTTTATTTTGCAGATAGAAAAACCCAAAGCACAGAGAAGGTAAAAGACTTTTTCTGCAGATCACATACAGGAACAGATGAGATGAGAATCCCTTATTAATTGATGATCATTTAGGATGCAAGTTCATTTAAATTAGATAGATAGGGTTACCAGCTAGACAGACAGATTAGATAGTTAGATAGATAGATAGATAGATAGATAGATAGATAGATAGATAGATAGATAGATAGATAGATAGATGGATGCATGCATGGATGCATGGATGCATAGATCTATATAAATATATTTTTTTCTTACATCTTCATAACTATTCCAAATATTCCTTGATATCTCTTGGCCACTAGATGGCACAGTGACTAGTACACCAGATGTAGAATCAGAAAAATTTGATTGTGATCTCAGACATTTATTAGTGTGACTATCAATTTCCTTCCTCTTCTGTCTCTTCATTTAAGCTCAGATGCAATTTAGTTTTTACAACTGTCCAAATTAGAATAAAAGAGGCAGATCTCTGAGCCAATGATACTTTATTAAGTGCCTGTGGTCCCCTTTAATGAAGTGGACCTCAGCTCTTGCTCATTATCTGAGATGTCCCCTTTTTCCAGAGCCTTGTTTGGAAAAGAGAGATACTGAAAAACAGAATCTCATTGGTTTATAAACCCTGTTCTTGAGGGTTAAAAATAACATAGTGGGGGTGGGGCAAAGCATAGGGCATCTCCACTAAGAGGATATAAGATGGTCATTAGCTCATGATGGACAAGAGGCAGAAAGGTCTGGAGGTATAAAAATAAATTGGGGGACTTTCCAAAGCATCAAGGAATCCCATCCATGGTGGCTTTGGACATGGAATTTGAATAAAACAATTTGGAGATATCTTTTTCAGCATTCTTGTGGTTGTACAAATGAGCCTCCTAACTTAATAAACATGTAGTGAACATTACATTAAAGTAATTAAAGCCATTACATTAAAGCCAGCACAATACATTAAAGTAAATTAAGAACCTATCTATCTAATTATCCCTATGTGATTTATGTAAAATATCAAACTGATTAATGATGATTGGAAGAAAATAGTTGGGGATCCAAATGAATTATTTCTCACACAGGTTTAAGTGAGGAAGCTAGTCCTTCTCCAGATTATTTTGTAGTTGAGAAATCAAGGCAAACAGAGTGAAGTGACTTTCCTGGAGTCACACAGTTAGGAAGTTTCTGAAGTCAGATTTGAACTCAGAAAGATGAATCTTCACTTCAGGTCTGGCACTCCAAACACTGTCACCTAGTGCCACTGTGCCCCAATAAAGACGTAGGGCCATTTAATGAGTTACTGCCTGCAGCTGGCTGAGGAGAGGGTTAATGCTATCCTTTCATGATCCAACATTCTCCTTTGTGTTCTGATGAAAGAGACCACTACTTTTTTTTTTTTTATTATTACTATTTTTACTTCTATTGAATGAATGCTCTTGACTCAATTCAAAAGGTCAATTTAAAAACAATTTTAATATGTGCATTGTTATGTGCTAGGAACTGTGCTAGAGAAACAAAGGCAAATGAGATATAGTGCCTTTAAGGAGCTTACATTCCATAGACAAAAATAATCCATGTGTATATGCATTCATACCCATATATACAATATAAGGTAATTTTGTTGAGGAGGCACTAAAAGCTGGGGAGGAAGGAAGGAAATGAGGAAAGTTTTCATATAAAATAATAGTCTAGTCTAGCAGATCTCAAACTTTTTTATCTTGTCATTACTTTTGAAATGACTAAAGATCCCCCTCTTCTCCTTAGTGCTTTTGTATATAAATTATGGCTATCAATATTTACCAATTAAAAATGAAAACACATTAATATTATTATAAATATGGTTTTGACTTCACAGATTGCTTGTGTCGATATACTGGGGACCACCCTTTGAAGCTAATCCTTCTCCAGATCATTTTATAGATGAGAAACTGAGACAAACAGGATGAAGTGACTTTCCCAGAGTCACACAGCTAGGAAGTGTCTGAGGCCAGATTTGAACTCAAAAAAATGAGTTAATTTTGATCTATAGTAATCACTAAGAATAGTCTCAGATGTAATTAATGGCTTCTGACCTAATCCACAATCTCTTGACCTTATAGCCATGAAAAATGATTTACCTATCTATATTTCTGACTGCTTCAGTCCCGTTTTTTTCTTGCTTCAGTCCAGCATTTTTATCCATAACTTTTATAAAAACATTTCTAGCTGGTGAAAAGCTAGATGGAGCACAGAAAATATGTTGGATAATAGAATCATGTACTAACAGAGTCTTTCTAGGATGGAACAAGGAACTTCCATTAGAGTGAGCTCTTTAAGAACAGGAGCTTTTCAAAAATTCATCTTCATATCTCCATTAGCTAGCATTGTACATTGTAGGTGTTAAATTAATCATTTTTATTTTACTTTTCAATTTAAATTATTTTTATAATAAATAATCATTTTTTTCTCCCTATCACCACCCTTCCCAGTAGGGGAAAAAATCAAAAGCTAAAACTCTTTTTAAACATTATATTATGTTCATATATCATAACTTATTGTATCATTTTCCAATGGATGGATACACATTTAGTAGATTTTTAGTTTCTTTCTTTTTTTGTTGTTGAAGTTTTTTTTTTTGCTATTGCAAAAATAATTTTTGTACATATTTTTATACAGAAATATTTTAGTACACTATTTGCTTAATTTTATGTAATCAAAATTGTTCATTTTATGTTGTCTGATGCTACCACTTATTTAATCATGAATTCTTATCCTATACACATATAGGCAATTTTTCCCACAAACTTAAAAGTTTGTTTATTATACTTCCCTTTATTTCTAAGATATGGACTCATTTGGAGCTTTTCTTTAGATAAAATATAAGATGTTGGTACATTCTTAATTCTGAAAGATTGGTGTCCAATTTTCCCAGCAGTTTTAATCAAATAATAAGTTCATCTTAGTATTTTAGGTCTTGGGTTTATTGAATACTATGCTACTATGGTTGGTTTTGTATACTTAATATGTTCCATGGATTAATGTTGCTGTTTTTTAAGCCAGTATCAAATTATTTTTATGATGGCAACTTCAAGAATAGTCTGTGAGCTATTATTGCTAGCTTTCCTTCCTTCTCACTTTTATTTTTCACTATTTTTCTGTAAATTGTTGAATTTTGTGTTTTTAAAACTTTTTCTATAAAATAATTCTTATGGCAATGAATAAGTGAATAAGTGAATTAATTTAGGTTATTTTGTCTTTTTACCTTATTAATTAGGCCTACCCAGGAGCAATTAATATTTCTCAAACTTGGGCTAATTAATGCCTTCTTGAACAAAATTTGAATGAAATTTAATATGGTAAAGTCCCATGATTAATTTTTTATATCATCCATATAAATACAGAATGTGTAAGACATGTTTTTTGACGATAATCCATCTATTGAAAGGTTGAGCCTTTATTTGATTGTAAGCTTTATTTATGAGTCAGTAGCAGAAAGTAGCTGACAAAAAAAAGTTAATGCAGTCTTGAGCTATATAAAGGGAAATGTAACATCCCACTTACTCTGTTCTGGTCAAATGATTCAATCAATATGTCCAAAAAGGTGCCAAGAAAAAAAATATATTGTACTCTACATAAGAAATAGCTGTTATTCTATCTTCTATTACACCCTTACTTGGAAATCAAGCCTGTTTCTAGGGAAGGAAGTTCATTATCTAAGCAAGTAAGTAAACAAGCTAATGCTATTTTTCAGAAGTACAAAATTGAAATGCATAATTGATGAATGTCACAGGAAAAATTAATCAAATTTTACTGTGTTCTTTGTAATCTGTAAGCTTATAAAGTAAAATTAAAGGTTTCAGTGTTAAGTCAGGTCTCTTAATTTAACTTTTTAATCAGTGATCTGGAAGATATGAGTGTGCACATTACCTTCAAGTTTATTGGTAATACCTAAGCTCTTTGGATTTTGAAATGCCAAAATGAGAAGGACAAACGGCAGGAAGATTTGGATTGTATGATTAGACCAAGAGGTAGCAGATGGACATCACCATGGGCAAATACAAAGTCATAGCGTTTTTACAGAAAAATCATCCAAGTTATAGCATAATGTTTCCTAGATTATTCATTACAACCTGGGAGTCATCTTCAGCTATTCTTAGCAGTCAAAATATCAGGTACCATCCAGAAGTAGAGGAAACCAAGCAAGTTATTCCCACTCTTGTACAAAACCATGGTCTGTCCACAACTAGAATTCTGTGTTTGTAATGCGGACAGGATTAGAAGGGAAGCAATAAATTGGGAAAACATTTTTACATCTAAAGGTTCTGATAAAGGCCTCATCTCCAAAATATATAGAGAATTGACTCTAATTTATAAGAGTACAAGCCATTCTCCAACTGATAAATGGACAAAGTATATGAATAGATAATTTTCAGATGAAGAAATTGAAACTATTTCTAGTCATATGAAAAGATGCTCCAAGTCATTGTTGATCACAGAAATGCAAATTAAGACAACTCTGAGATACCACTACACACCTGTCAGATTGGCTAAGATGACAGGAAAAGATAATGATGAATGTTGGAGGGGATGTGGGAAAACTGATACATTGTTGGTGGAGTTGTGAACAGATCCAGCCATTCTGGAGAGCAATCTGGAATTATGCCCAAAAAGTTATCAAATTGTGCATACCCTTTGATCCAGTAGTGCTACTACTGGGCTTATATCCCAAGGAAATATTAAAGAAGGGAAAGGGACCTGTATGTGCCAAAATGTTTGTGGCAGCCTTTTTTGTAGTGGCAAGAAACTGGAAAATGAATGGATGTCCATCAATTGGAGAATGGTTGGGTAAATTATGGTATATGAATGTTATGGAATATTATTGCTCTGTAAGAAATGACCAGCAGGATGAATACAGAGAGGTTTGGAAAGACATCAACTGATGCTGAGTGAAATGAGCAGAACCAGGAGATCATTGTACATGGCAACAACAAGATTATACAAGGATAAATCCTGATGGAAGTGGCTATCTTTGGCAACTCGAGGATCCAAATCAGTTCCAATTGATCTGTAATGAACAGAACCAGCTACACCCATATAAAGAACACTGGGAAATGAGTATGGACCACAACATAACATTTCCACTCTTTCTGTTATTGTTTGCATGCATTTTTAATTTTTCTTCTCAGGTTATTTTTACCTTCTTTCTAAGTCTGATCTTTATTGTGCAACAAGATAACTATATAAATATATGTGTGTGTATGTGTGTGTGTATGGTATTTAACATATACTTTAACATATTTAACATGTATGGGACTACCTGCCATCTAGGGAAGGGGGTGGGGGAAGGAGGGGAAAAGTTTAAACAGAGGTTTTTGCAAGGGTCAATGTTGAAAAATTACCCATGCATATATTTTGTATATAAAAAGCTATAATAAAAAAATAGAATTCTATGTTTCGTTGTTATAAAATCCCAATGAAGCAGCAAAAGAGCTGAAGAATGTGCAGATAAAAGAAATCATCAGGCTTTGTATATATGTGTGTGAATCACTTTTATGTGTTGTTGTTGAGTCATTCCAGTTGTATCTTAACTCTTTGTGACCCCATTTGGGGTTTTCTTGGCAAAAATAGTGAGTGGGTTGCTATTTCCTTCTCCAACTTATTTTACAGATAAGGAAACTGAGACAAACAAGATAAAGTGACTTGTCCAGAGTCACATAGCTAGAAAATATCTGAGGCCAGACTTGAATTCAGAAAGATGACTCCAGGCCCAACACTCTACCCATTGCACCCCTTAGTTGCCCTACTTGTATGTGACAACAGAAGAAAAAGATAAGGATATTTCAACCTAGTAAAACAAAAGCTAAGAGACAATAGGATCACATTTTATTAAACTATGATAGCATTTGCAAATCTTGTAACTTAGAAATTTGGAAATCTAAATACAGACATACACACATACATGCATGTATATATGTGTGTATAAAACAAACATACATGTTTATATGTACATGTACAGTGCGTTAAATACATGCATGAAAGCAAACACGTGTATATGTATGCACATGTGTTACATTATATGCATGCGTGTACACATTAGTATACATAGCAATATGTGCATGCATGCTTACATATAAACACATTTATTTATGTAATATATGTTATACACAAACGACATGCACAAATACATATATATAACTCTAATATATATGTATATATATATATACATATATAAACTATTTTATGAAGTAACAAATTTGTTATAGAATCTTAGTGCTAGAAAGCATTAAATTGACTACCTCATTCACTGTTTGCATCTGACAGATGTTATAAACCAAAATTCAGCATGAATAAGTGACTGGCCCTGAGATCTGGTTTAGGGCAGATCTGGTCCTGCACTGTCTCCTAAATCTCAGGCTGCTCTTTCCATCATATTGTGAATGGTTAGTTTTGATAAGCTTTTGTCCCTTTTTCCACATTGGTTAAAAGATGAAACTGAGGAAAGGAAAGGAAAGTCCAATCTTTGTGACTTCATTTGGGGTTTTCTGGGCAAAAATTTTAGAGTAGCTTTCCTTTTCCAGTTCTACTACATCATCTACATCATCATCTACTACATCAATTACAGTTCTAAAACTACATCCAGTTTTACAAATGAGGAAACTGAGGTCAACAGGCTTAAATGACTTACACACCCTTTATCCATATATATATATATATATATATATGTATGTGTGTGTGTGTCCATATCCTGAGTATGTGTGTGTATGTGTAATCCAGGTTTTATAAAATGACTATGTATAGATAAACATTTTAATTAAAAAAAAATTTGCACACAGCAAGTATCTGAGATAGGATTTGAATTCAGGAAGATATCTTTCTGATTCCAAGCCCACTGTGCTACCTTGCTGTATGGGTAGCATAAAAAGAAACTATCAATAAAATCATTAATTAAAAATGTTAGTGGCAACAGAATTGACAAGGAAAAAAATTTAGAGGTTAAAGGAATTTTTAGATAGCAAATCTAAACCCCTAGTTTTTTGTTCTTTTGTACTAAAAAGAACAACAACAAAAAAAGTGAAAGAACCTGAGCTCTTCTGATCATCCCTGATGATGAGGCTCCCACAGCCCTGCCAGACAGATCCATCTTAACCATCTAGAAGATATAAAAATAACAAAGTTCCTGTATAAAGGAAAAACTGCCTAGAGAAAAATTGTATCTCAAGCAATATATAGTTTAATAATAATAATAAAAAACACTACCTTACATAAAGTTACATTTACTGAATCTTATTGCCGTGAAAAATGCATCTTATGGATCGATATGAAGAAGGATTTCTACCTTTTCCAAGAATTCAGGAAATAATACCATATGCATATACAGTGTCATACAAACTGGATAAATGTGAGTGAAGATTTCAAATAGACTGTATTATGTTCTTCTGAGAGAGTCTTCTAAAGAGTAGAATATGTATCTCTGGTAATGAACCATAGGATGAACCCAGCTGATGCCTTCCAGCTATCAGATTGTCTCCATTTTTCTTCAGATTTTGGATGGATTTTTGGAAGTTGTTTGGAAAGTTGTCTAAGTAACATTACATTACATATGATACTTGTATTCTCAAAATAATTGTCTTACTAAGATGTCCTCATATGGGCCATATCATAGTATCTAATGATCAGGAACCATAATCTCCTTTTGTCTAAGAGATTAGGAAAATACAAGTTGCTGCAAAGTTTTTATTTTTAAGAATGAAAATGATCAGGGAAATTAGATGGTGTAATGAATACAGCATTAATTCTGGGTCAGGATACCAAATCTGGCCTTATTTATTAGCTAGGTGACTGATTCTGGGCAAGTAACAACCTCAATTTAAAAAAAAATGGAAATGGCATAAAGCTCATCCATCTATCATTCATCATTCTCCTCACCAACGTTTTTAGAGTACCTTAGGATTTACAAGTTGCATACGTGATTTCACCCAGTACCCACAAATAACCTAATCCTGTAGTTTTTACAAATATTTTTATTCACATTTAACAGATTACAAAATTGAGGCTAAAGTTAACTGGCTTGCTCATGGTCACTTTGATATTAAGTGTACAAAGAAAGATTTTGGAGTAATCTTTCCACTGTATTAGATGATCCTGTGTTCAAGTGGCATCAGTTTTTACATATGAGGAAATGTAGGCTGGGGGAGAGAAGAGCTATAATCTGTCAAAGACTACCATTAAGATGTTTATGTGCAAGTAAGAGAAAAAAATGACCAATCCATAGTCCTGAGGGGGGAATCCTCCCCATGTTAATTTGAGAATGCTCATTTATCTGCAAAATATTGAGGATGTGGAAGCAAAAAAAGCACAAATAGGCTGAAAATTACATAGTTCTTGTATAAAGATGAAATATTTTAATAATTACATGAAAGGACATATAATGAAGGTTCCAAATGTATTCTTGGCTGGGCTTGAGTTGATAAGTCATAGATGTGGTAAGGGAAGATTTCAGAGAGAATATGAGACTTCATCTTAACCCTGAATGGTTAAGTAGAATTTTGATTGGTAGAGAATATTGGGAAGGGTAAGAAATATGGAATGAACAAACTCAAGTACAAGAATTTGTATGTTGATCTGAAGGACATAAAGGTAATTAGCCTAATTGGAACAGAAAGTTAATTGCAGGTAGTAGTGAGAAAATATGGGTAGCTAGAGACAGATTATTGAAGTCCATGAAATCTAATCTGTGAAACTTGGACTTTAACCTATAATAAGTAATATTATAATATTAGGTAATAAGAAGCTACTGAGGGATTTTTAAGCAGATTCTTAGTGATATAATGAGTAATAACCTTTAAAAGATGACCATTGTGGTGGTGTGGTAAACCAACCAGAGGGAGGAGGTAAAAGACTGTTCTACTAATGTAATGTCAGTTAAAAAGCTATTGTAATTTTTGAGGAGTAAAAAGATGATTGAGTTATAATATTTTAGGGGCAATGGAAATGAAAAATAGGAGATCGGCATGAAAGATAATTTAAAGGGAAAATTAACAATATTTGATGGTTGATTATATAGAAGCATAGAAGGAGATTTTTTCCTATAACACTAAAATTTAGAGGGGCACCAATAGCAGTCTTTCAGTAGTATAAAAACTACTAAAGTTTGTATCCAGAAAGGAAGAAAAATTAATTAGGATGGGAAGCTGTCAAATCTTAGCTTCTTCCCTGCCATGGCTATATCCCTATCTCTGTCCTGATGTCTTTCAAATGACTGTTAAAAGCTCCTTAATTTTACACAAATATCTGTGCCTAATCGTAGCCATCTATAGGAAGGGAAGGGAAAAAATTTATAATAACTATCATATCTAAAAGGCATAGCAAGTTGTACATAATAGATTAACAGTTTCATATACAGTTTCATATACATTCATCTTTTTTGTTATTCTATGTTATGGAAATGTTTGTTTTATTCCCTAATTTAAAAATTAAATTAAAAAAGTTAAAAGTGAAAGGCTCCTCATTGATGATCTTGTATATACCAGGGTCTCTGCCACACTTCCTCTTCCCACAACCTGATTAAGGTTACCTTTCATGCTACCTGTCTCTGGGCCAAAAATTGCTAGTTATGATTCTGAAAGGCTGAAAATGATGAAATCAAGTTGTTTGCAATTTTAATTAAGTCAATAAGTTACTATGTTACATAGAACTAAAAGCAAAAAAAAAAAAAAATACAACCCCTAATAGGATCTTTACAGTTTGATGTTAATGGTGTCAAACTGAAATAAAAAAGGGGGGGCATTAATATATAAAACAAGCTACTTATCACATGATTATCCCTGTTTGGAACATATCTGGAACATTGGGTTCATTTTTGGGCAACACACATTTTTAGAAAGAATGTTAACAAAATAGTGAGAGACATGAAGGAAAGGAAGGAAAGGAAGACATGAGGATTCCCCTCTCAGGACTAGTTGATTAGTTGATTAAATGAAGGAAATGCAATAGTTAGTGTGGAGATCAAATGGGGATATGGTAATTGTATTCAAGTATAAGAAGAACTATCATATGGAAGAGGTATTTTAACTTTTTTTCTTGGCCCCAGTAAGTAGGAGTAGGAACAATAGGTAAAAATTTCAGACGTTGGTTAAGCTTGAAGTAAAGAAACACTTCAAGGCAGCATAGAATGCTTTGGGATGTAGTTTCTGTATCATTGAAAGACTTCCAGCAAAGCTTAGATTGCTTGTGGGGTAGTTTTGTATAAGTTGCAATGGGTGGCTTCCTTTCAATCTCTGAAATTCTGTGATAAGCATTTCAGACATTGCTGCCTTTTGGTAACCAGTTGTACATCTGATTGTGAAGTACCCAGTCAATCCAAGCTGGGATTCATGGCTCAGGCAGAGCAAATGGGAGAAAACACTTACATTCCTGGGATAATAGGATCATCACTTTGGAGTTGGGAGGAGCCATCAATACATTCCTCATCCGAGAAAACTGGGGTCCCAGGAGCTTAAACTCACACAATAAATAAGTATTAGCCATTGGCCCTTGGATTCCAAAGCCATTGCTCTTTCTACTTTACCACAATGAATCAGTAAACTGTTTGTACCTCAGTTTTTAAAATATATAAAATAGGAAAATAATTGTTAGTATTTTTGGACTATCTAAGGACTATCTAAGAACCTTATACAGCCAAAACAGGAGAAGCTTTGAAGTATGACTCTTTAGCCCTTGCTCCAAATATTTCCTCTAATGCCTTTTACAAGCTGACATACTTGGAAACTTGTTCCTCTTATCCTCAAGGGTATTTCAGAACTATTTATGGTTATAAGACACATGGGGAGAAATACATACCTTAATGTTATTCCCTGGACTGACTGGTTGTACACATGGCAGAAGAATGCAATTCAGAGAAGCTTGGCCCCCTTGCAACACTCTTGCTTCAAATCAAGGGATCTGGAGACATTTGGTACTAGAATCCTCTTAAGGCACATCATTATTTAAAGATGCCAGGATTTCAGAGATGAAAGTCACCTTGGCCATATGTTTTTCTCCTAATCTTTATTAAACAAGTCTATTGCAAACATTTCTTTACTCTCTATCTCTTTTTCTCCTCTACATACGTTTGTATACATATTTATGCATTTATTCATTCATTGTACAAACACATTACCTATTTACCATGGGCAGACAACTATGCTGAGGATAAAGACATTTATTTATTTATTAATTTTTTAAAATTAAAGCTTTTTATTTTCAATATATATATATAGATATAGATAATTTTCTACATTCACTCCTACAAAATCCTGTGTTCTAATTTTTTCCATCCTCTCCCCAAGTTGGCAAATTATCCAATATATGTTAAACATATGCAATTCCTCTATACATATTTCCACAAATAACAGGCTCCACAAGAAAATTCAGATCAAAAAGGGGGAAAAATGAGAATGAAAACAAAAATGTAAATAACAATAAAAAGAGTGAAAATATTATATTGTGGTCATTCAGTTCCCACTGTTTTCTCTCTGGGTGCAAATGGCTTTCTTCATCACAAGATCATTGGAATTTGCCTAGATCATCTCATTGTTGAAAAGAGCCATGTTCATTAGAGTTGATCATCATTTCATCTTGCTACTGCCATGTATAATGATCTCCTGGTTCACTTAGCATCAATTCATATAAGTCTCAACTTAATTGATGCTAAACTAATTGACTAAACTAATAATTGACTGACTAATTAGTGTCAAATTGCTTGTTTATATCCTTTGACCATTTTATCAATTGAAAATTGGCTTGAATCTTTATAATTTGAGTCAATTCTCTCTACATTTTAGAAATGAGGCCTTTCTCAGTTTATTGCTTCCCTTCTAATTTTGTCTGCATTGGTTTTGTTTGTACAAAAACTTCTTAATTTAATATAATCGAAATTATCCATTTTGCTTTCAATAATGTTCTTGAGTTCTTCTTTGACCACAAATTCCTTCCTTATTCACAGATCTGAGAGGTAAACTATCCTTTATTCTAATTTGCTTATAATATCACTGTTATATCTAAATCACAAATCCATTTCAATTTTATCTTACTATAGGATGTTAAGTGTGGGTCAATACCTAGTTTCTGCCATATTAATTTCCAATTTTGCCAACAGTTTGACAAAGATATTTTTAAAAGAACTTACAATCCCAAAGGTGAGAAAAAACTCATAAGTAATGAGAGTACAAAATAGAATATAAAAATGCATAAAGGTCTATGAAATAGAGGGCACTAAGCTGACGTAAAAGGGAAAGATCCTTTCAGAAGAAGGAAGGGCGGCTATCAGATAATTATAAAGAATATAAGATTTGAGTTGAGAGTTGGATTCTAATCATCAAATATCATAGCATCATAAATTAGGAGTCTGATGTTTATGAAAATTAAATGATTTGCTGAAGGTCACATAGGTAGTAAGCATTATAGGCAGGTCAATTAATACCAAATGGTGTTTACCAAATGGTACATATAGTAAGAACAGAAATACAAAATATCCCTCTGAAATGGCTGTATTCTCCCCTCTTTTAGCTTGGTTCATACATAGGGAGAATTGGCTCAAACTTAACATTTGCTACAAATCATTTAACATACCAAGGTCACTATAACCAATGAATTGAATGGCTCTTTGCTTGTAGGACATTGCAATCTCCATTGCCTGATCAACTCAGTGACTTCCTTCTGGCAAATTCCAGGATGAACTCCAATCCCTCAACTTTTGGTGACTCCTCTAACAAAGCTCATAAAATCATAACTTAGTTGATTCATCTTCAACACTCATTCAACTAAGAACAGGAACATATCAGACAGAAAATCGTTGCACCATAAGCTGATGACTTCCTCTGGTCCACAATTGGGAGACCAGGCTGCTGGTGCTTCTTTCTCTACTCCAGTCAATCACCAATAGGGAAAAGAAAACAAAGCTTCACTTTGGTCTTTTAGTGATGGCATAATTGGTTCTGGATCAGCAGTCAATCAGAAGACATTCTTCAATCAATATTCATCCATTTCTCTTCCATTGTCAGTTTTACTGGCATGTTCTTTGTTTTCAAATTCCTTTCCCCCTAGTCCTATCATTACTCATCTTTCCTATCAGATCTGGATTATTCCCTGCCATCTGGTCTTACTCAAGAGGTCCTGAATTGTTCTGGAGGAAGTCTCTCAAAAGTGCTGACTGAATATATTACAAATTCATGTCATGCAACCTCAATGGATCCTCCCCAGCAGCTATGTATTCCTTTCATTTCTCCCTAATTTGATTCCCACAAAATTAATCCAAATCTTCTCTTCTCTCCTGAGTCTTCCACATTTTACACTTAGCTGAAGATCTTGTCTCTTACTTTACCAAAAACAAAAAAGCTACCCCCAAAACAAAAACTGAACTTCCTTTTCTCCCATCCTCAGCATCTCAAAACCTCTTTTATATAAGACTCTTTATCTACAGTCTCTTAAGAGATAGCACTTCTCCTAGCCGAAGATAATCCCTTTACATGTGCTTGATATTGCCTCTCTGGTTTTTCCCAGTAGATTATATTTTATCCTCAGTCATCTCTCTTTATGATTTTCAACTTCTTCCTATCTACTATCTTCTTCCCCATTGTTTTCAAGTATATCTCTCTCCTTTCCTTAAAAAAAAATCTTTACTGTACCTTCCCTTTTAACAAGCTATTAATGGGGGCAGCAGCTAGGTGGTGCAGTGGGTAAAGCACCAGCCTTGAATTCAGGAGGACCCAAGTTCAAATCTGGTCTCAGACACTTAACACTTCCTAGCACTTAACCCCAGCCTCAGAAAACAAAACAAAACAAAAACCAAGCTATTAATGATGTGGTTTGAGGACAAAAATGATGAAGGTGATAAATATATACCAAATGATGGTAAACACCAAAAGTTGGGGTTCAGCCATGTGAAGAATTCTCAATGGCCATTCTCTTTGGCAAAGGTAGATTTATTTAAGGGAAGGAATTATAGACAAAATGAAGGGATACAATAGATGCTGGGAATGGTAAATATGAAATAGAGTGGAAGAGTATATGAAACACACCATTCAGGATCTCATCATTATCCTATATCTTTCTTCCTTTTTTTGATTACATTTTTTGGAAAAAGTTGTTTACATTTTTTGCTCATACCTCCTCTTTCCTGACTCATCCTCCCCCCAATCCTTTGTAAAATGTTTTTGATCTCATATTTCAAATGAAACTGCTCTCTGTAGAATTACCAATGACTTTTTAATTGGAATATGAAGGAGAAGAAACAAAAGTCAAGAAGCATGGATATGGAGAAAAGGCTATCAGATTTGGCTTTTAAGAGATGATTGTTATGTGACTTGCTCTCTTCCCCTGTCTGGAAGAAGCCCAACCAGTTATCAGATATAAACAAATTCCTAGATTATCCTGTTTGTATATAGTGGTTATGAAGATGGAACTCTTTTATTTATCTCTCAAAAACTGGGTGCATCTTTAAACAACTTTGAAATATTGATTAGCATATCTTCAGGTAGGTCTGGGAATGGCCTATCAGGTGCTTTTTGATCCTCCCTCTGAGTTCTGCCCTATCTTCTCTGAAAAAACCCCAAGGAGTAGGAGAGGCTGCTAGAGTGGATTGTGTTTTGGGATTTTTAGGGGTGTTTGCATCTTCAATATTGCAAAGGGAACTAGTGCAATCTGGGCATCTAAGATTAAAAAGCTCGCTTCTTTCTGTATTTCTGTCTCTGTGCTCCTGTTTCTGCCTATCTGTGTTAGCTTGTCTTGTCTTTGCAGTTCAGACTAACCTGAATTTTTCCTAAGTTAAGCTTCTCTCCTTGCAGGAGAGATTTGAGGTACAAAATTAGATCATCGCCTTGATTAATGATCTCTGCAGCTTGACATTATGCCCAGTCTCTCCAATGTATGTTAGGCTCTCCTTAGTTTCTCTCTAGGTGGGAACTTCCTGGGTCCCCAACTTCCTGAGTCCTAAAATTCTACTCCCTTTGAAAACACCTCCCAAGAGCTCTTGCTTTTAATGTTCTCTCAAGCTGTCTCTTTCCCACTATGGGCTCCTGGCATTTTGGGATAGGAGAACATTTGGTTAGACTAGTATAAAGGCTGATCTCAACCTGTCATCCTCTTCTCCAGTGCCTAAATCCTTTTGAACATTTTGGCACATGTGTCCTTGGCCACCCAAGTGAGCCCTTTATTATTTGCACTGCCTCTGCTTGGTTAAGTCTGTTTTCTTCTATTCTCTAATTGAACTCTACATACATTCCTAGTTGGTTCCACTGAGAAACTTGTCTTTCATGTGTTCTTCCACTCTATTTTATATTTGCAATTCCCTGTATCTATTGTATCCCTTCACTTTGTCTGTAACCCCTTCCCCTAAATAAATCTACCTTTTGGCAAAGAGAATGGCCATTGTGAATTCTTCATAGGACTGAACTCCACTGTTTGGTGCCTGCCATCATTTGGTGACAAACTTCACATCATTAATCACATCAATAGAAAAGAATTGGAGTTTACATAGATGCCCAATTGGATAATAGCAAAACAAACTGTGATACATGACTATAATGGGACACACACACACACACACACACACACACACACACACACACACACATAGAATTAAAAATGAATGTTGCAGAATTTAAAAAAGAATAATCATGGATTGAAAGAAGAGAAGAAAAGATATTCCCAATCAGGGTTATGTTGGAGCCAATTTGATTTGCTTTTTCTTTTTCTGTCTCTGTCTCTCGATTTTCAATGTGAATATGTATGCCTCAGAAATCAACAAATCAGATATAGAAGCCTTTAATTGTTCATTGTTTAGACTTAGGAAAGAAATGGAGGAAGTGTGTCTTGCATTTTTGGAGAGCTAGTTATTAAGCATTAGCTATTATACAGCTACTCTACTGGGCAGTATTCATCAATTGTGGGAGGTCCACAGTGTATATATTACACATATTTTCAGACTTTTTTCAACTTATTTATCAATTATACTAATTCTTCTTATTGTTCTTTTTTGTCTTAAAAGAATTTGTGTGATATAGTTCTCTGTAATAAGGAGGAGAGGGAAAGGGAAACTATATTGATTTTTTTTTAAAGCCAAAAGACAGCAATAAAAATTAATTTTAAAACATGCCTATTAGACATATTAAATTGTACATCATAGAGATATTTCAAGCTCAATATGTTCAAAACTGAACTAATTATCCTTTCCTTCAAACCACATATGTAGGAGAGAGTTCCTTATTACTTCCTTTATTCTTCTTCTTCTTAGTAGTAGTAGTAGTATCTTTAACTATTTTTCTAGGAAACAACTCCTGTGGAAATGCAGTTGGGCCATTGTTTCTGTAGATGCCAGAACCCTTACTACTGATGAATGACCCAGGAAAGAAATTGTTTGCCATGAAAGTCCTTTGCACTATCAAATCAATTGACATCAGAAACTGATATGATATTATAAGTAGAAATGACACTAAAGAAGAAGGATAAACATATACTTTGCAACTGAAATATAAGAACCATCTTCAACTTCTCCCTATCTACTAATTTCTTTCCCACTGTTGAAAACTTCCATATCTGTTGTGTCCCCTGTTAGAATATGGGAACAGGGAGGGAAAAGAATAAAGATCTATAAAGCATTTATGATATGCCAGGAACTGTGCTAAACCCTTTACAAATATTATCTCATTTGATTCTCACAACAACCCTAGGAAATAGGTACTGCTATTATTCCTATTTTACAAATGAGGAAAATGAGAAAAAAAAACAGAGATTATGTGATTTGCTCAGAGTCATACAGCTAGGGACAAATTTGAATTCACGTTTTCCCAGTTCCAAGCCCATCATCCCTTTATCCACTGAGGCACTGCTTCCTAGAGCAAAGGATTGTCTTTATTTTCTGTTAGCACCCCTAGTGCTTTGTACTTAATAGTACTTAATAAATACTTTAATAAAATAAATACTTAATAAAAGAGTTTAATACATACTTACTAGAGGTTTCATCTATTTATCTATCTACCTAATTATCTATTTGTTCCTTTTTTTTTTTTTTTTTTTTGGTTTATTTACCTTGCTTTGATTTGGCCTGGAAAAAAAAAAGCATCAGGGGCAACTAGATGGCTCAGTGGGTAGAGCACCAGTCCTGGAATCATGAGGACCTGAGTTCAAATTTGACCTCAGACATTTAACCTATACTAGCTGTGTGACCCTGCACCTGGATAGCCTTGAAGAATGAGGAGGAAGGTACCAAGTGGTAGAATGAGGAAATGTCAATCTCACTTTTCCCCAGGAGGGGGCAGAAGTTATTAATTTCTGTGACCAGAAATTTTTTCCCAAATTCTCTATATAGAGTGAGGGTAAACCTCTCACTGTTTTGTTTTGTTTTGTTTTATTTTTTCTTCACTCCCTGGCTCTTTTTCTATTCTATTATTTTCTATCACTTATCAGCATCTCTTTGTTCCCTCTGTGTAAATGCCTTTAAGTTGATTCCATTTATTCTCTTCACTTATTTAAGTGGAAGAGGGAAGAGGGAGGAGAAACATTCCCAAACTCATTATAGAAGTAACCACACACATTTATTATAGCCCATTCTATTACAATGCATTTATAACACAGAGTCATACATTCATAAATTCATATGGATAAATCCAATTTTACTATGTCAACTTGAATCGTATCTATGGAAACTGTGATCAGTGCCTCATTCCAATAAACATATTGCAGGTATGGGAGTAATACGGCAGGTTGCATTTTTCATTTCTTTTGATGCTTCAGGGAATGAGCTAATCACCAACTGGGAACAGGAAGACATTTCCCCTGTAGCACATGGTATGTAATTAACTCCATTATAGGAAGCCTGTGTCTTCTTTGGGGAATAGCCAGCATTTATCACTCACTGTAAGAAAAGGGCACTAGGTTCATTAGTCTGTCCCAGAGCAATAATTCAGTAGACTGGAAGTACACCTCTCTGTAACGTGCTCTCCTGGCAGTTACAATTACTAGTCTGTCCTAGACCCACCAGAGTACCTTTGACTACTGTCCTTTGCAGTGTGAGCTCTACCCGGCTCGCCTCCTCTGAGGCCTTCTAAGGTCTCTGGCCACAATCTCTTGAATCTATAGCTTAGTAACCGGTAGCGCACTCAAGAACAATCACGTGTAATCTTAAAAGCCTTTATTATACCTACTCACATAATGCCCTAACTGATGCCCTGACTTGTTGGTTCCCGAGTGAACACCTGGTCAGAAGACCCATGTGTTCACTACCAAAATCCTTACCTCTTTCGGCTACCCATCTTGGCTTGGCCACCCAGGCTAGGAGCCAGGGTGAACAGCACGAGGTTAAAGAGGGCGGTTGCTGCCTGCAGTGGGCTTACATAGGGCCTGTGAGGTCACACACACAGCCAATCAGCGAGAGAGTCACCCATTACGAAACTATCTCAATATGGCCAGGATCCCGCCCAAGGGCAGTCCTAATATCCACAGAAATTACTTCCGGGCCTCAATCTCCCCATGCACTGTGTCCGCCCATTTAAAGGGCCCTTACACCTCTCAAGCCATCTTATACTAAATTTTACTTCATATTTTATTGCGTTAGCTTTTACACTGGGGCTGTGCAAAATGGGTATGCAAACTATATAGGTCAACTCTTTGTTGCCACACAAGCCTCTTGAAACAAAATTGGAGGTTTTCAATTGTATCCCACCATGTTTCTACCTTTTTACCCAGTCACTAAATATTTCCTAATTCAGTTTTGCCAATCAGGAATAAAGATGCCATTGAGGTCCTCAACCACACTGATGTGGCTATTCTCCCCTTTTCCTGTCAGCAGGTAGTCAAGGCAGATGGCAGAGAATATGGGAAGAAGGTAAGGAGTTAAGATCAAGTTCCAGGTTGCTTAGAAAATGAGCTGAGAGAGCTTGAGCAGTTAAGACTTTTTATTTTTTATTTCCGGTAGAATATAAGATCATTGAGGCAGGGACTGGCTTATTTTTGTCTTTGTATCCAAAGTGCAGTGGTATGCTGAAGCCAGCGCCTGATAACTTGGAAGAGCAGCTGGTTACATTGTCAGGAGTTTGAGCTGGTTATTAAACCCAGACAGTGTTTGCAATTAGCTTTTGTAATGTGACATACATATGTCTGTATATGTATATTTGTATATATGTGTGTATCTATTATGTGTATGTATATTCACACATACACATGGCAATCGGGGTTAAGTGACTTGCCCAGAATCACACACCTAGTAAATATCTGAGGAAGTTATATATTGTTTTCAAATAATTGGTACCAACCATAGCAGAGTTACTTTTAATACATTATTGTCCACATTAAATGATTGTGGTCTTACTAATGAATAACTGAAAAGGAACTTAATTGCATTTTATTCTGAGGTTGTTATTACAATGCTGGGAAGAAAGTCTGGAGTAACTATGAAATTGTTAGAAAGTTTTCCTTAAAAAAACCATTTGACACTGTTTAAGTTATCTATTACAATGATTATTTGATGAGTCAATATCTGAAATAAAATGTTAATTGTTTAAAAAGATTTCTGGATAAAATGTATCATATTTCTTATTGATCTAATAAATATGAAACCAAGCTAGAATTATAGCTAAAGAATTTGAAACTGAAATTATTAAGTTTGGTAGAATACTAGGACTGATATGGGTAACAAGTAGTTTACAGGCATTAAATTTTTTTTTTTATTCTGGTTTAGTTAATGATGCTCTCTTATCCTGTAAGCACATTGTTGTTGCCCAAGTCTGTGTAATGCATAAAAAGGGAGGTGCTAATTTTAATGGTTTAGAGGTAGAACAGAGGAGTGGTCTGGTATGCACTTCATCATTTGTCTCAGAAACTCTATTATTACTAACCCAACTGATTATTATCTGGAAGGCAAGAATCCTATAGTATTCCTAAAGTCAATAGATTTTAGGATCATTGATAAACAGATTGTTAGAACAATAGCACTCTAAAGTCAGGGATCTCAGGATTACTGCTGTACCTTATCAACTTTTAAATTTTTTTAAAAATTAATTCATTTATTTATTTATTTTGCTGAGGCAATTGGAGTTAAATGACTTGCCCAGGGTCACACAGCTAAGAAATGTTAAGTGTCTGAGAACATATTGAATTCAGATCCTCCTGACTTCAGGGCTGGTGCTCTATCCACTTCACCACTTAGCTGCCCCCTTTTTATTTATTTTATATTTAAAATAGTATTTTATCTTTCCAAATACATTTTACTTTTGCAAAACCTTTTGTTCCAAAAATTTTCTCCTTTTTTTCCCCCCCAAGACAGCAAAAAATCTGATATACAACCAACAACACTTTAGATTAATATATAGAATGCACTTGTATGAACTTAAGTGACTTTGGTTAGGAAAGATTTTTAATTAGGCTGAGGAAACTTAGTCACACCCTAGTGATCATTAAAGTGACCTAGGCATCAGCTATAAAATATCAAACTAATGTAGAAGTTGGATAATTTCAGTGTAATTGGTATTTCAGCAAAACTCCTGAGAAGAGTCTTTGGGAGTGGGAGGAGAGAAAAAAAGTTTCATCTTTGTCTCCTCCCTCTCTTCCTTTTGTCCACAGGAAGACCATGTGAACTTTATAATCTATTGGAATATTTTGGACTTTCCCATCTTTCTCCAGGCATCCCTGAATTAGTCGGTTGCTGTGTAGCTAAGGCCAGATGGATATAGTTTCAGGGCTCCACAAAGGAACCCAGCAAAGAAATTATATTATGCCTAAGGAGAACATCTTGAGCATTTCCCCAACCTAAGGGGATAAAAGGCTTCCAACAAATAAGAGCTATGAGTTAGCTCTTTGTCTCATGTACTAAATTTGAGCCCACTTACTCCTGGTGTATGGACTGATAGCAGTGTCACAGACTTTTGGGATAATAATTTGTGCCAAACTTTTTTTTTTTTTTTTTTTACTCTATTGCCTTGATAAAAAAGATCCCTGACTAAAAAGTATACTTAAGACTGGTTGACAAAATTATAATCCATTCATTTGAGGGGAAGCACAAGGATGGAAGTTTAATGAATTATATAGAACTAGAAAGATATCTCCCAAATGCCTCTAATCCTGGGGGACTCAACTTGTCAAAGCAAGCTGGAGTTGGGATAATTGTGTCATTGCATCTGCAACACTGGAATGAAGATGTTTACACTTTTGCAAATGAATCACAGAAATGCATGAGGATAAAAAGGAACATCTTTCTAAATATGTATTTGTATTATCCTTCTTTTCCACACCTACTAATGTCCAATGGCAGATTTGGTGATTCATGGCAGATCAGAGGAGCTGAGATCCATGTCTCTCAACCTCAAGAACTCACAAGACAATGCATTCAAATCAGATTTTTGGGCTGTTTTGCATGTGCATTGCATATAAGTAATTTTAAAAAATGCATGGGGGTGGTAATAGTGGAAGGGAGTAATTGTAAAGGAGACACTTCTCCTCACTGCCAGCTGTAGCTGCTAGGGAATGGAAGTTGAAACTACTGGGTGCAAAAAATTGCTAGTTATGCATCTGTCTTTTATTTACACAAAACCCCCAAAGGATCTTTATTCCTTTCCCCTTCTTTTCAACTACAGTTTGAGTGAGGGGACCCCCACTTTAGTTCACTACAAAGAGGATGATTAGACATTCTGTCTTTATCCCTCCTCTCCTAACATCCCAGTAGGGGAATTGTATCCCATTAGCATTGTATTTTACCAGATGTTGAAAATATTTTAAAAGATGTAGCAAAATCGTGTTTAGAGGAAAGAAGACTAAGCCTGGAATTATGCTGGCTTGAAGCAAAAAGGATTTTGTCGGTCTGGGTTAAATGGAGATAAATAGTATCTATTTTTAAAAAATCTAATGCTATACAGAATATAATTTCGATGACCTTGTTGGTCAATTTTGTTGGTTTATTTATATCTTATAATGTTATGTAATGCCAGAGAAACTGAGGCTAGACAGAGATTGGTTTTTAATCTTGTAATTGTGGAGAGTTTAGGCTAGCCAACTGGGATGGGATTCATGTCCAAAAATCATTCTGGCTCTCAACCTACTGAAGCTAGGAACTGTTATAGCTAACGAGGGTTTGCAAACAGGCTATAGGGAAAACAAAGGCAGGGTTGTGAGGATACTGGGTGAGCAGACAAGCCATAATTCCAGGAAAGGATCAAAACTTAGTCCTGACAGGATAAAGGTCAAGATAAGAAGGTGGAGGGCAGGAAACAGCAAGGCCAGGGGCAATACTCAAACAGAGGGGGAATTACCTAACAAGGATTGAAGTAATGCACCTAGATTTTATGATACAATGGAATATAAAGTGGCCAGAGCTTTAAGGTTTTCCTGACTCAATTCTCCCAGTCCTAATGGCAAAGAAAAAGAGGGGGGGGGTAATAATAATTTTATACAGGGCATAGCAATTCAGGGCACAACAGTTAATACCTTAGACTCACTGGCCATGCACAGTCCTTTGCACAAATTAGTCAGTTAATGCATTTGTTGGCTGAATAAAAAAATAAATGTATTATAGGAAAGCCAGACAGCAAGCTCTTCTGTTTTCTACTCCAGCTTCTACATGTTCTCTCCTGATGCTTGCAATATATTTTCTCTGTCCCTTAGAACCCTTATCTCCCTTCCAGGCTCCTAATAGCTGAAGCCTTCCCTTGTCTCCTCAATTTTTCTTCTAGTATGTTTGTTATGGACAAAAAGGATATAGTGAAGTGAATAGAGATCTTGACTGAGATACATACTGGCTGAATGAATCTGCATAAGGCTTTGAACTTCTCAGTCCTCTTGGTACTTTGATTATACTCTAAGTGCCAAAATCATTTGAATTGATCCTCTTCGGAAGAGAAATTCCCTTACTCATCTACCAAAAGCGCTTATTTACGCAGATTTTGCATTTTTGCAGTCTAAGAAATTAAAGCTCCTTCAAGTATTGTTCTTTGATTCTGACTTGATAATACTAATGAGGAGTAGCATTTTTTTTTTTTTCTTTTCTTTTCTTTGCTGAGGCAATTGGGATTAAGTGCCTTGGCAGAGACACAGCTAGAAAGTAATAAGTATTTGAGGCAGAATTTGAACTCATTTCATGAGTAGTATTTCTATAGTGTGTTAAGGTTTACAAATTTTTTATCCTCACAACAAACCTAGGAGGTAGAGACTATTTTTATTCCTATGTTACAGAGAAGGAAACTGAGGCTGAGATAGTCAAATGACTTGCTTAGAGTTATTCAGCTAGTAAGGGATTGAGGCAGGAATTTGAACTGAAGTCCAGAATAGTATTCAAGGCACCACCTTGTATAGTGTGGCTTGCAGAGAAAAGGAACTTAAATAAATGCTAGGCCTGGCCTCTGTAGGCACCTAATGCATGTTTGTTCAGGGTAAAGGAATTTTCTGGTAATGACTATAGATTAATAAAGCACTTTTCTTGAGGGTTAAAAAGTAACCTTCTTCAGGACAAGGTCTTGCAACTAGATGAAATGGAACAGGATGGTCATGTTGAATAATTTTATATTATGAAATTACTTTATAAATATACTCATACATTATAAATACATTTAGAATTATTTTTGTATATCGAATATATCATAAATGCATTTACAATAATATTTATCACTTAAATATATCATAAATGTATTTGTAAGAACACACTTTTCTGTATCAGTTACAATAAGTGTATCTATATTTATGATACAATAATGTATTATAAATGCATTTATAACATATTTTATTATATATTAAATGTAGCAAAACTGTATTTATGATAAGTTTTATATGTTAAATATATTCTGTGTATCTAGAATAATGTTATGATATACATGGCAAATGTATTTATAACACATTCTAAATAGATTTATAATCAGGGGTTCTCAAACTACAGACCTCGGGCCAGATGCAGCCCACCAAGGACTTTTATGCGGCCCGCCAGGTTATGGCAAATGGGTTGAGGGGCAGGGACAGCGTGTGAGTTTTTGTTTTTACTGTAGTCCGGGCTCTCCAACAGTCTGAGGGACAGTGAACCGGCCCCCTATTTAAAAAGTTTGAGGACCACTGTTAACAGTAAATGATATATTAGAACATATTTGTAATGATCTATATACTATTCTATTTTAAGCATATTATAAATATATTTATAATGATATATAGTAATATATTAAGCATAGTATAAATATATTTCTGACAATATATGTGATATATTAAACATTCTATGCATGTATTTATAATGTTAAGATATATCAATGCATTATAAGTGTATTTATGTCATAAGTGCATAGATTAAGCATATTTATACATGGATTTGTAACAATATTAAATGATATATTATATAAATTAGAAAGTAATTATCTACATGATTATGTATTAAGCATATTACATGTGTATTCATACACTATACATTATGACACATTAAGAATACTATAAATACATTTGTGACATGTGATGTTATATTAAATTAACATATTCATAATAATATTATAACATATTAATCATGTCACATGTGTTTATGACAACATATAAGTGGATAGATTAAGCATATTTATGCATGCATTTGTAACAAGATTAAATGATATATTAAATAAATTAGAAAATGATTATCTACATGATTATGTATTAAGCATATTAAATGTGTATTCATACAATATACATTATGACACATTAAACACACTATAAATATACAATATACATGATAATATATTAAATCCTCTATGCAAATATTTATAACAATATACATTATGACACATTAAGAATACTGTAAATATATTTGTGACATATGTGATGATATATTTAACCTTTTATGCATTTATTTATAAAATCTTATATGTTAAATCTATACAGATATTTGATATCACATGCGATTTATTGAATATAACATAACATAACATGTATTTTTAATGTTATGACGTAAGCATATATTATATGTATGCATATAAGTGATAGTCAAACATTTTATACGTGTATTTATGACATTAAATAAACATGCATTTATATAATGATATAAAGCACATATGAGCATGTATATATATATATATGTAAATACATGTATAAATATTTATGACATGTTAAGCATACCATATAAGTGTACCAATATAAGGAACGATATGAAGCATAGTATACACTCATTTATAATAATGCGCAGAGTATATTAAACATGTATTTATAACAATACACCTTACGGGTTATTAAGGGCTGAACTCGCAACCCCCCACCCCTCGCGGTGGAGCCCTATGGGTGTGCCAGGCTCAAGAAGCCCTCTGCTGGCGAGATCACCTAATGGTCTCCAGTGTTAAGTGACTCAATAAAGATCCCTCAATAAAGTTATTGATATTGAAAAGAGGCTGACTGTCGGGGTGGGATTACTTCCGGTTCATCCGGGCGCTCTCCTTACTTCCGACTCAAACGGAAACACCTGTTCCCGGATTTGAAGCCACGTCCTTGTTGGCCCTCCTCCGCCCCCGCCCCCTCTTGCTCAGAAGCGTTTCCGGGGCCAGCGTGTTTCTCCCCGCCTCCTGCTGCTTCGGTGCTGTGCTGGAAGCCCCCGGCCTCCCGGAAGTGCCCGCCCCCCAGTGCGAGTCCCCGGCTCCCCGGCTCCCCGCCTCCCCCCGGCTGCTGCTGCTGCTGCGGGTACTGTTGCTGCTGTGGGCCCCGGCGGCGGCGGCGGCGATGGCGGAGGTGCTGCTGCTGCCGGAGGCGGCGGCGGGGGACCGGGACACCCGCGAGAAGCTCGCCCTCTGGGACCGGAGGCCCAACCCTGCGGCGCCACTCACCGACCGTCAGACGGATTCGGTGCTGGAGCTGAAGGCGGCGGCGGAGAACCTGCCGGTGCCGGCCGAGGTGAGAGCTGCCGGCCGGGATTGACCCCTCCTCCCCCGGCCACGTTGGCAGCCTTTCCCGGACATGGGCTCTGGCCCGGCCGTGGGCTCCGTGGGTGTAGGGCCTCAGGCCCGGCTGCCTGCTCGGTGCCGGGCCTTCCTCCCTTCCTCTCTGCTCTCGCGTTTCCCCGCGGCCGCCCCCTCAGCCCTCGTCCCGCCCCCTGCAGAAGGGACCTCTGGTCAGCGGGCTGTCACCCTCGCCACGCATCCTCCTCGGCCGCTGCGACTGCAGCCCCAGCTTGGTCTCTCCTCCCCTCCACATTATTGTTTCCCAAGTGTAGGTCCGCCCGTGGCCCCCTTTCCCTCCCCACTTTCTGGCCCCCTTCTACCTCTGCAGCCTCGGAGCAGAAGATCCAGTGACACCGGCCCCTTGCCTTCTACTTGTACCCTCGGGGCTTGCCTTGGCCGTCTCCCCTTCCTGGAACTCTCACTCCTCTCCTCCCCCTCTTGCCTTCATTCAAATTTCTGTGAAAATCCCTCTTTCTGTAAGAAGTCTGGAACTTTCCCCTCACCTCCTCCTTCTGCCTTCTTTGATTTCCTCTAATTTCTGTTAAAATCCTCCTCTCTTCAACAAGTCTGGAACTCTCCCCCTCCTGCCTTTTTTGATTTCCTTCAAATTTCTGTTAAAATCCCATTTTCTACAAGAAACCTGGACCTCTCTCCTCTCTCCTCATATTTCCCTCTGCTGCCTTCCCCTAATTCCTATAAATTTCCTGTAAAGTCCCATCTTCTGCAAGAGGCTTTTTTTCTAACCTAGACCTGGGGCCTTCCCTCTAAGATGATCATCAGCACACTGCTTCCACACCTGCTGCTGTCTTGAAGATAGGTCCTGGATTAAGAGTGAGATAACTCACATTTATATAGTGCTTTGGAATTGATAAAAGACAGCTAATGGTGTGGTGGGAAAAGAGCAGGGCTTGGATCAGGAAGAACTAAAGACTCCACTTCAAATTCCACTTCAGATGCTTACCTTGCTGTGTGATCCTGGGCGAGTTATTTAACCCGTTTGCCTCATTTTCCTCAAAGTGTGGATAATAATAACATCTCTCGGTTGGGAAAGAAAATGAAATATTTGTAAAGTGCTCAGCACAGTGCCCAGCACGTAGTAGACACTTAACAAATGTTTGTTCGCTTGACATCATATAGCAAGCTCTTAGTAAATGTTTGTTGATTTCCTGGAAGACACACATGTGTGTTGTAGGTATGACATGACATTGGGGTCTAGTATTTGTGAGGGAGGGTAAAGAGATAAGTCACAAAAGTAGATAACTTTAATATGTAGTTACATGTAACAGTGTAATAACATGTAGCACAGTGTAATGGAAAGAGCTTTGAACTTGGAAATAAGAGATCAGGATTAGAACCTTTGTCCCATCCTGGAGGCTGGGGGACTCATGGGCAAGTAACTGACACTCTCGGAACCACCTTCCTCATCTCTGAAATTAACTAATTTACTAGTTGTTGTGTTACGTGGCAGGTTCTGTACTAGTTTTAGGGACTACAAAGACTCCAAACAGTCCCAGCAGTCAATAATGGGGCAAAGTTATACAGGAGAGGAAATAAAACTATATGCAAAGTAAATACAATGCAACTTCCATTAAGGGAGCAGGCTCAAAATAACTGTGGTGACCATGAAGCTATCTCTAGGAGGTGCAATTTATTTATTTATTTATTATAACTTTTTATTTACCAGATATATGCATGGGTAATTTTTCAGCATTGACAATTGCAAAACCTTTTGTTCCAACTTTTCCCTTCCTTCTCCCCACCCTCTCCCCAAGATGGCAGGTTGACCAATACATGTTAAATATGTTAAAGTATATGTTAAATACTATATATATATATATATATATATATATATATATATATATATATATATATATATATATATATATATATATACACGTGTTCATACAGTTATTTTGCTACACAAGAAGAATCGGATTTTGAAATAGTGTACATTTAGCCTGTGAAGGAAATAAAAAATGCAGGCAGACAAAAATAGAGGGATTGGGAATTCTATGTAGTGGTTCATAATCATCTCCCAGAGTTCTTTTGCTAGATGTAGCTGGTTCAGTTCATTACTGCTCTGTTGGAACTGATTTGGTTCATCTCATTGTTGAAAATGGCCACGTCCATCAGAATTGATCATCATACAGTATTGTTGTTGAAGTATACGACGATCTCTTGGTCCTGCTCATTTCACTCAGCATCAGTTCATGTTAAATCTTTCCAGGCCTTTCTGAAATCATCCTGCTGGTCATTTCTTACAAAACAATAATATTCCATAATATTCATATACCACAGTTTATTCAACTATTCTTCAGTTGATGGACATCCACTCAGTTTCCAGTTTCTGGCCACTACAAAGAGGGCTGCCACAAACATTCTTGCACAAACAGGTCCCTTTTCCTCCTTTAAGATCTCTTTGGGATATAAGCCCAGTAGTAACACTGCTGGGTCAAAGGGTATGCACAGTTTGATAACTTTTTGAGCATAGTTCCAAATTGCTCTCCAAAATGTTTGGATGTATTCACAATTCCACCAACAATGTATCAGTGTCTCAGTTTTCCCATATCCCCTTCAACATTCAGCATTATCTTTTCCTGTCATGCTAGTCAATCTGAGAGGTGTGTAGTGGTATCTCAGAGTTGTCTTAATTTGCATTTCTAGGAGGTGGAATTAAAACCTCAACCATGAAGAAGGACTAGAGAATTTAAAGGCCAGTGATGAGGCTTTTAGGCCCTGAAGGTCAGCCTGTGCAAAGGCACTGGAAGGGGAGATGAAGTATAGGGTCAGGCGGCTATAAAAGTGGGGCAGTTTGGTTGGAATGCAGAATGTGTGAAAAGGAGTAATATGCTAGGGTGGTACCAGATTGAGAAGCATTTTAAAGCGAAATAGAGAAATTAGCATCCTCTTCCAGCAGCAAGCAATACTGGAAATTCTCTAGCAAAGAAGTTAATATGATCAGACCTATTTTTAATAAATGGTTGACAATCCTTTGAAGTTGGATTGGAGAAAGGCCAGATGGGAAGCAGGGACACCAGTTAGGAAGCAGTGAATTCAAGTTCTTTGAAATGCAGGAGATATTGTGTAATTATAATGATTGATAGCTAATTGGATATGGAGTATATGGGAGGATACCTATATCTTGTTGAGCACATTTACAAGATTGTGAACTTGGTTGACTGGAGGGATAGTGGACAATATTTGGAATTAACTGTGTCATAGGAGTCTTGTGAAGAAAGTGCTTTGCATATAAATATGAGCCAAGAGAGGTGATAGATACCTCCTAGAGCCCAGTTTGTAGCTCTCTAGTGGGAGAAGTTTTTCCACTTTTAAGGAAAAAGTGCCCTAAGGAAGGGCACTTGCTGTATTACTGGGGCCTATTAGGTACCTGCTTGTATTTTCATCCTGAATCATCTTTCTGTTCTTGGCTAGTTCTTTGAAGTTCATGTTTTGAGATTTCCTAGTGGTGAAACAAAGCATAATGGCATTGCCCACATTTTTCTTCTGTGGTGCTGGCAAGATTATTTGGGAATATTTATTCTGTAGGTAATCCTTCAATAGGTTTTCAAGTGCCCCTCTGATAAATGTCACTCATTTTCCCGTAGGATCCCAGAAAGTAGTGAGTGTGGGAAAATAATAGAGATTAAATTGAACATATTGAATTAACATAATTTACTGATGTATAAGTTATGAAGGGAGTATAATTGTATAGTGCTGAAAATCAGCCTATCTCAATAAAAAAGCAAAGTAAATAAATTTATTGAATGATAAATAATGTGGGTTTAACCTCATTAACTGTGAAACATGTTTTTGTAGTTTATAAAAATTTAAAAAGGAACAGTTTTTTACATGTAAGATGAAATTAATTTTTTAGCATTTATATGGTGACTTCCAGCTATTTATAATGCAACATTTGTCACTTTTGATGTCACTCTTTAAAAAAAAAAAAAAAAAGATTTTTAATGCCCCTAGTAAGTAAATCTTCTACCCTTACTTTGTCAGGCTTTTCCAGGGAAAGCAGGTGATCTTTTGGTTTTTTTTGTCCACTTCCAGTACCCTCCTAAAGAAGATGCCAGCCGAGGCTAGCGAGTAACTGATAAAGCAGGCAAGCTCTTCTTTCTTCTTTCAGTTGTCTTCTTTCAGCTGATATGAACTGGTAGAAAGTTTGAAAAAGTGGCATCATTTTTGGCTTCCTTTAATTTTATGTCTGGTTTTGTCTCTTTGTTCCTGAATCAGGATATAGAAGTAAACCTGTTCCCCCCTTCCCCCCACTATCACATGTCACAAGAAAGACTGCTGGACTAGGGAGAGAGGTTCAAGCCTTGGCCTAGTACCTTACTGAATTGCATAAACTTGCATAAGAAATCCTTTCTGCTCCCTAATAAAATACTTGTGCTACCTACTTCACCAGGTTTTTGTGAGGAACAATGAGAGATTGTATATAAAGAGGCTTTACAATTGACATAGTATTATATTAAAAATGCTTTATTTACGTATGTATAGCAGTTTAAAGTTTGCAAGGTGCTTTACATTGGTCATTTGATTAAATGTAAGTTATTTCCTCCTGAGAGTAGCAAGGGAAGTATAGAATAAAGGTAATCACCTGTAGCCATGGGCTTCTACACTCACTCCCAACACTTAGTGTCACAGTACATTTAATTTTTCCCCAGTCCTACAAGCTTATTCTGCTTGAAAGACATAATGGATAGAGTGTGCTATACTTGAAGTCAGAAAGATCCAGGTTCAGATTCTACTTTTGAGACTGTTTGCGTGACCATGAGGAAGTCAGATACTTCTAAGACCCAATTTTCTCATCTGTAAAGTGAGGATAATATTTGTAGTAGCTTTACCTCACCAGATTCTTTTGAGTATCCCAGGATTTTATGTCTGGGAAGCTCTTTGCAAAATTTGTAAATGTCAGTTATTATTTTAGTACTTGTTATTAATTTGAAAATGGTCTCTAGTCTCTTAATTAGTGAATGTCCTTTGGTAGAATGAACTTTGCTGTTTGTAAACCTGTAAAACAAACACTGAGGATTTGTCATTTGCTCACCCAAGAACCTTTGTGGGAAAAATCTGTGAGTTCAACTCCCACAGCTCACATTTTCTTAGTTATCATATAGATTTCCCAAAAGAAAGAGGAGAAAGATTAAGTAAATATATAAGGTGTAGGGAATCCTTTAGAATTGATTCATGTACTACCTTAACATTGATGCTGGAAATAGGTTTCCAAATTTAAACTTTTGCTACAATTATCAGATGTATTCCAATTGGCTTTATACCATTTAAAAATAGAATTTTCATAAGATAAATTTTTCCTGCATTATTTCTGAACTGGGAAAAGCTGGCTGTATAATAAGTAGCTACCAGTTTGTACATATCATAAAATCATTAACTTCATTCTTCCTGCTTCCTTCTTTAAATGAAGCTAATGTCACACATGTGTGTGTGTATGTGTGTGTGTGTGTATATATATATATATATATATATTTTTTTTTTTTTTTTCCCCTCTATTTGTTGTAGAGAAAATTATGGTTACTTGTACTCAAAGTATAGTAGAGAAGTAATTTTTTTTAGTTATCTCAGCATAGCACTCAATAAAATGTTAAAATAGCACCTGAAACTTAATTCAAGACCCTTATTGGGTGCCTCTGTGTTCAAGAAAGGTGCTGTGCTGGGCACCAAGGATGCTTGTGGATCTAGGATCTGATCATTATATATTCTTCACAGAGCAAAGCAGATTGTAAGCCTTTCCTCCTGTATGATCTTTGTTCACATTTTTCTATAAATCCTCTGTGGATAAAATACCAGGTGCACTGGAGACTTTCTTCTGGTTCTCTTAATATTTGTAGATATGGATTCAATAGATGGATTATTTATCATTCATCCTCGAGTCTTGCTACATGATTAGCCCATTTTCTTTTCTACTTACAGATTTGATAATCCACTTCTAGATATTAGGGACACAAAATGAAGCTTACATTGGGGGATAAAATAAAGATAGAGCTATAAACACAAAATAAATAATACTGGGACAAAGGAGAGCCACACAGTATTCTAGAAAACTGGGGAATGGAGAAAATACTTTGATTGGGGGATGATTTGGGAATTAGGAGGGCATGGGATGCACCATCAGGGAGGATGAGGAGGAGACTATATAAAGCAATGGCATCTGAAGGAAGAATAGATGGAGGGAGTGCATTCCAGGAATAGGGAGACAGCTTGTATGAACATACAGAGCCTGGAGAGGGCAAGATAAATCCTGGGGTGTTTGAGGGAAAGTTGTATTAAAAAAAAGATGCTAGAAAGATAGTTGAGACCATATTATAAATAATTTTGAAAGGTAGACTAATCAGGCTATATTTCTTTAGGCAATAGAGGCACTAGTGGCTTTTGACTTGGGTAGACGTGGGCATTAGGATATTATTTTGGCAGCTGGTGAAGATTGGATTGGAAAGGTGAGAGAATAAGGGCAGGGAGGAGTTATCTAAACATTTGGGGGTGAGGAGAAGGCATTGGGAACCTAAGTAGGTTATTTCTAGTGTAAATAGAAGAGGACAGATGGAAGAAGTTAGGGAATAAAATGGATGTGTCTTGACAACAGATTCAGTGGGAGAAAGAGATTAAAGAGGACTAAGCATACTAAGTAATAATACTAATACTAATTGAGTCTTGATGATTGGAAAGGTAGTGATATCAACAGTACAAATAGGGAAGTTGGAAGGAATAGTATATATTTTTTTCTTTTGAGGAAGAAAAGAGGTCAGTTTGGGTTCTACTAAGGGAAAAGAAGAGGGATGGGTCAGGAAATCATGGAAGAAGTAGAATTGCAAAACTGGAGATTTAAAATCCGTTTATTAATTCCTTATTGTCAGATATATTCTTGAATCCAAGCCAAATTCTTGATTCTTTTTGAATTATTTGCCCTTGTTATACCAAAGTACACCATTGAGGTATAATTTTTCATATATTGGTGAAAATTTTAATGAAAAATTTTAATGAAGTTTTTAATGATTTAGTTTCTCTTATTGTGACTTTGGATGGTTTATAGAAGTAGGCTTATTGGAAGTGATGTGTCACAACAGGCCCCCTTAGAATCTTTCCTAGATTCATCATTTAGATGTTAATGAATTACAAATAGTTCACATTTATTTTTTAAGATTTTTTTGTTTGATTTTTTTAGTATTTAGTATTTCACATTTAGTACATTGAGGACTTTCCTTAACTACATGTGAGGTAATTTCTGTATTTTGTAGATGATGAGATAATACTAGAAAAAGTTAAGTGACTTGCTCAGAGATATACAACCAGGAAGTATTTTAACCAGTACTTGAACTTTCCATCCTGTTATATCAATTCCCTATTCCTTCACATCTTAAGTTTCCCTTCACAACCTGTCTTGAATTTATTAAACCTTTTTTTTTTTTTTGAAGTCACAATATTTATGTTTTCAGTTTGCATGAGTTTTTAGCTGAGTGCACAGTTTTTTAATTTGAATAATATTCTCCTTTATTTGATCTAAGCTAGTGTTTTTCAAGCTTTACTGGTGCCCCTCACTTCTACGATGCAATGAACAAACTTGTGTTCATTCTTGTAAGACCATGTATCTAGAAGTCTGGGAATAGCTCCTTTAGGTGAATATTAGTGATGTCCTTGGATAGGTTTCTTCTCCTTTTCTCATCTCTTCATGAATTAAGTTTAGGCTAATGGCAGCAGAAGAAAGAAGAAATACTTTGTTAAATGCATTTTAATTGAGTTGAAGGAAGAAGCTTATGAGGAAGGCCCTGTGGATTCTGGAAATTTTCTGGCTTCTGAGTATCTCTTTTTATCACCCTTATCTTTACATTTATGATATAATCATTGATTGTATCCCTCTTTGACGTTCACCTTTCTACACTTAAAAGCCCTGATAATTTTAAACTTTTTGTATAGCAGTACCACTATACAGTTAATATTTGTGGATTTTTTTTCCTGACTTCTCCAGTTCTGTTTTTTTTTGAAGTGTAGTTGCTAAAATTACACAGTATTATCTTTAATCTTCTCTTTCCTCATCTATGAAGTGAGAAAAGGTAGTAATGGAGTGCTCGTAATCAAGGTCTTTTCTGGTTCTAGCAGTTTGGATTTACTTTTTGGGGTGGAGACAGCATGACTTTTTACAAAGGGAAGACAAATATTTTCTCTTTTGCCTCCAGTAGAATTTTTAATGATACTTTGTTGTCTTTGGGAGTAGAGAGGCACATATAGATGATATTTTCAGATAACACTTGTATCTGGGAATAAAATCGTGGACTTGGGCTAGAAGGAGTTTTTGGAGGTCACTTAGTTTGATCTGTCCACTTTTAAGATGGGCAGGTGGCTGAAAATTCCATTCATTGTCTCTATATTTAACAAGTTTAAGCAAATAGGTAGTTGTGAGAAAAAACTATTTAGATTGCATTATAATCTATCAAAATGCTAGTCAACAAACGAATGAAAAAAGTGTTTATTTAACTAAGAATAAAACACAGTGCTAAGTTCAAGTGATACAAATAGGCTAGACAGTTCTAGCTTTTTAATTTGGATGCTATACCACTTGGTGCATGTATGTTTAATATTGATGTTTCTTTATTAGCTGTGATACCCTTTAGTAAGCTGTAGTTTCTTCCCTTAACTCTTTTAATTAGATCTATTTTTGCTTTTGCTTGATCTGAGATCAGAATTGCTATTCATGCTTTTTTTTTTTTTTTTACTTCAGCTGAAGCATAATAGATTTTGCTCCAGCCTTTTACCTTTACTTTGTATGCATGACTCTTGTATAGAACACATTGTAAGATTCTGCTTTTAATCCAGTCTGCTATCCACTTCCATTTTATAGGAGAGTTCATCCCATTAACATTCACAGTTAAAATGACTTATTTCCCAGCATCTTATTTTCCCCAAGTTATGCTTTTCTCTTTCCATGTCCCTTTCCCTCCTCCCCAGTATTTTGCTTCTACCACCTCCCTAATCTGCCTTCCCCTTTTACAGCTTTTCTAGATTTTGTCTTCCTTCTATTAGCCTTCTTTTTTCCTTTCCCCTTTCTCCTCCTACTTTGCTGTAGGATGAGACAAGTTTGTATATCAAACTAAATATGTCTGATATTCTCTGAGCCAAAACTGATGAGATTAAGGTTCATATAATGCTCATTTTATCTCTTCTTTCCCTTGACTGTAATAGGTCTTTTTTGCCTCTTCATGTGATGTAATTTACCCCGTTTTGCTTCCCCTTTCCTCTTCTTCCAGTAGAGACCCTTTTCCATCCTTGATTTCTTTTTTATACCTAATCACAGTAAAGTCACATTAGATCTACATACTCTAGGTTCCCCCTAACAAAGATACACTTCTTAAGAGTTAAACATAGCATTTTCCCATGTGAGAATTAAGCATTTTATCCTTTAGAAAACATAGTTTTTATTTTTCTTTCTGTTTTTACCTTTTTATGCTTTTCTTAAATTCTGTATTTGAAGACCAAATTATCTGTTCAGCTCTGATCTTTTCATCAAAAATAAATGAAAATCCCCTATTTCATTGAATGTCCATCTTTACTTTGAAAGATAAAGCTTAATTTTGCTGATTCTTGACTTTGGCCCAAGCTCTTTTGCCCTCTGAAATATCATATTCCAGGTCCTTTGATCCTTTAAAGTGGAAGCACCCACATCCTAGGTAATCCTGATTGTGCTGCCTTGATATTTGAATTGTTTCTTTCTGGCTGCTTACGGTAATTTCTCCTTGATCTGATAATTCTGGAATTTAGCTCTGATATTTCTTGGAGTTTTATTTTGGGGTGATACATTATAACTGTTTCTAACATTGAACTATTTGACAGTGACTTTGGTTGTGAGAGCTTTTTGGGACTTAAGTAGCTGTGGCTGCTGCAGTACGTGCAGAATATCTTCTTGTTGTGCATCTGCACAAGCTCAAGAACTTCACAAACCCATGCTTCTACTCCCCTTCAAGTGGTAGAGGGAGGTGAGCAAAGAGGCATGACCCCGAATAAAAGTTGTAGGGTTAAACTCAGATAGAACTGGGGCCACTGAACCCTGAAGAAGAATCTCTGCAGATCATGTGTTGACTCAGAAAATCACATGATCTATGTACTCTTGGTTTTTATTCACATTGTTATACTTCCCAGTTACTTTTTTGTTTGTTTTTATTTTTGGCTAGGCAATTGGGGTTAAGTGATTTGCCCAGGGCCACACAACTGGTAAGTATTAAGTGTCTGAGGCTGGATTTGAACTGCAGTCCTCCAGACTTCGTGTTTTATCCATTGCATCATCTAGCTGTTTCTGCCCCCTCCCCCAGTTACTTTTTAATCGGATTCAGGCTTTTGGGAATGTTGTGGGTTGTGGATTTTATACTTGTGAAGTCAAATAAATGGAAGTTACATGAGGCGAGAGAGTATGGTAAACTTGTGATCATGAAACCTTGCTTTCTAATCCTGGCTTTTCTACTCACTGATGGTGACATTGAATAGGTCCCTGCTCCTTTCTGGATCCCAGGCTCCTCAAAATGATGAGATGGTCTTCATGGTCCCTTTGGGCTCTAGAGTCACGGTCTTGTGATTCCTCACCAGTGACAGGACTAATGCTGTGATCCTGAGATGCTAGGGGCTATAGGGTCCATCAGAGAGAACAAGGAGGGCCAGGGAAAACACAAGACTGCATTATTCCTTAAAAAAAACCAATTCCCCACTTCCCCAGAGCTTTATGAAAAATGTAATATTCAAATGAACAACTGCTTGATTCTAATATTATCCCCTTTTTTGTAGACAAGGAAACAGGCTTGGAGATTAGGTGGTACAGTGAATGGAGTGCTGAGCTTATAGTCAGAAGATCTGAGTTTAAATCCAGCCTCAAATACTTTTCATCTATGTGACTCTGGACAGTTTTGCCTGTGTTTTCTATACTGTAAAATGGAAATAATAATAGCGTCTATATCTCAGAGTTGTGAGAACATAATTTTAGCATAGAAATTGACCCATAGTAAGCACTACATAAATACTTATTCCCCCTTTTTTTTTTTTTTTTTTTTTCCTTTCCATGGTTTTACAGCTTGTAATCTTGGTGGGATTTGAACCCAGCTCTTCTGACTAGAAAAGGTGTTTGATAGTGTTAAGGGCTGTACTGAGGTCAAGACTGATGATTGAGAAAAAAGGCCATTAGATTTGGTAATTATTTGGTAATGAAGCCATTGTTAGTAGCTTTGGAGAGTTCAACTTCTGTTAAAAGATAAGGTTAGAAGGCAGGCTATAGGGAGTTAAGAGAATGTGAGAGGAAAGGAAGTAGAGGCTCATCTAGTGATCGCCTAGCCTTCTCAAGTACTTTATCCGCAAAAGGATGAAGAAAAATAAGCTAATAAGCCAGGGGGGGTAGATGAACCTTGTGAAGATTTTTTTGAGGATTGGAGAGACATGAACATTTTTATAAGCACTAAGAAAGCAGCCAGTAGATAAGGAGATGTTGAAAATAAATAAGATTGGAGGGATGATTAGAGGGAGGAGTCTGTTAGAGGTGATGGGATGTGCTTGTAGAGGGGTTTGCCATGGCAGAGAAAAAGGCCACCTCTTCTTGTGAGACATGAAGAAGAAAGTGGCAGAAAGGCTGAGTTTAGGAAGAGAGGAGAAGAGGGAGCTCTTAATGAATGGCCTCAAATAAGAGATGAGATTCTCAACTGAGAGGTAGAGAAAGGGATGGGAGGCTTGAGGAGGGAGCTTGAAGAGTTTCAACAAGCTTCATGGCTATAGACCACATCCCTAATTTTTCTCACAAATCTTGTGAAAGCATGTCATTATCATGAGGGGAATTAGGTGGGAAAATATGTCCAGATGAGCACAGATTCACTTTTATAACCTTTTTGGATTTCAATTTCCTCATCTATAAACTGTGGGAAGTTGAACTAGATGATCTCTAAGGTCCCTTACTTCTCTAAAAATCATTGATTCTATTAGATAACTTAAAATGAATACAGACTGTTGGTGGTACTTATAGATCATTTTTGTGTATGAAATACAATATATTTTATAAGGTAAAAATGAAGTGTCACCATTAGCTTCCTATGGTATGGCCCTGTTTTAATATACACATTAATACCATAAAATGCCTGCTATTAATGACTGTGTTTTGGTATTTTTCAAGTAATTTCAGGTGGTAGAGGATTAATTGGCCCAACTTGTAGTTATATTTAGAGATTTAAAAGTTATTTAAACTATAAGATATTTAATATGTATGGGAATGCCTGCCATCTAGGGGAGGGGGTGGAGGGAAGGAGGGGAAAAATTCGGAACAGAAAGGAGTACAAGGGATAATGTAAAAAAAGAAAAATTACCTATGCATATGTACTATTAAAAAAAAGTTATAATTATAAAATTAATAAAAAAAGTTTAAAAATAAAATTAAAATTTAGGTAGAAAACAAAACAAAACAAAAAGTTATTTAAATATCTTTGTGGTGTTTTCTTTCAGCTCCCCATTGAAGATTTGTGTAGCTTAACATCCCGATCATTGTCCATCTCTCTGACTTCAACTGTGCCAGAATCTACAGAGGATATTCTTTTGAAAGGATTTGCTTCTTTAGGCATGGAAGAAGAAAGAATTGAAACTGCACAGCAGGTAACTGATTAGCATTTTTAATAAGAAGTCTTAGTATATTTTAGATATTGTAAGTGATGTCAAATTAAAAAACCTGTGCTTTGAAATGTTATTTGAAAATACTTAGAGAAAACTCATGGTTTTTTGTCGGTAGTGATGAATTTTAAAATATATTAAAACTCATTTCCCAGTCACTTTCTAGATAAGTAGAAATACATATTATATCATCAACATAACTTTTTTATTATTTATTTCATTTAAAAAATTTTTAGTTTTCAATATTTACTTTTATAAGATTTTTTGATTTCCCCTTTCCTTCCCCTTAGATAGCAGTCAGTCTGATGTAGGTTATACTTGTGTGATCATATTGAACATATTTCCACATTAGTCATCTTGTGAAAGAGAATAGGAACAACAGGGAAAAACCATGAGAAAGAAAAAACAATAAGTTAATTAAATTAGTATGCTTAATAGAACTTTTTTTAGTCTGGATCTAGTGGTGAATTTGTAGCAGTTATTTTATTTGAATTTGAATTGATGCATTTTGGATCACTCCCTTGAATTTTACTTCATGAGATTAAAAACTTACATAAAAATTCCCCATTATTAACTGGAGAACAGCAGGACCTGGTATCAGAAAATGTGCTGACCCCATTAGCATCCTGGATACCTTAGAATCAGCTGGAGTCAGGATAAGCAAAAGTCCTTGGTCTTTATTCTTGGTCTTTAGTGGTAGAAGTGAAGGGAATGGACTCGCAGGATCTTGACCTCTCCTCTTCCTCTCCTGCCCAGAAGTGACTCTGGCTAGTCTTTGTCCACCCCCTAGTCCCTCCTACAGTTATCTATATACATCAAACAATTGGGCCCTGCACAGAATAGTGGGAAGGACCATTTTCCAAGCATATTCTAATAATGTCCAATCTGTAATTAGTTTTAAGTGCTTGGTTGTCTGACCTCAGTGCATCAACTTAGTTTCAGCCCTTTGCAAAGAAAAACTGATGTAGTTTTTCCTTCAACTGTTTACTGACTGAGTGACACCTTGATCAATTCTTTTCATCATCATTATCATCATAATATTCCTTGTATTTATTTACCTATTGCTTGACAGATATTATCTCATTTGTTTTTCACATTTGAGACAAAGATCAAATGATATTAAATCACAAAAGAGAGGTCAGTACTCTCATTGCCTCACTAACCTGCCATAACTAACACCCTCTTTCCTCCCATCTATAAAATGGGATCCTGATATCCTCTGCCTCCCTGGGCCATTATAAATATCAAATAAGTAAACATGTAAAGCACTTTGCAAACTGTGAAGTACTAGATATAAATCCTATCCTGGAAGATAATAAATGCTAAACACATGATGATAGGTACTTGGCCAAATACTGGGAATATGAATACTAAAAGAGAAATAACCTATTCCCAAGAACTCATAGTTTACTAGGATTTAACAAGTACACGTAACATAAATATAAAGTAAATAAATATAACATACCAGGTAATTAAATACAAAAGAAGCAAAGCACAGCTATAAAATAGGAATTTATTGCCAGAGATAATCATAATTTCTTATCTTTTAGAACCCTTCTTTTTGTTATTCTCTTTAGGGTTTCTCTATATATTTTAGATGAACACATTTGCTTTTCAAACATTCATTGTTCCTAATTTTTTCCTTTTGATTTTACTTTATTAATAAACCAAAGTGTTTAAATACTTTCTTGAGCTACCTCTTCAAATAACTGAGTTGAAGTTAACTGAGTTGGAAAATAGATTAAGATTACTGAATTTTATATTTCACATGTGAAGGCAGAGTAGTCTTCTCTTGTTACTTACTTTTCCCCTGATTTTTCTGTACCTTTTTTCTCAGCTTACTTTTTTATTTTTATCAAAAGTGCTATTCTTCTAGTCAGCCAGGCTTAAAACATCAAAGTCAATTTGGACTTGCCTTTCTCCCTTCTACACCCTCTACATTTGGGCAGTCATCATGTTGTGCTATGCTTTTCTGTGTCCTGTTTCTCAGATTTGTCCCTCTGCTTTCGTTGTTACTGCCTTCATAAGCTCTGCTCTGGACTCTTGGCAGTACTTTAATAGAGCCAGCACGATGTCCTGGAGATAGTAGTCATTGTCTCAACTTGCAAAGTGGAGGATTTGGTCATGATCTTTAAGGACTCTTCTGAATCAGTACTTCTTAACCTTTTCCACTTGCAACCTCTTGTAAGCCCAAGAGATTTTTATACATACTGATAATAAATCATAATAACACAGCTCTCACATTGTTATATGAGTCAAATGGGGTTGCATCCCATAGTGTAAGAAGTTTTGCCTAGGAATTGAGAGTATGGCATAAGAAAAATCATTTTGTATCATTTCTATAACTTTTTTTTTTTTTTAGTAGTAGATATTTTTCAGTTGGACAATCTCTGAAACCTCTCCTGTTTGAGAATAGTTTCTTTTCTGTCTTGAAAACTTGATATTATTTGTAGTTTGTATTTTTTTAATAGTTTTTTTTTTTTTTCTTGAATTTTAAGTTATTTGGTGATTATTCCTTTGGAATTCTTTTCTTCTTGGTCCTGGATCTAAAAGTGTATTTAATGTTTTCTGTTTAAGGCCCTAAAGGTAAAAGTAAAAACAATGTTTTGGACATTGAGAACTTACTGTATTGTATAAGCTCTCTGTATATTTTTGTAAAATTGACAGTTTGATGTTCTTATCTTTCTAGTTCTTCTCGTGGTTTGCACAGCTACAAACCCAGATGGATCAAGATGAAGGAACGAAATATAGGTATGCTGCTCTCTTGTTTGTGGTATGTTATTCCTTAGAGGTACCAGTCACCATCCCCTGAAGCTTTCAATAATCTGATTCCCTGAGATTTCTGAGAAAAAATTCTTCATCCAGAATCAACAAGCACACAGGAGGGAATTCTAATGACCACACTTACTTGTATGTGTTATCTCTGTTACCCAGTTGAGGAAATTATGATTCTAAAAAATGAAGTCAATTGCCTATTTATATGTCTGGGGTGAGATGTATATGTATATTTGGATTTTTTTAAGTAAGGCTATAAAGCTCTTTTTCAAGCAGTATTTTTGCAGAGAAGGAAGTTTAAATTCATATAGTAAGTTTAAGGTCATATAGTAAGGTCAGAACTAGGATTTAAAATCAAGTTTCCTGGCTCAAAGTTAAGCATTCTTTTTCTTAGTTAATTACTAGACTAGTTGGTGTATACTTAGAGAATAAAAACTCACCCCAGAGAAGCATAAAGAAGGTAAACATGTATTATAAATAAACTGTGCATATTGTAATTGGAAGACAAATAGAAAGTAAATTTGTAATTTTTGTTTTTTGGAATCATCTAAATAAATGAATTTTATGGAAGGAAGGAAGGAAAGAAATGTTTATTTAGCACCTCCTATATACAGATAATGTACTAAATATTATCTTATTTGATTCTCACAACAACTCTGGGAGGTAGGTAAAGATCCCCATTTTACATATGTGGAAACTGAGCCAGTCAAGTGACTTGCCCAGGTTCACAGCTAATTAGGTATCTGAGGTTTGATTTGACTTCAACTCTTAACTCCAAGCTTTTTGTTCTTTCTACTGCATCATCTAGTTGCCTTATATTATTTATAAAGCATTATGTAAATGTGAATTATTGTAGCAACAGGTAGCCAGCCTGTAATAGGGAAGTAGTTTGATGCCCTGGAAAGAGCACTGAGATGAGTAGATTTCAGTTTGAATCTGGCTCTGCCACTTAATCTCAATAGGCTATTGGTTAAATTACGTTCTCTCTCAGGGCCTCAATGTCCTCAAAAATACAGATCTCTGAGGTTCTTCCAATACTATATTTATGACCCTTTAATTTGCATTGCATAATTTTCCTCTGCTGTCATGAATTGTGGTTAACAACATAAATATATACTAAAACATTGGTAAGTTAAGAAATGAATTTTAATTTTAAGGTGTATTTTGTTTCAGTAAGTCATTTAGTATGATTTAATATAAGCTGAATAGAAAGGTGATATGTGTGTGCATGTGTGAGCAGCTCTTTTAGTTGGTGACCTATTCTTTTGAAAACTGAATCAGTAATATAACATTTAACATTTTAAAAATCACTTTGTGGTTTATGGCTTTATTACGTAAATCTTTTACTTGCCTGCAAAGTCAAGTGACCTGCTCTCTTAAGTACTAAATCAGTTTATAGTTTAGAGCTTTGTGTTTGTTGAGCATGCTCATTTTTTTCATGAGTAATTGAGCTTTCTGTCCTGAAATTCAAGGATTCTTATAAACATGTGATGTAGCTCTATTTGTTGATTGTGCTTGGAATCATTTCTGCCAATCCCTTTTGGTTCTGTTTTCTAGACAGATGAGGGATTACTTGTCTGGGTTTCAGGAGCAGTGTGACGCTATACTGAATGATGTTAACAGAGCTCTTCAGCATCTGGAGTCTTTGCAGAAACAGTATCTTTTTGTGTCCACGAAGACAGGTACTCTGCATGAAGCTTGTGAACAGCTCCTGAAAGAGCAGGTAATTTGTTTATGGGGAAGGAGGCTCAGGAGAAACATTTGGTTTTCCAAGTGACTAAATGGAACTATTTATTTATTTATTTCATTTAATGAGTATTCATTGAACCCCTACAAGTATCATGCTAGGGGCTCTAAGTGGCATATATCAGCAGCATTCCTTTGTGTGTTAAACAAAGACTTATCTAAAGAAAGCAGCTTGCTTTCCTGAATATTCAGACAGTTCATCTATTGCTTTTTTCAGCCTAGATATTAGAAATTAATTAGTTTGAGTCTTTAATATTTAACATGAATGAAGTTATAGAGTACTAGGTCAATAGTCAGGAAGACATGAGTTCCAATCCAGCCTCAGACACTTGCTAGCCATAGGGCCCTGGATAAGTCTGTTGACCACTATTTGAGTTTGCTTTTCAGGGTTATTGTGGGAATGTCATGAGCTGATCATTTGTAAAGCACTTGGCAGACCTTAAAGTGCTATTCAGTACTATCTATATATTTATTTAGTGATGATGAAAATATCACCTGCTTTTACTGACTTTAGCTAAAGTTTATTTTAGGTTTTTGAGTTTTTTTCAAATGGAATAGAAAGAGTCTTTAGGGTACAGTGTAAAGAGCACTGGATTGGATCAAAAGCCCTGGTTTCTTGCCACGTTCTGCCTGAGTATCTTGGACAAATTATCTGACTTCTGGGCCACAGTTTCCTTGTCTGTAAAATGATGGGATCAGACTCAAATTTCTTATAGGTTTTAAATACATTATCTAGGATCTCATGAATAATTTACATTTTTTTGTTTAGGAGCCAAATTAAATTGATTTAAAGTGATCATATATGTATTTTTTTTGAATATTGAGGATAAATTTAAATGTTCATTCATTATCTCAGTATTGTGATTTTTTTTTTCTTTCTTTTTAAATAGTCAGAACTGGTTGATCTGGCTGAAAATATTCAACAAAAACTTTCTTATTTTAATGAATTGGAAACTATTAACACGGTATGTATTAAATATTTTAGTCTTAAGCACCTTTATCTCAGATGTTTGAAGGACTAAATGCTTATTAATTGAAATCATAGTTTATGTGCTTATATGATATCTGATTGAAAAATAGTCTTTTAAAAAATATCTTCCTTCTAAAGTTAAATATTGCTGGATAGTATTTAATAAATTAGGGTTCATAGAAAAGATGGATGTCTTTGTGTGTCTATACAATACAAATACACATATCCATAATATTAGGGTAACATATATATACATGCATATTTATTTTATGAATTATATATATAAACTGAATAAAAATTACAAAAGTAAAAAAAAGATGACATAAGTTTCTTGCCTAATCTAACATGTTTCTAACTGACAAGTGTTAAAATAGTTTAAAACAGCTGCAGATATTCCAAAGAGGAAATGTTAAATAATTGTTTTATTTGACTATTGAACATTTATTATTCTCTTCTCAGTGCAAAAATGCCACATAATTCTAAAAAATAGCAAAGTCTAAATTTAGATTCTTTAAGGAGCAACATTTTAATACAGTAATGCAAAAAATATGGATGGGGAGAGGATTTAGAGATATGATTTCATTGATTTAGAGAACTTCCTGGTGAACAAATTTCCTTTTACCTATCCAAGTTGGCCTTTTCTGTGCAACTTATATTTTTAAAGAGTTGCCTAAAGCACTGACAGATAAATCATTTCCTCAGGGTCACATGTGGGACGTGGCTTTAATGATAGCTTTATATCTATTATGTCAGTGATTCTCAAAGTGTGATCTATGGAATTTTATGGTTCCCTGAGTCCTTGTAAGGAGAAACATGTTTGTTTATCTAAACTTTCTTTATAATAAAACAAAGTTGTTTTTTGAATATTTAAAAATCCTCCCTTTTCCAATTATCTATCTGTGAGGTAGAATTTTCTTCATAAATATTTCAATCAAAATAATATTGTGGTAGAATGAATATAGAAGCAGGTATGAGAATACAGCTGTATTTTTATTATGCTAAACATTAAAGAGATTCAGAGAACTAAGTAAAACAGTACTACTCTTCTAATTACCTCTTCTTTTGAAAAATAGTTGTTTTTTTATTTTTGTAAAAATATGTTCTTTATGCTATCATGTAAAGGGTTTATTGGGATTTTAAAATAAATTTATAAATAAAAATGTAAACTTTAAAAAATCAATTTTAATGTTTAATATAGTTAATACCAGTAAATATAACCTACATAAATAAAAATTCTTTTGGTCCTCAATTTTTAAGATGGGGAAGCTAGGTGGTATAGTGGATAGAGAGCTAGGCTCGGAGTTGGGAAGAATCATCTTCCTAAGTTGAAATTTGGCCTCAGACACTAGCTGGGTGACCCTGGCCAAGTCACTTAACCCTATTTGCCTCATTTTCTTCATGTATAAAATTATCTGTAGAAGAAAATGGCAAATCACTTAGGTATCTTTGTCAAAGACACCCCAAATGGGGTCAGTGGGGGGAAATGACTGAAAAACAACATATTTTTAAGACTATAAGGGGATCTCTGAAACCAAAATATTTAAGATCACTTTATTATGCCATGTTCCCCATCAAAAAAGAAAAAAAAAAGTACCTCAAAGTTGTTTTGTCCCATGTGAAGTTCAGTGGTAGAAACTGAATTAAACTATCTCTTTTTTCCTACTTGTTTAACATAAATTACAATATTACAGATTTATAAGCCTACCCTTACTGACTCTAAAAATCTGCTATAAAGACTTGTGCAGTTAAATAGGATTGATTCTGATGGGAAATGTAGTCATATTATAGCCGATGAAGGTTCTTTGCAAACTTTAAAGTACTACATAAATGAGATTTATTACTAGTACCATTATAATGATGTAATTTAAAACTTTTCTTTCCCCTGCCTTTTCTCATATAGCAAGACTGATTTTTTTTTTTTTTTCCTTTTAAAGAAATTGAATTCTCCTACGTTGTCTGTGAATAGTGAAGGATTTATCCCCATGCTGGCTAAGTTAGATGATTGCATAACCTATATTTCTTCTCACGTAAGTTACTTCGCTTTCATATACTTAAAAAAATAATAGACTATGAGAGCTGGGAAAAACCCAACCACTTTAAAATCATCTCATCCAATCTTTTCACTTTAGAGCTGAAGCCTCAGTAGTTTCAGTAGTGTATCTGTTGTTATGCAGCTCATGAGTGACAAAGCCATCCCTGGAAGCCAGATAGAATGAATAACTTCCAACACAGTGTTTAATTCCCCTGATGCTATCTAATGTTGCTTCTTTATAAGCACTGTTTTATAATTTCCTACTTAAATACTTTATTTCCTATAAAAAGGGGAAAAAATATCTCTTGTTTATATTCTCCCAAAGTCTTTAATGGCTCTTAGCAGTGAAGACAAGAGTGGTTTCAGATGGCCTTCTTAAGGGACAAGGCTATCATGAAAATTCAAAATGTGTGGTTTTTTTAAGGGTGCTGATATTAGAATACTTAGTTCTGCTTTCTCTGGAAAGTCTCAGGATTTGGGAAATGAGAATCCTCCCTATATTTACTGTCTTTCTTTCCTCCTCCTCGTCTACACATAAGTGAGTCCTTAGCTATTCCTCTGGATATTGGTATGAGAAATAGTGCTGTGTCAAAATATATGTTATATAAATAATTTTTGCTATTTTGGCTCTTAGATTTTTCTGAAGTAATGCTTTTATTTTCAACAATTTTTTTGGCCATTATTTTTGGTTGTTAATATGTCCTCTGTTGTTTTCAGCCTAATTTCAAAGACTACCCTGTATACTTACTTAAATTTAAGCAATGCCTTTCTAAAGCTATGCACCTTATGAAGACTTACACTGTGAATACCCTACAGAACCTCACAAGTCAGTTAATTAAACGGGTAAGTCATTTTATTCTGGTATATATTTTATCTTGAATCATCTGTTCCTCATGCATACAGATGTGAACTTAGTATATTATTTGTTCATATTATGAATTTTCACCATATGAGTGGTGATAACTTTACATAATAAAATTAAATTCTGATTTGGTGTTTGAAAACTTCTAGTTAAAACATATTTTGTTCTTTTTGGGGAGTCATTTTTGGAGCTTTATATGGATATAGGCAAAGGTAGCAAATAGGAAGGATCATCACATTCATTATTTGAAATAATTACTTAAAAATTTTTTTTTAATAATATATTATTTTTCCAATTATAGGACAGATGGTTTTAAACATCCATTTTTTTTTTTTTTTTTTTTTTTTGAGGCTGGGGTTAAGTGACTTGCCCAGGGTCACACAGCTAGAAGTGTTAAGTGTCTGAGACCAGATTTGAACTCGGGTCCTCCTGAATTCAAGGCTGGTGCTCTATCCACTGCACCACCTAGTTGCCCCTCAACATTCATTTTAATAAGATTTTGAGGTCCACTTTTTTTTCTCCTTTCTCAAGATAACAAGAGAATAGATATAGGTTATACATGTACAATTAATTTTTAATATAGTTCCATATGAATCATGTGAAACATTCCTTTTCGCTAATTATTTTAATTTCTGTCTTTCTTCCCATTCTGTATATTTTTAAAGGATCCTTCATCTGTGCCAAATTCAGACAATGCCTTCACTCTATTTTATGTAAAGTTTCGAGCTGCTGCTCCGAAAGTCAGAGTAAGTGTGCAGACTGTTATTTACAAGAGTAGTCATGGTAACCATTCAGCTATATAAAAAGAAAGTAATTGAACCATGATATTATATTGAACAGCTCTGGTATTTGTTTCTCCTTTTTCTTTTAACTGTAGACTCTCATTGAACAAGTAGAGCAACGATCTGAGAAAATTCCAGAGTAAGTAAACAGAAGCCATTCAATTTTTGGAGGACCAACTAATCTGGGAGTGTTGTATTTTAAGCACATTTTCCTTCTTGGTTATTTACAGAGTATGTGTTGATTTCCATTGTCTCCATAGTTCTTTTTCTGGACGCGATGGCGTTTTCTGTCCAAAGTCTATTGGAATTGCTTTGGATCACTGACCCAAGAGAAGAACCAAGTCTTTTGTAGTCTTTCATCCAGATCATTGCATATTTTTACTACTATTTTGTACAATGTATTCCTGGTTCTGCTTTTTTCACTCAACATCAGTTTATGGTGGAAACTTATTTTGATGAAATAAGGCTATAATGACAATTTAGCTAGTTAGCTAATATGGATAATGGGTTGTCTCCTGCTGGTCATATTCCACCATTAGTGAACAAAGCTCTGAGTAAATTTTCTGGAGTTATTCCTTGCTTCAAAGAGCATGTTATGATGCCTAGTCAGCTTGGCAGATTACTTGTGGATTTCTTTTGCTATTCATATAAATGTTCCTCTTTATTAATGTAGATAACAGAGTTGACTTTGCAGCTTTTCCAACATATTTTAGAATTTGACCTTTTATTTTATAATGGTGTAAATATATTTATTTGGCTGTGGAATCCAAATTTAGTACCTCTTAATCAAAGTTTTATATTTATGTTTTCTTTCCATAAAAATCTAGCCCATTGGGCTAGATCTAAGCACTGGGCTAGATTTTTATGGAAAGAGAACATAAAATATAAAATGTTTACACCCAATACACTTAACTAAATATTGGAATTGAAACAGATGATATACTCATAAATCTTAAATGAAATTTAATACTTGAAGTAAGAATTTTAAGCTGAAAAAATGTTTTTTCTTTTTCCATTAGATACCAACAACTTTTAAATGAAATCCATCAGTGCTACCTTGATCAAAGGGAGCTTCTGCTGGGCCCTAGTATTACTAGTACTGTAACTGAGTTAACAAGTCAGAACAACAGAGATCATTGTGCCTTGGTAAGACTCTAACTATATCTTATAATTTCTTCTAAGTGAGGCCTCCAGAGATTATTATCTGTGTAGATCATTTTTAATTTCATACATAAAAATATTGGACTTCTTTCCCTTTTCCAATCTACACATATTTACTTAATTTTCATTAAGTTGTAGATAATCTGAATTGCATTTAACTTTCTCAAAAAAATAGAAGGGTGTGTGTGTGTGTGTGTAATTGCATGGAAGGTGGCAAACTTATCACACTAAAGTAGATTTCAGGAAGTTCAAATAGGTAAATACATACTGGACCTTTCAAGATTGTATTTTCTAAACTTTTTAGGTGAATGTCACTGAGAGTTAAATTTTAGGTTTCCTTCTTTTTACTGTACTACTGTTTGTGCTTGTGACTTTAAATTAATCAATGAAAAATTCCATGAATAGGTTTCTAATAAAGATCACATTTGAGATTGAGGATAAAAACTTTGAATTTAATACTGGCAGTATTAAATTACTTTTTAATAATTTGTCCCCTTTGTGTTGATTATAGGTTCGTAGTGGCTGTGCCTTCATGGTTCATGTATGTCAAGATGAACACCAGCTTTACAATGAATTTTTCACAAAACCAACATCAAAATTAGAGTAGGTGGTAAATGGATTTTAACATTTTGCTCTTAAATGGGGAATTCTTATATGGGGGAATTCTACTTGCTTTATATGAGTTGAGAACTACCTGTTCTGATGCTCATAATTGAACATCACAAGAAAGGAGAATTATGTTTTTAAACTGCAGAAAATGTTTGTTTTCCTTTTGTGCCTAAACATTTAGTGGTGGATAGAGAGGGAGATGACTGGAACTGTTTTCTTCCAGAGACAAGCACTATACTAAAAAAAGATTTGATGTGTTTTTAAACTGTTAATTATGTACAAATGCTCTTTGACTTATGTCATAGAAAGAAAGAAATCTATTGAAAAGTAGGAGACTGATTTTGGTCTCAGTTCTATCATTAACTATAGCTGGCTTTAATCTCTGACTTCTCTTGCTCACAAATTATGGAATAGAGCTAGATGATCTCAAATGTTCCTAGCACATTAAGGTGATGAATAACTCAAGGGTGAAGATGCCTTTCACATATAGAGTGATCCTATTTTATTCATTGAGAAGTTGAATATAAGAAAGTAATTTTTTTATTTTTTGGAAAATATTTTTATCCTATGGAAAAGGAGATGTAAAAATGTAGAATAAAATAAGTTGTATTTTTTTAAATGGGGATATGATTTTTAAAGTAGTTAATTTTAATAGCTTCTAAGCCATGCAAATTGGTTCTAAACTGTCATAACATATTTTAAAGTTCTTCAAAATTGCTTTCCTGTATCATTATAGATTTATAAAATGAGTTTTCCAAGTGGAGAGAGCTTTTTAAATTCATGTTCAAATTAAGGATTAAGCTTCTTTGTTATCTTACAATATGGGATCCTGGAAATGTTGTTTTTAATAATGTTACTTTTTTGTTATAGTGAACTTTTAGAAAAACTGTGTGTGTCCTTGTATGATGTCTTCAGACCATTGATCATTCATGTTATTCACTTGGAGACTCTGTCTGAACTTTGTGGAATTCTTAAAAATGAGGTGCTTGAGGATCACGTACAGAACAATGGTAATTTACAAGTAAAAATCAAATTTTTAGAGGTTTTTTTTTTTTTTTTTTTTTTTTTTTGATAAGTGAAACATCAAATTTTCTACTCAGTGTAGATGATGTGATTTTTGAATAGCTCTTATACTTAACATTTTGGAAATTTGGTTGATTGTTAAAAATATAATTATATATAATATTTAAGTTAATTCTGAATTTATTTTACAAATGAATTAGTGGTATACTGAGCTATGAGTTAAGAGACCTGGATCCTAATAATCTCAATCTTGCTGATTAACTAGCTTTATGACCATGGGGTGGTCATATAATCTGTCTTTATCTCAGTTTATGTAGCTATAAAATAAGAGATTAGATTATTTTAAAGGTCTCTGTTAGTACTTTGGTTTTTGTGATATGTTATCTGATTGTGAAACCTAGGGATAAGTCCCTTGGCCCTGATGGCATCCAGATAGATATGAATTTGTGCTTGGCAAGAGGGGTCAGTAATATCTTTATTGCTTAATAAGTTTATTTCTATTTTGGGCAAATTTGGTAGTAAAATTTGAATACTTACTTTTCTTTTTTGGATCTATATAACTGATTAAAATTTAGACAAATAGTAAAGGAAAAACTCATTTGATGTATTTTAAGTACACTTAAAAAATCAGTCTCCTAGATAGAATTGACATTTTTGATCAGGCATTTTGGTACAGTATTTTATTTCCAAGAATTTGCCTGAACAGAGAAATTTAGGAAAACTAGAGTTCTTATACATATTACATATAATGCAAATTACGAAAAAAAAGAAAGTCATAGTTTGGAATTGAAATATGCATCCATTTGAGGGTATTGCATTTTTCTGTGGTTTGGAGAAGTTGATTTTCTTAATGTTGTCCTGGCATTTTAGTTAAATACCTCAAAAGTGATTGTTTTATTCCTAGAGATTTTTTTCTTCATATCCAGAATTTTTAGGAGATGTGATGAGTGTATTGTCCATTAAAATTTCCTTATCTTCTGTCTTGTTCTCATTTTTACTTTATTCCTTTCTCAAGAGACATCTCAAACTCATATGTATCCAGAACAATTCATTATTTTTCCTCCCAAATCCACTCCCCTTCCAGATTTCCCTGTTTCTAAGACACTACCATTCTTCCAGTCTCTTAGGATCATAACTGTGACCTGTTTTTGACTCATCACTTTTCCTCATGATCTCACAGACCCAGTTGGTTGCCCAATCTTTTGTTCCTACCTCCATAGCATCTCTCTTTCATCATCCCTTTCTCTCTTTTTCCATGGGTACTACCTTATTTCAGGCCTTCTTCCCCATATTCCTAATTGGTCTCCGTGTCCAAATCTCAGTACTCCACTCAGTTCTCTGACCTCAAGCCTAAGTGGTTTTCCTTAACCATAAATCTGACCATGTCCCATTCCTACTTGGCCAGCTTCAGTGGTTTCCTATTATTTCTACGATTTTCTAAAAGATAAAAAACTTAATTTTGCTTTAGCTAGTTTGATATCCCTTTAGTACATTACTTCTTCCATACTCTTCAGTCTACTCATATTACTTTATATTCCTCACTTGTCACACTTCTTCTCTTGAATCTGTGTCTGTGTACCAGCCATTCCCTTGCTTATAATGCACTCTTTCAGTCCAAATATCCTTTTGTACCTTAGAGACATCAAACTAGCAGAGGGTAGGTGCTATCCAATCAAGCTACAATATAATTGGGAAATGTTTAACAAAATGAATAAAAATATAGTACAACATAGATAATGTTAATGTATGGTTTTCTGAATCAGAATGGAGCCCGCAGGGATTCTTTCTATTTAGAGGTTGACCCTACTATTTTACATGAAACCCTCCCCTAAGTTGTCTTAGTACTCTATTTTGTATGAAACTAGACTTTTCCAAAAGTCTTAGTGCAGTTTTCATCTTTGATAACTTCAGAAGTATAAATGTTAAAACTGTTAGAAACAAAACAAAACAACCCCCTTCCCCCCAAAAAAACAAAAACAAAAAACCGCCACACAAACCAAAAAACAAACCCAAACCATAATTTTGAAATTTAATTTAATTTTTTTTTTTACACTTAGTTTTGTGACTTGAGTGACAAAAATTTTCATTTTCACTAATAAGATAGCCACCCTTTTATGCATTGTACACATGACAGTTTCTGGATGACGTTTTCTCAATAGCAGTGGGTCTCTTGAGAAGCTTTACTTGTTTGCCACCAGATTTATCTCCATTAATTAGAGTTTTTCTTTTAGAGACACTTCAAAACTGTGGTCAGTTCATCAAGACACCCTTCTTTGGATGGTTTTTAAGGCTTCTACAGATATGTTTTCTTTATATCACTGAGCAAGTTTGAAAATTTTTACAAACTTGATCAGCTAGAATGACATATACCACCTCACAGATATATACATGGTAGTTGTGTCAAATTTTAATAAGATTGATATTTAAAACATTTAAGTAATTAACCTTTTAAGTTGTTTTTTAGTTAGTTTGTCGCACTTATACTGCAGTTATTAAAGCTTAAAATTACACTAAGACTTTTGAGACATGCTGTTTTGTATTTATTTGTATTTATTCCGTATGTATTTCTATTTGTGTTGTCTCTCTATTAAAATATAAGTTCCTTGTATGTAGGGTTTATTTCATTCACTTCTCTTTACCCCAAGTCACTAGTGACTAGTACAGTGCCTGGCAAGTGATAGGTGCTTTAAAAATAATTGCTAATTGCTTGATTCTCTTTGAAAGCCTAGGAGTCAGAAGATGCTGAGTTGAGTCCATGCTTTGTTATTAATTAGATCATGATGTTCTTGGTTTCCCATTGATCTACAAAATGAGAACAGCACTTTATCTTAAGAGTTGGTTTGATGATCAAATGGGATATAAGATTACTGTGAAGGGCAATAAAATGCCATGTAGGTGTAAAACCATATTCACTAAATTTTTGTAAGTAGGTGTGTGGGCCATATTAATCATTTTTTAAAGTTGTTAAAGCTGTTTGATGACTTTCTTCGAAGTGACAGGAGTGAGGCATAGCAAATGGCAATAAAACCACAGGCTGTTGAATAGGTTTTCTGCCAAGTAGTCCATATTGTTTGTCTGAATGATTTAATAAATTGTTTTTAAAAATAAATTTCTGCAAATCTGAAAAATTGAAAATTTTATTTGTTTTTATCAGCCGAACAGCTTGGGGCATTTGCAGCTGGAGTAAAACAGATGTTAGAAGATGTACAAGAACGACTGGTCTATCGGACTCACATTTACATTCAGACAGACATTGCTGGCTACAAACCAGCCCCAGGGGACTTGGCTTATCCTGATAAGTTAGTCATGATGGAGGTAAGACTTTTAATTTATCCTTCATTTCATTTTTTAATGTAGTTGCTTAGCATGAGACAGACTTTTTCCTTTCAGTTGTCACACAGATTTACTATCAAGATAAGCCTTATATTAAGTAAATGAAATCAGATTATAAAAAATAAGCATCGGGCTATTTGATTGAACTGAATAGAAATACTTTAGATTGGATTGTTTTGATTCTAACATGTTTTTATGTATTTTCTTTTGCTCAGTTCTTCTTTTTACACTAAAGAACATATATCTCATCCCACAATAATTTAGTGATCCATGTGATTGCTGACTCCAAAAATTCTTTCAACTGTTCTGTAGGGTGACATTGGTAAGAAGGCAGTTTTGTGGATCTATAAAGTCACCACTTTGCTAATGAGAGAATACTGCCAGTTAAGCATGGCCACAAGGAGCATGGAGAGTAGAGTAGTGCCACGCTCTTCTGGCACAGGGAAAGGAAAATTCTCTTCTTTCTATAGATCGAATTTGTAGAAGCTTGTTGAATCTCCTGGCCTTCCACTTCTGAACTCTCTTTTACCTTGAAGATCGATTATAAAGCCCTTCACAACATGGCTCTTTCCTACCTCTCTGTTCTTATGCTTTATTCCCTTCCACTCACTCTTGTGATCCTTCATCAGTGACCTACTTGCAGTACTTGAACTTAATACTTTATTTCTGGTCTTCATCTACATTGGCTACCCTTTCACCCACATGTTTGGGGTGCTTTGTCCCCTCATCTTCACCTCTTAGTCTTCTTGTTTTTCTTCAAGACTCACCTCAAATCCTTTCTTCTGCAACTCCAGCCTCTAAAAGCTTCCCCTTTTAGACTGCTTACTTGCCATATATCTTATATGTTTGTAGTTATTGCCATATCATGTCCCCCATTAGATTGTGAGATTTTTGAGGGCAGGGACTGTTTTTTCCTCTTTTTGTGTCAGAAGGCACAATACTTAGCATGTAGTAAGTACTTATTGACTGACTGACTAATTGAGAATTTGTGGTCTCCAGGACCAAGATTGTGATTTGATTCTTTGGATTCCTATAAGAAGAGTAGTATTATCTTAGTTTAGAAGTTAATTGGGTATGGAAGAGCTTAAATGACTGGCCTTAGGAGACATAATAAATCAGTAAGAAATAATACAAGAAAAAGTATTTAATTCTCAGCCAGTTCTATAGGTTCTTAAGTACAGTATCTATCCAGGTAATGATTTTGGTCCATATAAAGTTGCCTTTTGCTTCTTGAAACATTTTTAAAAATTTGACAACTTTTAAATGATACTTTTTATTTAACCATTGCTAATGTGTCAGGTTGGCAGGATTTGCATAAGACATTTGATTTAAAACATAAATTTCATCATGACAGTTTGGATTTAATCATATTATGTAACTTGAAGAGTGACCCTAAAAGGTCATTTTTCTCTTAATGCTGTAGATCAGTGGTCCTCAAACTTTTTAAATAGGGGGCCAGTTCACTGTCCCTCAGACTGTTGAAGGGCTGGGCTATAGTAAAAACAAAAACTCACACTTTGTCTCCGCCCCTCAGCCTATTTGCCATAACCTGGTTGGCCATATCTGGCCTGAGGGCTGTGGTTTGACTCTGCTATATAGATGCCTTATTTATTGATTTGTTAAATTTTAAACGAATTAAATGAAAATTAAATTTCATCAAACAAAAAAATAAATACTGTTATTGAGAGCAATATAATTCAAATAATTTTGTTTGGAAATTAAGATTTTTTTGGTGAATGTAAATTAAGTTAGCAGCTGTTTCTTATGATTGAATTTAGTATGATTCTAGTCAAACTTTTTTGAAACTTTATTATAAAGGCAGCATTATAAAGTTCCTAATTTTGGGCTTTGCTGATTATACTTGAACTAAAATATTATTGAAAGATGACTATTTCTTTGGCATTTTCTATTATTTGTAGGGAGCAAATCAATCATCAAGTGCTTACTATGTGCTAAGTATTATGCTTAGCACTGGGGATACCCATATTAGTGAAAGGAAAAATAATTCCTTCCCTCAGGGAGCTTACATAAAAGTTAAGATTGGTGTGAACTGGAGTGGTCTGAAGAGTCAAAAGTAAAAATTGGAAGAGGAATAATTGATGGGTGGCTTGGACTCTGGGGGAGGAGATTGAGAGGAGAAGGGTCTTTAGGCTAGAAGACTAAAGTGGGAGAGGGAATTTCCAGAGTAAGAAGGCAACAGCTGGCTAAGGAGAAAAGAAGGTCGTGTAAGTACAAGAGTCAGAGCTGGAACTGGAGAAAAAAGGATCCTAAAGAACAGTGATTTCAGTGTTGCCTCCAGAACCTTTGTGAAAATCCAGAACCTTCACTTATTCCTTTGTTAGTATTAGTTTGAAAGGCACTTGGAAGTACAACTTGGATGGTTTGGAAGGAAGGAGAAAAGAGGAAAGTATTCTGGCTTTGAGGATCTTCATTGCAAGGGAAGAGAGATGGGAAGTCTGTAGAGTAGAGAGGTTAATCAAATTAGATTAGATAGGATTTCTCAAGTTTTGTTACAGTATAATAGAAGGAATTGTTTTCTTAAGTTTGGTTAGATCTGAAAAAAAAAATCACCCTAAATTTGGATGTGAACAATATACATATTTAACATTATAACAAGAATATGGTTTCCTGGAATTTGAACTGAGAGGAGAAAAGAAATTGCTAGAACTTGAGAAACTTACTCTGAGAGGAATTTGCTTATAGAGATTTTCTAAAAGCTGTGTAACTCCAGTACCCACATAATTTTTAGGTGACTCTGAACATGTAATATAAGAGTAGGCATCTTTGCTTTACCATTCTCTGTCCTGGGAAAGTTTTTAGTATTGCTCCATTGCAGGTAACTAGCTTTTGGCTTTAGATCAGGTTTTACTCTCCCTTTCTTTTAATACCTCTGTGAGAAGTGGGCCATCTCTGAGATAGTTGACCGAAGAATAGGGGTGAAATCTGTGGGTTAGGTAGCTTTCCTATGTTCCTTGGCAATAGATCAATCCTTACTGCTCTATACCATTTTTGAATGAAAAATCATTTATTAAATTCTTAATATATGCAAAACATTCAGCTTCCATAAACCACATTCAGTGCAATTTGTTGGGATCATTATTATTATATCAGTTGTTAGAGATCTATAATAAATAATAAATCTGCAATTTATTATTTTTAGATGTTAGAGAAAAGATGTAATAATCATGTGTTGCCCTATATAATATGTCAAAAACTGTAATCATAAGTATGATTATAACAGTTTAACTTTAAAGAAAATAATTGTTTTGCATCAGAACTTTTAAAACATTTCCTTCATAATGGGTAAGAAGACTAGTTCAAATTTAAACTCGCTAGAGTATATGTTTCAAATGCACATGTTCATTTTACAGATTTAAAATTGGAAACTGAATTTAGATTGATTAGGGTTATTTAATGAAACTTCAACAGATTGAGTCAATGTGTTTAGATTTTGAAATTAAGTAAAATGCTTGTATATTTGTCTGAAAGAATATTGACATCTATATCACTTTTTTCTTTTTATTTCTGTCAGTTCTAAGCCAGGTAGGTTGAGTAAAATAGGTTCTTTCAATGTGTACAATTTATTTTACTGACATACTTTTTGTTTTATTTAGTAATAAAATAGATCAGTGCATGTGCTGAGCTTTGCCCAAAGCATCATTGTAGTGATGTGTTTCTTTGTGTTTTCTACAGCAAATTGCACAGAGTTTAAAAGATGAACAAAAGAAGGTACCCTCAGAACCCTCCTTTTCTGATGTTCGGTTAGAAGACACACAGTCTAACAGCCTGAATAAATCTGGTATGTCTGAAAACATATTTGGTGGCTTCCCTGTCAACAGTAGAGTGAGGAAGCTCAGTGAATGAGCAACAGCAGCAGCAGCAGCAGCATGATGTCATGGAAAGAGTCCTGGTTTTGGACCTCAGTATCCTTATTACTGTAACTGCTCAGGTGTGTCAGACAACAGGGAACAGTTGGGCACTATCCTCAACTGAGCCCACCCCCATTAACCACACACTAACCTGAAGGCACTTCAGTACAGTGAACCCAACTGCTAATTGAAAAATATTTACTTTTATATGGTCATTTCAACAAAGCTTTATTTCAAGGTGTGTGCTTAATTTTAAAGAGGTGATTCTACATGAATCAGAATTACACATGCAAATTGCTTATAATGTGCCATCTTCACTATTCTAGAATTTTCCCAGAACTTTTCTAGCTTTTCAGTATAATTATTCAGTCCTAGAGCTGGGAAGATGATATCAGAGTGACTTTAAGAAGAGCTATAAAATTTGAAGTTATTGTAGTTAGTGACATGTAGTGTTTGTCCAAAATGTCAGATATTCCAATATCCGAGATTAGTAACTAACTTCCTCAGTCCCCTTTCAGGATTCTTAACTACCTGCAAGGCTCAGTTGTCAGGGTCTTACATCATATTAGTTTGTATTTACTTATCTGCATAGATTTTTTTTTCCCCCTCTATAGAATGTTAGGTAGGGACTGGTTTTGTTTTTTCTTTTTATCTTCATTTTCTAATACAGTGTCATGTTAAAGTAAGTGTTTAATAAATGTTGTCAAATAAATGTATTAGTACCTTAAAAATATATTCTCATAACAGTATACTCTTGTTTCCATAGTATTGTTTCAGTGGTTTCCTTTTTTTTATTATTTTTTTAAATTTCTAAAAATTATCCATTATTTATCCATTTATTTATATGTATATGGACCTTTTCAGCAAAGCCTAGGGAAAAAAAAAAGGTTTAAAAATTGAAACCCTACCCCTGCCTACCCTATTCCTCTTTCCCTTAAAATTGCATTTCTCCTTGTGTTACTGCAAGCTGTCAACTTTTTAGTGGCTTTGTTGTAACTAGCAAGTAACTAGTGACTTTAATAAGAGTCAGTCCTAGAGTAGTTTGGAAAACAGAATTTGGGGGCATTAAAAATTGTCCCTTATTGTACCATTCTCTGCTCTCTTTTGTACATTGGGACTCAAGTTATCTGTGTTTGGTCCTATCTCTTATTCAGCTTTGAAAATAGTTACCCCTATGGCAAATGATAAGTTATGAAGAGTGACTCAGTAAGATTATTGAACGCATTAATTATCAGTGTACTTTTGAGAAGAAAGGTGTTCAGAATAAAGAACAATTTGTGGGCATTGTATTATAAATCTTGTTTGTTTACATAAATGGTTTATTTTAATATGTTAATGCTGACATAATTTGGCATTTCTTAATATAGTTGCCGATTAAAAATGAACCTTTGTTATAATTTGCTTTCCATGTTAACCTGAGAGCAAATGCAGATCCCTTATGTGTCTTATGTGATTTTTCTAAGATGGCTGTTCATAATCAAGAAATTTGAATAAGTATTTTATATTTGGTCCTTAGGCACAGGAGACTCTCTTAATCCTAGGCCACAGGCCACAATTTCACCAGCGGATCTTCATGGAATGTGGTATCCCACTGTCCGAAGGACTCTTGTATGTCTCTCTAAATTATACAGATGCATAGATGTACGTATGGAAAATTTAATCTCTTTGTATTTCATATTTTCTGCCTTTTGAAATAATTGCATTTTATGTTTTGTTCTTAGAGTAATATTTTATGAGTGTCATAACATCCTAGGATATTGGGATTAGGAGGGCCATTTAGTTTTCATCTCAATTTATTCATTTATAGATGAGGAAACTAAAACATCTTTTGAGACCTGCTCAAAGTTACATAACTATACAGAACCAGAGGTAGAATCTTTGTGTAGCTTTCATTTATTTTCAACTCCATATAGTTATGGTAACAGAAATTCATGTACAAGAGAAGTACTTTTTCAGATTTGTGTATCTGATTTAAGTTTTTAGAAATAATGCAATTAACTTAGACTCAAATGCTACTCACTTTGAATCAGCATTTGCAATAGGTAGTTCTTAAAACTACATTGTTCAGTATTCAGAAACGAGTGGGAGTTTTAGTTACATATTTTTGCAGTTAGTCAACTTCATTATTTTAAAATATTCTCTTTAATAAAATGATTGTAGTTTTCTTCAAGATCCATTTTATTTAATTCTGTAATCTACAAAACAGCAATAATAACATTTTTACATATTTAAATCTATAGTTATATGTGTTGACATTAGTGTCGGTCACATTTAAGATAAAAAAGACTTAGATAATAAAATAGTCATAGAAAGAAGTAGTTGTACAAGTTCCATTGGTAGCCAAGAATAATGTGTTATGACTAGTGAATAATTTTCTGACTTATAGGGGCTTCTTGTGATCCCCTTTATCCCTTGAAACTATCTGAGGATATAGAGTCCTAGAAACGGGGGCAAGTATAGAATTGTTCCATGGGAGTAGATTGAGAAAATACTCTTTATAGATCTTTTTATCTACATGATTATTGTTACCTATGATTGGTGGTCTAGGATTTCCTCGAACTGGAATCACATTATCTTTACAAAGTTAAAGAGATTCCCAAGTTTCTTACTGAAAATCTTTTCCAGTGAGAGGCTCAGCTTTTTCCATCCTCATCCAGCTTTTGTCTGGGTGGGCGTTGGGAAGAGTCAAAAAAGGATTTTAAGTATGGTTAAATGACAGAATTGGCTGTCAGTTTGCAATGCAATCATGCAGCTACACATACATATTCATTTGTGGAATTATAAGATGTTTGCACACTGGGAGGTTGGAGGTCACAGGACAACCAAGTGGAAGAAATCTTTGAGGAATGGGTAGAAAATTTTGTCTGTAGGAATAGAGCAGAGCTTGTGGCTCAGTAGCTGTTAGCTGCAGGGAGCTCTGATTTCTTTCCTTCTCACTCTTTTTAGTGAGTGCTTACAAGAGGCATAGCAAGGAAAAGTGCTTTCTTTTGAACTTCGAAACTGACTAATAATTGAATAATTATTTAAGTCATTCCTTTAAGTCAGTTTTGATTTGAGTATTGAATCAGTTTCAGGGATTTTAATCAAGGATATATATGTATGCCCTTTTTAATTGAAAGAAATTGTGCTGAACCATAGAATGTAGCATTTGCTAAATGTTACATACCACAGAATCAGACTGTTAAAGAGTTGAAGGGACTTAATTAGATAATGAAATTTCCTTATTTAATAGAAAGGGAAATGGAAACCCAGAGATGGAAAATGGGAAGATCTCATAGCTAGGAAGTAGCAGAGTGGGGAACTTGAGTCTGGGATCTCTTAGTTAATTATACTTGTATTTCTTGTCCTTGCCATTCATTTTTAAAATGAGGGCTGGAGGAAAATTTGTTTTTAAACATCATCTTATACTTTTAAAAAATGTTATATCAGTCCTTAGCCTTTTTTTTTTTTTTTTTACTCCACCAGAGGGCAGTGTTCCAAGGATTATCCCAGGAAGCATTGTCGGCTTGCATTCAGTCATTACTGTGCGCTTCAGATTCAATCTCAAAAAATAAGGTTTGACAAAAAATGTTAGATGAACATTTATAGCCCTTAATGATGTTGTGGAGGATTATACATTCATGTGCAGAGACAGAAGTTACAACAAGTCATTTGACAGCAGAATTTAGTCCCTTGTCAGATTTTGCTGCCTGTGTACCCTATGAAGAGAATGAACGTTTCATTGTAATGCTACCATAAAGACATTGCAATCATATATAACCTTGCTATTAAAGAGCAGGATCAAGACAACCTGCTCAACAAGGGTAGTAAATTATTGGAATTATCTTGGCTAAAACAGTAGGAATGATTTTTTAAAAATTCAAGGCTAATTGGGTATTGATAATGAAAATGTACATTAAAAAATCTGTTTAGGAAAGCAAATAGGGCCACCATTTCCTATACATTGTACCACATCAGCTTTGTAAAATATGCTTTTAACTTCCTTAAATTTCACCTTAAGAAGAATTATATTTAATAGGGAACAGATTATAAACAGATTTCCACTGCTTAGAACTATATCTGGAATGTACCAAACTTAATGAACAGGTACTTGTTGATTGATTTCCTGCTTACCTGACATTGTGTTAAAGAAAACAAACAATTTCTTAGCTTGTTTTGTACTGAAAATATGCATGGATTAGTAGAAGAGAATTAGTTTTTTTTGTTTTTTTTTTTTTTTTTAAGTTTAAGCCCTGAATAGTAAAGTTATTGTTTATAAAGGGAGGATAATAAAGTTTTTCTGTTATGCATAGTTTCACTAGAGATTACTTCCCAAATTTCACACTCCTCTAGTGTGATTAGTACTAGCTTTTTTACATAAAAAGCAGACTACAATTATGTATCACTAAAGAGTTTTGTCTGTGCTTTGAAAGTGCAATTGAGTTCTAAAACTCCATGAAGAGGTGGAGGAAGGGATACAAGGAACTTCAAGGCAGCTTTTAGTTATGTGGAAAAGCCCAATGTTGAGGCTGGATAATCCAAAGTGGTAAACACACAAAGTCTTTAGGGTTAGAGTTTTACTTTTTATATTTATGGAACTGTCTGTGGGAGTAGACAACATTTCAAACAAAATTTAAAAAAATATATTATGGCAGTTCTGACTGGAAAGATAGCCTGCTTCCCTAATCACTTCCTCAGTTTCCAGATTCATGCTGGGGATTGGGAGGGGATGGGGAATATAATATAATACAATATAATGTGATATGATTGATATAATATAAAATAATATAATGATATATGATATAATGTCTATATACATATATGTGTATCTGTGTACATACAAGCACACATATACAAATAAAACTGATGGCTCTCTTTAAATTTGTTGTTTCATACTTTTTCTAAGCAAGACAAGTTTGTAAAAAACAAGACAATTACTTTTCCTACTCTGTTAGTATATTTAAGCAGTATATGTTTCAAGAATTTGAGCGCAAGATTTTGCCATGTAATTTAGAGATCCACAGAGGTATTACAAAACTATAAGATTTAGGCTAAGGGCTCCAAATCTAAGTAGGAATAATATTCCTTAAAATTAGCTTCATTATAGTCATCTGTATGTGAGCTCTGCTTTTGTATTACTACTTAACCTATGATACTCTGCATTTTCCCCCTTTCAATTTAGACCCAGGTTGATGGACAGCTTTTCTTAATTAAGCATCTTTTGATTCTTCGTGAACAAATTGCTCCATTCCACACTGAATTCACCATTAAGGAAATTTCCCTGGACCTTAAGAAAACTAGAGGTACTTCATTGTCCTGGCTGACATAACTGGACAGATTTTACTTGTCCAGATAAGTCAGCATAGGGTGTAGGTTTATTTTATGTTCATCTGCAATGTTTTCGCATGCTTGCTGAATTTATTACTTGCTTATTCCCATCTGGGCTGCAGATATTCTAATTGCTTCTTGTATGCTGAAACATCTTCTTAGAAAAGGAATGTCAGACAATTTCTGTATATTTGAAACCAACTTAACCTATTGAAAAATGGGGAGGGGAACTTTAATTTTGTTTTTCTATACAATATCAAAGAGATGATTTGACTAATTTTCCAGAAATAATCAACTGGTTACTTTAGTGGATATCTCAAGAGGCGATATGGGGCAGTGGAGGGAGCCCTGGTGGAAGACCTTGAGCAGCTAAGTCCTCGTTCTGCCTCTGCCACCTTGGGCATGCCCCTCTGAAATTTGCCGTTTTTGCAAAATAAATATGATGATAATAGTGCTACCTACTTCATAATGTTGTTGTAAAGGCCTAATGAAATTATAGATCTGAAAGTTCTTTGATTCCAGTCTGCAGAGCTAACATAAATAGCATTATGCTGGGTTGGAATTTATTAATCCTGTAATTTTTGTTGAATAGTACAATCAAATGGTTTGTGGACATAGGCTAAGGGTATACCACAGATTTCTCTAATAACCTAAGAGTTTAAACTTTTCTTGGTACTATGATAAAGTTTCAGCTTCTTTAAGCTCTACCCCTAAAAGGGTAGAAAGTTATTTTAAGTTATATTACATAGTCAAGGTATGAAGCCTTTTTTTTTCTTTTTTTTACAAGTTTATTCATATTCTTTAAGAAACAAACATTTTTGAGCCCTTGCTAAATGCAAGGTATCATGCCAGACATAAGGCTCTTTGGACAGAATTGAGATCAAGAGAAGAGGAGGGATGGGAATAAACATTTATAAAGTGCCTGGTATTGTGCTGAGCACTTTGCTGAATACTTCATAAATATTATCTTCTTTGTTTTTTCCAAAACCCTGTGAGATAGGTGCTATTATTGTCTCCCTTTTACAACTGAGGAAACTGAGACAGACAGATGAAGTGACACAATGAGTAAGTGAGGCTTGATTTGAACTTAGGTCTCCCTTACTCCAGGCCTAGCACTTTATTCTACCTAGCTGCCCTAGGGCATAATAGAACAGTTAGCCTAAGGAAGGAAGAAGACCAGTCCTTCCAATGAGATGAGAAGAAAAGAGTAATATAAAAAGATAAGAGTTTTGAGGTATGGAGTAAAGAGAATGAAAGAAGCTTAGTTGGGAAAAACCTGAGAGCTCATAATTCAATTTTTGTGTGACTGGAAATACCTTCTACAACACTCCTGATAAGGGGTCATCCAGGTTCTGCTTAAAGATAGGTAGTATATGGGAAATTGAAATCTTAAGAGACAGCACATAACATTTGTAGATAGCTTTAATTCTCTTATCAAAGAATTGGTTAGTCAATAATTCATTCATTCAACTCCAATACATTTTCTAGGCCATAAGACAGATACATAAAGCTAATTTTGGTAAGATCCCTAACTTCGGCCAAAATATAGCAAAGAGATATAGCACATACATAAGTATGCAATACTGTTTGATATACAGTAATTACCTAGAATATGATAGGGTCATGAAACAGATGCAGTGTTATAAGAGGTCAGAAGAGAGATTACTTATAACTGGGAAGATTTGAGAAGGCAATTCAGAATGAAATAGCAAAAGAGGTAAATGTTGAACAATAGGATAAGATGTCAGAAGGCATAAATTGAAAATGTGAAAAGAGCCCTTTCCAGCTGTGAGGAATTGGTTATAAGTGAAGGCTTGCAAGTGAAGATTTATGAAAAATAGATAGGTTAGATTAGAGTGTAGAACGTGTAGAGTGTCAAAATTAAGCAGAAGTGGATCCTTGCAGATTTCACATTGACTTAAAAAACTGCAAATTAACATTGTTTCATTGTGTTTGTTTTGGTTTTTTTTGTTGTTGTTATTGTTAGACATTTTCCAGTAACATTTTAATCTGGTTTAGGCCTTCCTAAGTTTGACAGCTCTGATGGAGTGGACAGTAGTCTGAAAGTTATATGTCTTTCTATCCATTGAAACAAACTCCTTGGGAACAGGGAATGGTGGTTGTTCCCTTTTTATTTATAATTCATAGCATCCTTACACAGAATAGAAATTTAAATAAACATTGAAGAAGCTAACATTGGCTGGCTTCCATCTTAGCAAATGGGAGGTAGGATAATTTGATGCGAAAAGGAGAGTGGTTGAGGTTAAGGAGTTAAACTCTGATATGGAGATCCATTTATATTTTTGGCTTATGATTTAATCTGTTGTATAGCTAAATCTTTGTTATTAAAAAGTGCTATTATTAAAGGTTCTATTATAATTTCTTTTGTACCTAAAAAACTTACTTTCTGATACAATGGGTGTCTTTTGTTTCAGGTATTGTAGGTGTGGGGAAACAAGCTAATGTTCATCTTCTTTATATGCAGCATCTCCAGAATGGAACTCTCCTCTAAATATATTCCCACTTCTCTTAAGTAGTCACCAAAGTTTGTAGTTTTGGAGGCATCCTTGATTTTGCTCTTTATATCTTTCCTTCAATATCTAATCACTTCTAAGTTTTATTGATTCTTCTCTGTAAAATCTCTCTTTCTCTCTTTTTCCTCTGTTCCTTTCTCCTTCTGTTTGTCTTTTTCTCTCTTCACATAGTCACCCACCACTGTAATTCAAACTTTCAATACCCTTGTCTAGACCATTGCCACAGTCTCTTATTCACTCATGATTTCTAGTCTTTCTCATTTCCAGGCCTTTTTCCATGCAGCTGCCAAAATAATCTTCCTAAAGTATAGCTCTGACTGTCTTAAAGCACAAGTTTGTTGATTCCAAAAAAAACTTCAGTGGCTCTTATTGCCTAGAAGAAATAACGCAAGCTCATTTGCTCATCATTTAAAGTCCTTCTTCATCTGGTTTTAGTCAGTCTGTTTATTGTACATTACATCTCTTCATTCACTTGGTATTCTTTAAAGCCACTCTCCTTGGCTATATAGGCACAGCTTATCTCCTGTTCTTTGAACATACTCCCTCCTCACCTCTGCCATTTGTAAACAGAAACCTTTCCTTAGACTTAGGTTTTTGGTGCTCTTTCCAACTTCCTCAAATATTTCCTGGTATTGTAGCACATCATCATGTCAGTAGAATATAAACTACCTTACAGCAGGTTTTAAAATTTTTGTCTCTGAATCCCCAACTTCTAGAATAATGTCTTAAAAAAAAAAAAGGTACTTAATAATTTGTTGAATTGGATTATCTTTATTACTATTATGATTATACGAATTTCTATCAGTATTCAGATTACATACTGATACCTAACTATTGATTCTCTTAGATAATTAAATTGTTTCTTTTTATTATTAGGTATTTTAACAATACTGTTACTGCGAGGGATTTGAATTGATAGAATTGGGAAGCATAAGATTACATTACTCTTCCATTCTTTCTAGTTTGTAAATTGTTGCTATTTGTTTCTGATTCTTTGCATGATGAATTATTAACTATAATTAACGAGGGTATAATAAACATTAACATCCCTAAATTTTTTGACAGAATTTGGCTTGGAGCCTATTTTCCACAAAAATTAATACATTCAAAACACAAGTTCTTATGACTTCATTTACTGTAGAAATTCTTTTAGGTAACTATAAGAAGTTTTGTTCTGAGAGTTTTCTTCACCAGAGATTCTCTTTCATTAACAGATGGGTCAAAGACACTGCTGTTCTGTCTCTGAAAAACCAGTTAGAAGTGTTTGAAACTTTGCTTTTTTTCTGTTGGGCAAAGATAAACTAAGAAATAGTCTTTTCTTTCTGTCACTTTCTATGCTGCTATCTTATCTTTTAAGCCTCTGACTTCTCATAACTAACTCTTACAGCTTATTGCATTTGAACATCAATGAGACCTTTAGTACTTTGAGTAGATTCTAGTTAGACTGGAGGTTAAGGGTTAAATATGTCCTTATGGTGTTTTTTCCCCTGGCTGACACATAATTTTATTCTCTTCAATTTCAAATGAGTAAATTTTTGTGCCAGTCAGAGTCTGTAACTGTGAAGCTTGGTAAGTATTAGTTTTTTCTTTCAGTATTCCAATACCAATTGTTACTCTACAGATTAATTCCTCTAAAGGTCATAATTTGGTAACTATATAGTTTAGGTGTCACTAATAACATTTTTAATCAGAACTCACCATTTATCCCATTTTCTTAGAATTATCAAATTGCAATTGGTAGTTATTTTAAAATTCTGACTTAAAAAATACACAAAGATAATCATTATTCATGTCCATACCATCCTTATTCTTTGAGTAGAGTAGGTTAAATTGAACTTGGGTTGTTTTTTTTTTTACTTTGTGGTTGGTGTTAAGAAGTAGCATTTGTTGTCCATTGAAGTGGTAAATAAACATGTTTTTCTTTAGGAACTGTACTAGCTAAAAGTTTATGTGTTTATAGCATGGGTGGTTTTGTTTCACAGATGCAGCATTTAAAATCCTGAACCCTATGACTGTTCCAAGATTTTTTAGGCTGAATAGCAACAATGCTTTAATAGAGTTCTTGTTGGAGGTGAGGAATCTATTTATTTTGAGGGGGGAAACTACGTTTATTTTAATGTGTGTGATTTCTAGTAACATAAAAATAGAAGAAATTTGTTATCTTCTTTTTAAGGGTACTCCTGAGATAAGAGAACACTATCTTGACTCTAAAAAAGATGTAGACCGACATCTGAAGTCAGCTTGTGAGCAGTTTATTCAGCAGCAGACCAAGCTGTTTATAGAGCAGCTGGAGGAATTCATGTCAAAGGTATATAAATGTTGCTGCATTTTTGTCATTGGAAAATAATCCTTAATTCCCCCCATATTTCCTTGTATTTGATCATGCTTTTGTGGCACTTTTACTAAAAATCTTGAACTTTTAGCTTTTAATGTCTTCAGTTTATAAATCTCGCAGCATACTATTACTAAAGCACTTGTCTTGAAGAGTTTAGTATACTTCAAAATTTTAAAGGAAAATTTACAAATATTAATTAGCAAAGCTAATTACAGTTAGTTTCACTGTTATGCATACAATGATTATTCATGTGGTTTTGGATCCATTATTAGAATCATTATCTATTACTGTTAAGTAATTTTTCATGGGATCAGTTGATGGAACTGGGAATATTTAAGCTGGAGAAGAGAAAATTTATGAGAGACAGGACAGCTGTCCTCAAATATTTGAAGGGCTGTTAATGGGGAAAAGAGATTATATTTGTTCTTCTCAGCTTCAGAGAACCAAAATAAGAATCTTAGGTGAGTCATATTTAAGGTCCATATAAAGAAAAACTTTTAAATTCTTAAAGCTGCTTTAAAGGGGAGTGGGGTGATATATTTCCTCTCACTGGAGAGAGGTCTTCAGATAAAGGCTGGATGATCATCAGAGATGTTATAGAGCGAATTCGTCTGTATTTTGACTTTTGAACTCCCTTCTAATTCCCTGATAGAGTGATTTGTAGCAAGACTTCAGCTTTTCCCTTAAAGATAGAGTTCTTAGAATCTTTAATGGAATGTTTTTTTGCAAATTCTCTTTGTCATTGAAGACTCACAGAATTGGATTGGAAGGGTCTTTGAAAATCATCTAGGTTAATCCATATCTGACTAGGAATTCTCTGTGGTATATCCTTGACAAAGCAAATGATCCAGTTTCTGTTAGTCTTTTGCCTGAGCCAGCTCATCTCATCCCACTTTGGGACATTACTAGACACTGATGTCACTCTTCCTTTCCATTTGGCTTGGATAATTGAAGATTTTATACCAAGATACATATATTCTGTATGCTAATAACTATAGTCATACATTAAATATATCTATTTAAAATATATAACAACATATGAGCTGCTGTCAATCAGTATTGTTGTTAGATCATAGCTGTAAGGATCCTTTAAATGGGTGGGCACAATGCAACAGGAGATTGAGATATATATGAAAGAATATTTGAGAAGTATTTTATAAACCCTCCTGTGTTATGTAAGTGCAGTGTATTATATAGAGAACTGTTCTAATTAATTTGGGCTTAGTAGAAGGCAGATGTGGTCCAGCTGCCAAAGAATTATCAGTCTAATTGGAAAGGCAAGACATTAACACATGAAACAACTAAAAACCAGATGCATCTGTGGGTGATTGTGTGTGATTGTTGCCATATTCACCCAATGTCTAGGAAGCCATCATTTTTAAAAATCAAACCATTAGATTGATAACAGAAACGTCAGAGGAATCACAGTCAAATAATTTGCTGATCTCTGATGGTGCTTTACCCCGTTAGTTGATTTCAACACAATCTTAGATTTTGGATTATGGAATTAGGTAACATTCATATCAAATGAAGAGATTCCAATTATTGTTTTGTGTCACTTTTGATGATAAAGTGATAGCAGAAGCATTTAAAACTGACGTGTGAAATACAATTTTCATAGGAGTTATAATATTGTATTGAGTCAGCGTAGAACAGTATTAGACACCTTTTTGGCAGAATGTCTATCTTAATCCTAAGTGATAGCCAGTATTGATTAATGTTCCATAGTTTTAGTTTTAGGCTTATTTTTTGGCCTGATAGAGGAAAAAAAAGTAAAAAAACCCAAAACTTTTAGCCATCTTGTGGAATAAGATAAAGCTTCTGAAGGAAGTATTTATGAATGTTATTGAAATCTCCAAGACTCAAAGATGATATACTATAGCATTTTAGAAATGAACATATGTTAAAAGTGTGAATTCATTGATTCATTTAGTTGAGAAAGAGGCCTTAGCGTAAACTGAATGAAATTTCAGCCATTATAAATATTTGGTAAGGTCCTAGATAACTAAAAATTTTGAAGTAAAATAGAGCATTGTATAGGGAATTTTTAACTTGTGCTATAACAAAATGCTTCTCCCTAGACTTTGCTGCACCCCAGTTGAACCTCAGCAGGGTTTATTTCTCTCAGTGCTATTACAATCCTCTCTCACCCACTATGCTTTGGGATTGTGAAAACATGGAGTAATGGCTAATCTCGGCATTTGAATTATTTTTCATTTGACTTTACCTCTTCTGTCTTTGCCCCATACAGTTTTCCCCTAATCCTGATTCCTCACCACTCTTATAATATATTCATTGTGATTCATTGTGTTCCTACTAAGAATATTAGTCAGTACTTTTTTGTTTGTTTGTTTGTTTCTTTTTACAAAGTGTTGCTGCTGTATATTGAATTTGGATTTGTGCATTAAAAAAAAATGCCTTTGGCCAAAAAAGAAACAAATTTGTTTAATGAAGAATAGTTATATAACTCATAACTCACCACTAGAGTTTGTATGACATTTCTGATACCTTAAGGTGATGTGCCTTTGTATTTTTTCCTGCATATTTTATTTCTACATGACAAATGTTAAAATAATGTACTGCAGAGGAAAATAATGAAAGCTCTAAAATCAACTTTCACATTTTCTTGACAGCTAGAGCTTTTGTTTTCAAAAGTCAACAAAGCAATCCATCTTTCAAAGAACTTTCCATAAATGTGAACTGAAAAAGCTTTTTTTTTTTTTATTTGCAAAAATTAAAGTCTTGTGTCTCTTCTGACACAATTGACATTTTACAAAAACTGTTTTACTTTTGTTATGAATGACTGCAAGAGTTGTGAATGAGGTTTTGGTAAGTAAAAGAAGCACATTTCATCTCTTATTTGAGTGTGCATTAAAAAAATGCCAGGTGATACTGGACATAAATAGCTCAACATATATCCTCATCTTTTCACCTTAAGTTCAGATTGAGTTCCCTTTTTTAAGTAGGAGCTTTCTTAGTATGAACCAATATAGTTTAATGCATAGAGTATGGTTCTAGGAGAGTTAGAGACATATTGTGTGTTTAAGAATCTTTGGTATGATTCTTAGCCCTGCCATTCTACTATCAGTTGTAGTTAATCAGGTAATGTTTTTCATTTCACAAATGGAGAAACTAATGCTTATTATGCCATATTACACTTGATTGAAAAAGAGAACTTCTAATTTATTCATTGTTCTCCATTTCATTTAATGAATACTCTTACTGTTCTTTCTTGGAAAAACAAAATAGAAATAGCAAAGTCTGTTTATTATTTTACTGTTCTGGAATTCTCTCCCATCCTGGCTCACAGGTACTTACTGGGTAATACTATCCTAGGTATTGTAGTACTCAAATCTCTTCAAAATAGACTCTAAGAATTAGCCAAAATTTGATTGTTATGTGGAAATTTTATTGTTTTTTTTTTAATAGTTTGAAATAATCCATAAGCCAAGATTGGAAAATTTTTGTACAGTCATTAGCTTTGAAACCTGGATTTCTCATTCTCTTCATCTTTAGTTTGTTGCCAAGAGCTGTCTTGTCTACCTTCCTAACAACTCTTGTATACACTCACTTATCTGCTCTGACACTGATATTATCCTTATTCAGACCCCCGTCATCTCTTTCCTAAACTTTAGGCTGTAACTTGCTGCTTGGTCTCTGCCTCAGGTCTTTCCCCACTCTAGTCCATCCTCCACTTAGTTATCAAATTTGTCTTTTTAAAGCCCAAGTCTATAATTACCCTTTTTGTTCACTCCAATATTGCCCCTAGGATCAAACGTAAAAGTCTTTTAAAGTTCTTCATTTCTATTTTTTTTCCACTCTTCTTGTATCTTAATTACCTCTAAATACTCTTTAACTCAGTGATACACATCTCTTTATTGTTCTTAGAGTGCAACATTGCCATCTTTTGACTCTGGCCATCATTTTCACTGGCTGTCCTCTATACCTGTAGATTTCTTCCTTTTCATCTCTTATCTCCTGGCTTGTTGGGCTTCCCTTCAGTCCTAATTAAACTCCCTCCCAGCCTCTACAAGAAGTCTTTCCCTGTCTTCCTTAATCTTAGGGCTTTTCTTTTGAGATTACCTATAATTGCTTCTATTTGGCTTTATTTATTTATTTATTCATTCATTTATTTATTTATATCTATCTGTTTATTTATTTATTTTTGAGTTTGATTATTTGCATGCTATCTCATTATACTCTGAGGAGTGCAGACTGGGGTGCTTTTTGTCTTTCTTGTGTTCTTGGTGCTTGGCATACAGTATCTGGGCTTATAATAGGTGTTTAATGGATATTTGTTGACTTTATATCGATTTACAATGACAACCCAGTAATTTAGACCTATTGTAAAGAAGACCAGCATGAATTAGTTAAGTCTTTATATTGATTGGATTAAAAAAAAAAAACCCTAACCATTTCAAAGTCTGACTCACCAAAGTAAGGTAGTTCGGCTATTGGAGCTGCTTAGTAGATAAAATAATCTTATATTGAACAACATTCATTTCCAATCAAACAACTAGTCTTTAATAACACTTTTTTCAGGCAGGTTTAATACTCTTTTAAGATTTTATTTATTTGCTTAACAAGATCTCTTTTACTAAATAAATTTCATCCTGTTTCAGATGTCAGATTTGAAATGAAAACAATACGAATCAGTGACATTTTTATTAAACAATTTTGCTAGTAAAAATACTTGTTAAAAGCATTTGAGCTGTAAACATTGTCTTCCTTCAGGGAACTTATAATCAAATAGAAGCAAGCAGCAGACAGGTAAAAACCACAGATACTTCTCTACAAGTGCTCTTTTAGAATTGATTATGGTAATAGTTCTCAGGCTTTGGGTGGTTCAGGTTAAGCTTTATTTTTGCCAGTTCTCTAAAGTTTATATGTAATTCATTGTTAAAGCTAGTGCTTCCTCAGTAGCTAAACATATTTTTTTTTGCTTACTTTCTCTGTGTTATTAAAGAAAAGTTTTGTTTTTCAGTAGCTTATCCCAGTAAAAGTTTTCAGAAATGTTCATGCTTATTTAGTTTATACCTCTGGTTGGGATTAATCAAGTAACCTTTTTTGGGAGGAGGGGGCAAGCGGGAGGGGTGTGTTGTTCAACTGTCTTGTGGCTTATTAGGGAAATTAGTTCCATGTGCAAGAAAAAAAATCTATCCTGGAAGTATTCAGAGCATCCTCATTGCCTTCTGGCTTCTTAGGATGAAGTTTTCTTAATGGCAATGAATAATGACGTAAGATGCTGACTCTTCTTTTTAGTCTGTTAGTCTTTTTATGGCTCTGTTTGACTTCAGTTTGGATCTTTCCTGAGTTGTTTATGAGAGTAATAGTAATTCAGATAAATTCCTTCAGGACCATGGCATTGTTATGGTAAAATAACATCATCTAACAACTATATTTTAAGAAAAATTTCTCTCTCTCCCCTCCCCCAAATCACAAAAGAGTTTTTACTGAGGATTTTATTAACTATAGAAATAGAAAACAAGATATTTTTTAGTGCAGGAATATTTGTTTCTTGTTATGTTTTAATGGTGTTGTCTTATATTATTTATCCTTTGAGAACAATACCGGTTTAATTGGTTGTCAGTGAAATAAAAACTTTCTTTTTTTTTTTTTTTGTCTCTTTCACTAGGTTTCAGCATTAAAAACAATGGCCAATCAGGGAGGTCCCAAGTATACTCTCTCTCAGCAGCCCTGGGCACAACCAGGTATTCAGATTTTTACCACTTGAATTTTCTTTTTAGTCTATGGATTTAATTTGCATTTATATAGCACTTGTTCTGTGTGCATAGTATTCCTGCTTTGCTCTAAGGTACTACTATGAAATAATACATTTATGATTCAGTTTCCCTAAATGCAAGTTAGTTGAGAAAAGTCTTTTAATTTATACAAGCATTCCAAGGAATAAATAAAAATGAAAAATAGTTTGCATAAAACCTTTTTATATTCTGTTGGACAGAATGATTTAAAATCATTTAAATATCTAAAACCAATTTAGCTAATGATCATCCCAAGTGATCCTAATTAGGATTTTCACATAATTTTTTGAATAAAAAATTACATGCTTTTTTAAAGTTGTAGCTCCTACTAAAGTATTTTAAATATTTAACATGCTTTTGATTATTTTAGCAGTTTTTTAAAAAAATAATTTCTTTAAGGGTATTTCCAGCTAAATTGTACACTTTAGACAGAAAACATTTATCAAATTTCCAGTATTTAAAGCTGGATAATTTTTAACCTCTTATGAAAAGTGTATCTAACACTTTTTTTTCTTAGTTTTAAAATGTATTGATTAAGAGGCAGCAGTGGATTTGGAGTTAAGATCTTTGGCAAATGGCTTTTCCTTCTTGATCCCTGAGGAGGATTAATATTGCTGATATCAGCTACCTCTTAGAGTTATTGTTTGGGAAATGGTTTGTTTGTTTTTTAAATAGTAACTCGCTGTACAAATGCAAACAATTATTATCATGAACAAATTAGAAAATGCCCAGTGTTAGTTCTCAGCTTGTGAAGTATTCTCCTTTGGATAGTAAAAATGAAGATATAAATGCTGTATAACATACAAACATATCGAATGCTTACTTTTTTTTTTGTGACATTGAAATCCAACTATTAAGTATTGTTATGTGCAGGGCTGCTGTATTCATGGAACTTTTAGTAGGATAAGAAATGATTACAAGAGAACTGTAATATATGAGATAAATTACACATGTTAATTACATATCAAAGAGCTGTTTGGGGCCCAAAGTGAAATGTTGTTTTCAGTGGAGTACAAGGAAAGATTCTTAGGGAAGTTGCATTTGAAATGGGCTTTAAATTGTAGGGAAGTGTTTTTTGTTTTTGTTTTTTTAAATTAACAAGCATTTATTTTGTACATGTAAGAATTTATCCACTGGAGGTGGAGAGGTGAATATTAGATGTAGAAAATAGGATGAGCAGAGGAACAGAACTAGGAGTATATGTGTTTAAAGGGGAAGGATCTGAACATGATGATGGGATGGAGTAGAGCAGAAAACAACCTTTTATTAAAGTAATTAAGAAAGTTGGAAATTTTTGGAAGTTGCTAGATGATAGGAAAAAAAAAGTAGGAAGAAAATGGTATAAATTCAATGGACTTCAAAAGGGGAAACATTTTGGAGGGAAGCATGGTAGAAAAATGGTTTAGAAGGCTCTTCTTCTGCCCTTGAGTTGTGAAGAGTCAGAACCTTTAGTGATTGCCAGCAGAGATGTTTGCAAAGGATTTGCAAGGAGAGAATGAAGTTTCATTTAAAGTAAGAAGATATCACAGAATTTTAGAGCTGTAAAAGACCTCAGTGCCCTTCCAGGTCAAACTGTTCATGAAAAAGAATCTCTTAAAAGTCAAATAGGTTGAAAAGTTAGAGCTTTTAGAGGAATTTGAGAATATAGTTCCAGAGCACCCAGTGAATGGCCCCAGAGATTGAAATTTCACCTGTAGAGGAGGAAGGCTAACTAAAATGGACTGTGGGTTTGGGAGAAAGCATTACAGACCTGCTACTTGGAACTGGGGTGGTAAAACCAACTACTGAGGAGCAGCATAAAGGAAGGTAGATTGGGGTGGCATGGTCTGCTCCTTAACAGTAGAATTCTTGGAAAGTTGATCTACTCAAGAGTTTGAAGTAAGTCTTGATGACTCCTCCTTCCCCTTAAAGGAAGGAATAGTATTTCTTTTTGTTGGGTGGAGAGAACAGCAGTGAATCACAAGCTTCACATACAGTATCAGTACCCTGTTTTCTTCTTGTTAAAAAACTGAACATTGTTTTTCACCTACCTGGAGTGCTTATAATCTTGTTTCTTACTCTTGTGGTTTTTGAATATCAGACCACTTTCAGTTTTCAAGATCTTTATTTGTTACCTCATTGGCTTCTATGGTAATCCTTCAGCATTGCTAATAGCTTCTCATCCATGTTATGTTTAAGACACTATATTAGTCACAGGAGATGTCATGGTGAAGAAGATAGGAACTCTGCCTTCAAGGAGCATATAATAAGACATACTTCATTGGAACTGTGAAGCCTTCACTATAGGTATTCCCTTTAAGGATGAGGAACATACCACATTTATGTTCCTCATCCCCCTTTCAGTCTCTTTCTGTAGATCTCCTATAAGAAATACACTCTATTTGTTGAAAGCCTACCTCTCATTGGCTTGGCACTGCATTGATATTAGTGGAATACATGGGCTGTCCATCACTTCTCATTTGTTCTTGCTACATGACCAGCCCTTTTCCAATCTTACATATCTCACATATCCATTACATCTTTTCTCCTATGTACTCCTTCTCTTCCTCCCTCTCCCCCAAATGGTCTTCTCTTGTTTCCATTTGGAGATCCCCAATTTCAATTCTTCATTGACTAGTATGTGGTGACTTGGCCACACATCATCACTCTAAAAATATTGGTTTTAAAAAGATGACTTATTTCAGAAAAAATCTTGGGGTAATTTCCTTTCTTTATTAAAAGATTTGTGCATTTTTGAAATAGGACAACTCATCCTGTTTTCCTCTGTCTGTTCAATTGCAAACTCAACTTTACTATACCATTTGCAGTGTCTGTCCAAGTTTATACTAATGTACAAACTTTGTAGGTGGTTCTTTCAACCTCCTAGCATAATTTGGACTTTCTTTCTCCACTTAGTTTTTTCCTATGTGGATAGTTAAGTTCTTTTGAGTGATTATGAACCTCATTTATAAGTCTCAGAGATAGGGTTTGATGCTTTAAATATCACACAATTTACAAACAGCTTCTGGATGATCTTGTCATTGAAAAAAAATCTCTATGCTTTGCTTGATATTGCTGATCAGTGGGCCATCAAACAAAGTTAACTATGTATTTATATCTTTCAAAGAATCCAGTATATTTTTGACTTATTCCTGGGAGATATCTTGTTGATGAAGAGACTTTAAAGTGATAGTTTACTCTTCTGAATCAAATGCTTTTTTAGAGTCAAGTTATAAGAAAGATAGACTCTCGTGCTTTCTGAACCTTTCAGTCAGTTGTGTAACTATAAAGATATGGTCTATTATAGAACGTAACTGTTGGGCATAGCCTTTATGTTCTCTTCTGAATTTTACATCAAGGGTGCATCTGAAGATTATTTTAATACATATTTTCTGTAGGTCAGAAAGTAGATACATGGATTGATAGGTATTCATGTTCTCTGTCACTTTTGTAAGATGATTACAATAATCTGATTGTCAGATTTTTTTTTTTTCCTTTCCTTTGGCATGATCCGTTTTTAAATTGCTTTTAGACTTGATTCTAACAGACCTCGTCTGTGTAAAATGGTGCTATCTAGCTGCTTTTCGACCTTTGCTTCTTCAGTACTATTTCCAATTCCTTAGAAATCATCTTCATAAGTGTGATGTTCCAGACTCAGTGGAACCCCTCTGCTGCTTTTGATAGTGCCAAAAATTTTGGAAAAAAAATTTTGTGGATTTTTACTATTTCCCTCCATTCCTGTCTCCCTTCCAATAGAATGCCCTGACCCATCTACACAACATCATTGTAAAAGTGGTGGTCTTAAGAAGATGATTTTTATTTTTCAGAAAGAAACTTGGGATCATTTTCTTTATTAAAAAGATCTGTGCATTTTTGAAATAGGGCAATTCATCCTGTTCTCCTTTATCTGTTCAATTTCATATCCAACTTTACTATTCGCAGTGTCTGTCCAATTTTATACTAGTGTACAAACTTCGTGGATTGTTCATCCAATCTCAGCATAATCTGGACTTTTTCTATCTACTTGGTTTTCTTCCAGTTTCACTTTAAAATGCCCTTAGGGTGATCCTTTAGGTAGATCTTTTGCCAATTTTCTTTAAACTTTCTTTTCCCTCCACTGCATCTCAGTGTTTCTTGAAATAATTCTGTTCACACGCCTCCACTCTTGTACTCTATAAGATTTTACCACCATGTTTATTTATTAAATTGGTATTGCCCTTGGATGTTTTCTCTCCTAACTTACTGTGGAGATGAGGACTTGATGTTTGAGAAAATTCCTGTCTTCTGAAATATAATCAGATTCTTTTTAAAAAAAATTTATTTTCTTCACTTCATTCTATCCTTCACGTATTTATTAGGGTGATTTTCTTAAAGCACAGATCCGATCATGTCCTCTTTCTTAATCAAGTTACTAGCTCCCCCTGACAGCCAGGATTTAAAACTAATTCTTTGTCATTTAAATTTACCATCTGTCCCTTCCCTATCATTCTAGGTTTCTTAGACATTACTTTCCTCCTTTCAGTTCAGTCAAATTGTCTATGTCCTGTATCTTATACACAGTGCCCCCATCTGACATCTGTTACTTATTGTTCCATTGCCTAATTCTTTCCCTCCTTCAGGATTCAGCTCAGACTCCATCCTCTGCCAGAAAACCTCTCCCAGTTTGCCCCTGGACACTTTGACTCAGCTTTGAAAACCTTCTTTAAGGTTGACTCTTGTCTCCTCTATATGTCTTTTATATATACTTCTTTATGTATAATATTGTCTTCCTGACTGGAGAATAAATTTATAGAGGGTAAAGGGTGTTTTTGCTTTTTCTTTGTATCCTTAGTATCTGTTACATATTAATGCTTCTTGATTGATTGAGAGAGCATTTTAAATATATAAGGGTGACATTGCTATAATAGTTCTCAGGGTGTTTTTGTTGTTGTTGTTGTTGTTGTTGTTGTTTTTTGTTGAGGCAATTGGAGTTAAATAACTTGCCCAGGATCACACAGTTAGGAAGAGTTAAGTGTCTGAGGCTAGATTTTTCAACTCAGTCTTCCTAACTTCAGGGCTGGTGCTCTATCCATTGCACCAACTAGCTGCCCTCTCACAGGTCTTTTCTTCTAAACCATATTTCAAGTATTTGCCACTAACTTTCCCTATGTTCATCTTTATATTGAAATAACTGATTATCAAAGCATGCATTGATTTGAATCTTATTGACTTATTCATAGAATTTCTCTGAATTTCTTTATAGAATTTCTTTTTCATAGCCTACAACAGATGTTGGCCCATAAGCTGCAGTTATTTTTGTGGTAGGCTTTTTGCAAATACTTAGGAGTATTTCAGTGTCTAATGATCAGATGTCACGAGATATGGAAAGTGCTGTGTACATGCTTACTATTATTATGACTAAATATACCATGAAAAGTTCTTGCCTTTGGACACACAATAGAACTACCATTTCTAGTTTCTTTATTGTTTGCTAGCTTTCTAATTAACTATAATTTTCTTCTTTCTTCTGATTTCCTTTATGGCAAGACTGTTAAAATTGCTGTGCTTTTAGTTCCTTTAATCCTGGAGGCAGTGAGATGGTCCAGTGCATAGAGCACTGAGCATGGAGTCGGGAAGATCTGAGTTCCAATCCAGCCTCAGATAATTACTAGCTGTATGAACTGGGGCTATTCACTTAACCTTTCTCAGTCTGTTTCCTCATCTGTAAAGTGAGAATAATAATAGCATTTATCTCCTAGGGTTGTGAATATCAGATGAAGTACTTTTTAAGTTCTTTGTACACCTTAAGGCATTATGTAAATGCTAGATATTATTACTCTCTAAACATTGGTCATTGGATTAGAGTCTCAAATATAAAATAATAACAGCTAAGCTAATAGTTATTCTTAATATTCACTGCTTCTTTCTCTGTTACTTTGCTACTGTTGCTACAGATTTTATTAAGTAGAGGTAAAGGGTACTTCATAGAACTAAGTTGTAAAGTAATAAATTTAATGCAAAGCAGAATGTGAATGTTATAAAAGAGGTATAGATTAAATATCAAAACAATTGAAAGGAAGGGGGAGATTGCTTTTAACTGGAGTACTCTGGCAAGCCCATATGTAGGAGAAGGCATTTGAGCCTGTTCCTTGTTGGACAGGTAGAATTTCACTTGTTGGAGATGATTGGGGAAATAATACATCCCAAGTCTGGAGAACAAGCATGAGCAAAGAATTGGAAAAAAGAAAATAAAGTCTGAGTTTAGGACATGACAGGTTGATTGGGTGAATAGAAGAGGGAAGAGGAATAATGAGTGATATGGCAAGAAAGGCAATTTCATCCAGACTTTTAAGGTGCTGAAATGACAAATTAAGGATTCAGGACTTTTTTTTTTTTTTTTTTTTTTTTTTTTTTTTTTTTTGCTAGGCAGCAAGGAACTGAAAGTTTTAAGAATGATTATTTTGGCAGCAAAATTTAGAAAGAATTAGAGAGAGATTAGTTAGAGAAGAAATTGTAATTGTTCTGCTCAGAGATAGTGTGAACTGAGTTTGAATTTTGTATGATTCATTTATGTGAAGATGTACTGGTACTGTTTGGTGCTGTTAAAGTTTTTGAAATTACTTTTAGTGGTTAGTTTTGGTTACTGAACATAGGAGATATGTATATATATATTTACTGTTACATGTTGCTATAGACATTTAACTATTTGTCACCTATTTAAAGGGTTGTCTTCCTAGATGAAGTGATTTAGGTAATCTAATAAGAATTTGAAGGGATCTTAGACATACCAGGTAGTCATATTTTGTGAGATAGTTGTTAGAGAGTCGTTCAGTCGTGTCTGAGTCTATGACCCCATGGACTTTTGTCCATGAGATTTTCTTGTCAAAGATACTAAGAATACTTTGTATTTCCTTCTCTGCTGAGCTCCCATTTTACAAAAGAGAAACTGAGTTCAATAGGGAGTCACACAGGTAGTAAATGCTGGAAGCTGATTTTGAATTCAAATCTTTCTGATTCTAAGTCTGGTGCTTTATCTCCTTCACTACCAAGCTGCCCTGTGGTGAATTAAATTTGGAGTCCAAGGACCTGGTTTGAATCCTGGTTCTACCATTTGCCACTGTGTCTGTTAGCAATTTAACTCGGATTTGTACTTAGGTCCTCTTGACTTCAGGGCTGGTACTCTATTCACTGAGGCACCTAGCGGCCCCCAGGTGAATATGTTTTATGATAACTGACTGAAGAGAATCATGAATATTATTTCTTTATTTTTTTCCTAGTAAATTTATTTATTTTTAATACACATTGCTTTATGAATCATGTTGAGAGAGAAAATCAACAAAAGGGAAAAGCCATGAGAGAAATTAAAAAAAAACCAAAAAACAAAAAAACCAGAAACAGGAAAAAGAAATAAACATAGTATGTAATTTACATTCGGTCTCCTTAGTTCTTTTTCTGGATGCAGATGGTATTTTCTATCCAAAGTCTACTGGGATTGCTTTTGGATATCATTGTTATTTCAAAGGAGGACATAGTAGGTGATGATACCAATAGGAATTGACACAGTGGATGGAGTGCTAGGACTGGAGTCAGAAAAACTCATCTATTTGAGTTCAGATGTGGCTTCAGACATTCACTAGCTGTGTGATCCTGGGCAAGTCACTTAACCTTGTTTGCCTCAGCTTTCTTATCTGTAAAATGAGCTGAAGAAGGAAATGATAAACTGACCCAGTATCCAGTATAGTTTTGCCCTAAATGGGGGTCATGAAGGATCATACATGACATAAAACAATTGCATAGCAAACCAATGGGGACTTAAGTTGATTGGCTTTATCTGGAATCAAGAGCTTTGTAGGATATTTTCTCATTGTAATGGAGGTATTATCTGTAATATTTTAAATATCTTAGTTGACATGCATTCTTAAAAAACTGAAGCAGTTCTTGGGATATTGTCCAAAGGTTTAGAAATAGCAGGTTTCTTTCATATAGTAGTAGAGGTTCTGAGGCATTCTTGGTTATGAGATTAAGCTGACTGCACTGACTTCTCATAATCAAGAACCTTATTTATATATAATTCATCGTGTTACCCTCAAGCAGGTCTAACAATCTTTGAATTAATTGCTAGTTCTAGCCATGATTTTTAGTAGTATAAAGGGCTTATTTGGGGAAATTTGTTTTCTAGCCTTTGATTTGTGAGTGGAATTCTGTGGAAGAAAGAACATGTAGTATGGCTGCAGTAAACATTTTTTTCCTTTAACAAAATCAGCTAGAAACTGGCAAATAGCCATATTTAGTGTAGTTATGCCCAAAGATTTGATGTGTTATTGAAATAATGTTCTTTTTCCTGTGATAAGGTTTTCCTTTCAAAGCAGAAGTAATTTTACCTTACCATAAAATCTTAGTGATCTTAGAGTGCTTGATGCATCTTGTTCCTTTGTGTCTGTCAGTAGTTATGATTGTTGTTGTATAAAGACTCAACTAGATCCCTTTTTAGCAAATTACATTTCTTTTTTAAGTAAGGAAAATTCATTTGGATATTAATATAGCACACATTGGCATTAATTAAAAAAAAGATGTTCTGACCTTATCAGAATGGAGTTTTACCTACTTACAGAATTGTTGGGTAAACAAACTCTGAGAATTCTTTGCCAACAGCCTCCATGAAACTTCGCTCCAAATTAACAAGGTAGAAAAGAACAATTTAGAAGCATTGAACATGTAAAGAAAATAATTTTGTTCTGTGTTCTTTCTCTGGTCATCTAGAAGTTTTGCCTCCTTTGGTTTTATTTTACTTTCTTCTTCCATTTATTAAAGTTATAATTAGAGTGATGTGAGATTTTTTGATTAAATAAGATAAAAATAAGCAAGGGAAATGGAATTGAGCCTTGTAAGACCCTTCTTCTTCTTCTTTTTTTAAAATTCTTTTGAGGTGAAATGCTTATGTTACCATTCAAAAAATGTCAGTAACTAAAAGTTAACTTCTTCCTAGTCAAAGTCAATGACCTGGTGTCAAGTGCCTACAAGATGATAAAAACAAAGCTGCCATTGACACTGAGAAGCATGTCATTGTACCTCTCCAATAAAGATACAGAGTTTATCCTATTTAAGCCTGTTAGGGTAAGTATTACCATGTTGTATATAAACATTGAAGAGTTTCTTGATATTTGATTTCAACATATCTCATTTTTTTCTATTTTAAATTTCTATAAAACACTGATCACAGCTGGTATCTTAGTAAAGTTGATTACTAAAGGACTGTGACTTTTGGACTGCATATATAGCCAATATCTCTCTGGCAGTGTTCTCTAGGGTTATTGACTGCATTCTTTGTATACTCTTCCTCATTTTTAAGTTCCTGTTGGTTGACTTTGAAAATGGAAATTAAAAAAAAAATCAAACAAGAAATGTGGCTTAATGCTAAAGCATAACATATAGGAGTTATCTCCCTACTGTATTAGTAAGTAGCATCATTAGATTGTTTGCTGTGACCACAAAAAGATTGTATATGCATACAGAATTTGGACTCAGTTCTCCTAGTTCTGTATTAGGTTCATATCTTTCTTCAGTGCTTTGATTAATTTCCAAAATAAATTTCATATGAATGGGAGTTATATTATATTCTATAAAAGAAATTGCTACTGAATTCTATAGTATTCTCTAAAAGTGCAGGGTTTGCCATCATTTAGTTTCTGCAGTAAACGTAACCTGACAGACTTGTCCAGGCTTATACTAACACATCACCTGGAATGTTTAGTGCATATTAGATATCTTTGGTAATGATCCACACTATTCCTACTTGTGGTGGCAAATTTCATTAAGACTTGATGTTCTAATTGCTTCAAGCTTAAGACAATTGTGTTTTTCAGTGCCTCATTTAATTTGATATTTCCTCCTTTCTAAGAATAATATTCAGCAAGTATTTCAGAAGCTCCACGCCTTGTTAAAAGAAGAGTTCAGCAGTGAAGATATCCAGATCATAGCTTGTCCTTCCATGGAACAGGTAAGCTTTGTAGAGATGGTACTTGAGCTTCAGAAGACCATTTGAAATAGATTTTTTTTTTCACTTGAGTTGATCATGGGTTTTTTTTTTTTTTTTTGAGTTATCAGGGTTTTACTTTTGTTATATTTGGCCATATTCTCTACTCTGATGAGAAAATTAAAATTTTAAGTTGGTTTTGGCTACATGAGGTTGGTATAAGTTTTAAGTAGGGTAGGGAGCCAATTAAAATGACAACTGTGCTCTGGATGAAACCCATCTGTCTTTGGAAATGCCAGCTAGTGAGAGCCAAGGAGCTGAAGCTATCTTGAATCATGAATGCCAAAAGCCTCTGAATGATTAAACTAAAAGCAAACGAGTTATGTTAGGACTCAGAGTAAATGCTGGAAATTTCTCGTCACTGTTGTAAAATCTAGTAGCTGTATGTGTGCACACACATGTAATACATATATGCATGTCTGTGGGGGATTTGATCTGTCATTCCACCTATTGTAAAATTTTTGAGCTTGAATGTTTTCTCATTTTGACTCTTCTGCATTTTTCATATGTTTATTCAGAATTATGTTTGTTGAGTGCCTATTATATACATATACTATGCTAAGTACTTTTGAGGAGAAAGATGAATAAACAAAATCCTTGGCCTCAAAGAATTTATACTTTTAACTATAATAATAATGATAATCATAGTTGCCAGCATTTTATAGTGCTTTAAATTTTGCAAAGTGTTTTGTCTATCTCATTTCATTGCCACAACAACCAGGATATGGGTGCTTTGTTCTCATTCCCACTTTACAGATGAGAAAGCTGAAGCAGAGATTGAGACTTGCCTAGGGTTGTGCTGCTAATAAGTGTCTGAGGGAGGCTGTATTTATCCTCAGATCTTCCTGTAGCATTCTGTATCCCCTGAGTCACTTGGATGCCATACATGAAATATACCCAAGAAGAAAACATGTTAATTGTCAAATGATTGTATAGTACTGTAATAGTTGGAGAAAGAAAGGAAGTAAGGTGCATTGGGGTAATTTGAGGAATAACAGCAACCAACATTTATTTAGAGTCTCCTTAATGTCTGAGCTTTTCTCCTTTTTTTTTTTTTTTCTTTTTTTTTTTTTTTTGAATTGTTAGTTTACTCTGATCTAGTCTTCTTAAACTGACTTTTTTTTATGCAATCTTTCTCATTTTCCAAAATCCTAATTATGAGCAAGCTGAACATCTGCGCCTTATTTTATTTTATTTTATTTTATTTTTGAGCCTTATTTTAAATAAGAATTTAGTATGAAAAATAGTAATATTTTAGTGTGTGATTAAAGCATTCTTTCGGGCAGCTAAGTGGCACAGTAGAAAGAATGCTGATTCTGAAATTAGCAAGACTAATTTTCTTGACTTCAAATCTGGCCTCAGATAATTACTAGCTGTATGACCCTGGGCAAGTCACTTAACTCTGAGATTCCTCATCTATAAAATGAGCAGGAGAAGGATACAGCAAAATATTCCAATAGCTTTGCCAAGAAAACCCTAAAGTGAGATTATGAGAAAGCAAATACAACTAAAATGACTGACAACAAAAAAAATTCTCTGCTTTTATAGACTAATTCATAGCATGTTTAAAAAAATTTCTTAATGCACATTTGTAAAATACAGTTTGTAACTAATTTTTCAAGAATCCTTTTGTTGTACAAAATGATTGGTTCTGTATCTTTGGATTCTGTCATTTATGTATATGTAGCAATTTTTTTCTCTGTATCTTTCATTAAGCTGCTTGAGCCAGTGATCGTCTCCATGCTGTAAAGCTCCCTATAGTATTCTGTACTACTGCTGCTTTAGAAGAACTGCCAGTGCTATTGTGGTCTCTTTAAATAACAGCATTCATCTTCAACCTTGATAAGGCTTTCCTTTGCTCCATTTTTGCATCATAAAGAATCATCATGGTTGTATAGCAACTCATATATCCCTCTCACTTTGCTTTTCAGGTGAACTTGCTGCTGTCGGTGTCCAAATAACCAAGTCCCTTGAACTGTTGTAAACAAATGAAGGTTTGCCAGGCCGGAGCAGGGCTAAGGAATCACCCATGTAGCCTGCAGGATATTGGGGGTGTGGGTTTGTGGTGAGATCCCCCAGGGCCCATAGCTTACTTGAAAGTCCTCTGTGCTTCTCAGCATTGATTACAGAATAAGAACTTAAGGGTAAAAGGTATCAGAAATGCCAAAGATTGACTCATAAACATAGATCACTGCCTAATGTTTTTAAAATGGCTATATGATATGCAACTGTTAGAAGTTAATCTGTGGACATGCAGTGAAATGATTCCTGGAGAAAATAAGTGCAATGAAAGTAGGTTACTAGTTAGGAGTAGTGAAGAAAAACCTTGAGCAAGTTAATTAGAAAGCTTCTAGGAGCGTGGTTGTCTACAGTGTTAGACGTTGTTGAACAGGTTCCCAGAAAGGCTATTCATAACACTGTGTAACGTTCTGTTTCTGACGCCACTTTGTAGCAAAGATGGGGTATTCTGGGAGCATAGTCTGCTTTCTTTAGAAAGGAAGTTATCTTTCTATGTTTTATGTAAAGTAGTTGAAAAAAAGCAGGTCTTGCAACAACGACCTGGCATACCTCCCTGCTCCTTGGACTGTCTTACTGGAGAGCTGATGGAGAAGAGAGAGCTGCTGCCAGCTCATAATGGGCGTGGGAGGTATCTCTAATGAAATTCTGCAGTGTACAATTGCAGGTGTTTGTGAGCTGTAAGTCCCAATTAAAGCATCTTGTGCTTGGGGAGCTCTTTCTTCTATGTGGGGGTGACGGGTTACATACCTTGGGATGCACTAACTTCACTTGAATAGCCCCTTGAAGAGTGAATGCTTTCATGGTCTCTGCAGTCATATGACTTGAATCTGTAGCTCTCTTTTAGTGGAATAAATCTTGGTAAAGGAGATAAGAAAGATGGAGGTAGATGACAAACACTTCAAAACTCATTGCTGTATATCAGGGATCATAAAAGAAATGATGCACATCTACAAATTGCTACAAAAGCACAGCTCGTGATTTAGTCTGGGTTTGCAACCAAAGTTATATAGTAAATGTGGCTTGTTTGGGGAAGGAGGGGAAGCCTCTTTAGGGCTAGTCAAACATTTGTCCAGAATGAAGTGCTGAGCAGGGATCTGGCTTGTGAGTAGGCCCTGATGTACGGGTAATGGCTATCCCTCTTTGTACAGAGACTTTTACACAGCATTTTGCACACCTTTAGCAGCTCCTGCTCATTGTGTAGAGGTATTACATGTCCTGACGTCCGTTATATAGAGTGGGTCATCTGTTTTTCAAGTCAATTTACATTTGTTGTAGGGTTTGCTTGATTAGCTGGCTTTTAAAAAGGGAGGTTGAGAGAAGTTCAGGCTTGTTTTCTGAAATGAACTAAGAGGGAAGATGTATTTATTCTTCCACTTATTGTTATAAATATGTTTAAGAACATAGATTGTAAAATATCCATTTTGTATAATATATGTATATTTGGTCTTTTTGAATAGCCTTTTCCAAGAGAAATGAGGGCATGATTGCTGTATAGTAGTACTATGACTGACTTAATTACTTGTACAGAAGAGGGTGTATTCTTAAGGGTCAAAATGTTTAGCAGTGCTCATTCTTGTGTTTTGAATTTTTCATTTCTGAAATAGTCAAAACACCTCTCAAAGTGCTGAATAGTAGCTATCAGACATTTGCTAAATGAATATTTGTTTAAATCTGTACAGTTTCAAGTGTTTACTTATACACATAGTGTATATACTTTCAAATGATTAATTTAAAATGCTTTATATTATCTGGCTAGGAACTTGCAGTTTTTAAAAAATGTGGATTTTTTTAAAAATAAAGATTTTGCTTCCTAACTTGTCCAGTTCTTTTATTTGTCTTCAGACTTGTCTTCAAGTTCTTCTGACAAGATGATTGTAATGGAAAGGCAGAAGTACTAGAGGCTTCTAAAATCTTAATTAAGGCAATTTAATTTTTTCTTAGCAAGATAGTCATCTTCTCAAGTACTGTCAGTATAGCTAATTACATTGAAAATTCTGTTTTTTTTATTAGTAGCAATAAAAGCAAAATTGTATTTTCTTTACTGGTATTGTAAGCCCACAAAACTATAATTGTTTTACAAGAACATCTGAACTTGTTCAGGGACTGGTCATATGGGAGCACTGTATGGTGCCTAAGAAACCTTAGTTTTGTAGTAGATAGAGGCAGCTTTGAAGTTAGTTCTAGACCTGGATCTGATGCCTACCAGCTGTGTCACTTGGGGAAGGGAGGGAAATGCAACTTTTCTTTGAGTTTCATTTTACTCATCTATAAAATGTGAAAGAAAATAACAGTATTTTCAAAACAACCACACAGTGTACATAGTATTTGGGAAGTCAGTGTATCAAAACACACACTAAATAAAAGAAGTAATGAACAACTTAGAGCCAAACGATTATTCAGGTAAGAAAGCGAAAATGCTACAGAAGTTAATTTACAGATTTGCTGTTCTACCAGTTAAACTATTTGAGGAACCCTTTATAGAGTTAGGTAAAATAATAACAAAATTTATTTAGAACAGAAAAGGAGCTAGGATATCAAAGGGAAATGATGAAAAAAGAAAAACAATGAAAAACCAACAGTACTTATAGAACTCAAACTATAGTTATAGCCATTATGCAATAATTATATGTAGCATATTTTGTAAAGCAGAAATCATTAAAACCATTTACTATGAGTTAAATAGTAGACTAGACAAAGAAGAATCAGAAATGATGATGCTCAATACAGCATTCAATAAACTTTCAAACAAGGAAAAAACTTTATGCTAATTTTCTAGGAAACCTAGAAAACATTGTCAGAAATCAGGCTTAATTAGGTCAGTGTCTTATACCATATTCTACAATAACTGCAAAATCAATTTGTGACCTAAATATTAAAGATCATCTGATTAATACAGATGTCTACAGATCTTCTAATAGATTCTTTACTTTCCCAGCTATGATTAGGAAGATAAATTCTCTAATAATAATAGTTAGCATTTATATCAGACTTATGTGCCAGACACTGTGCTATAAGCATGTTATGATGTCTTGATTTATTGAAATAACATCAAACTAAATATGATCTTAATTTATCACCTAAACAAGGGATCAGAGGCAATTGCAAAAAAAAAAAAAATCTTGATTATATGAAATTGAAAAGCTTATGTACAATAATGCCTTTAAGAGGGAGAAATGATTGTGGGAGAAAATAGCTTTGGGTTTGAAATCCAAGATGAGTAGAAAACTAAACATACTTTCTACATATGTACATATATATAAAGCAAAAACAATTTTCAATAGAAGTGGTCAAAGCATATGAAAAAAAAAGATACTTAAAAGAATTACAAACAATTCCCTATCATATGAAAGAATGCCCCAAATTGCTAATCAAAATGACCCTGAGGTTTTACTTCACACTCAGAAAATTCACAAATGATAAAAGGTGGGAATAATTAATGTTGGAAAGACTAGCACATTAATGCACTGTTGGAGGACTTGTGAATTGGTACAATCACTCAGAAAAGCAATATGGATTTAAGAAAGTAATATGATCAAAATGTATATTCTGTGACTCGGAGATTCTAGTGCTGGATGTGTATCCAGAGTGATCAATGATCAAAAAACCCAGAGACAGACATCAAAATATCTATAGCAGCCCTTTTTGTGGAAGCAAAAAACTAGAAATCAAGATGTCCATTAGTTGGGAATGGCTAAATTGATTAAACACACAATCAGAAACTAGTCATCTAATAGGCAATATTAGTAGCTAGCTTTTCGTTAGCACTGTAAGAGTTTGCCAGTCTCATATGTCTCATTGTATCCTCACATTGACCTTGTGATGTACAGTGGTTTTTATAAGTCTCGTTTTATGAATTAGAATACTGAAGCTGAGAAGTTTAGTAGTTTGACCAGGGTCGGGTTTTTGGTGCTGTTTTTCAATCATTTCCAGTCACGAGTCAGCTCTGGCCCCATTTGGGGTTTTCTTGCCAAAGATATTAGAGTGGTCTGCCATTTCCTTCTCTAATTCATTTTACAGATGAAGAAACTGACGGCAAACAGGATGAAATGACTTGCTTAGGGTGACATAGCAATAAAATGAGATTTGTACTCCTGACCCCAAATCTTGCACTACATCCACTGGGCCACCTAAGTGCTTATAAAAATGCTTGGTGCAGTAATCTAATAAGTGCTATGTAGTCATTCAGTCTTTTTTCAGTCTGTTGGACTGTGATCTCATTTGGGGTTTTCTTGACAAAGATATCAAAGTGATATGCTATTTCTATTCTAGATTATTGTACAGATGAGGAAACTGAGGCAGTATCTAAAGCAGGATTTGAAATACTAGAGTTTTCCTGACTACAGGCCTAGCACTCTTATCTACTTAGCTGCCCTCTAGAATCATGCCCAGATTCAGATTGTGATTAACTTTGAATCCTGTCCAAAGAGAGCAGTGAGTGTGTTAATTTTTATGCATTTGAGCAGATGGAGCTTGTCCCAACCTTTAAAACAAACTAATCCCTCAAAAGTTCTAACCCCTACCCATACAAGAGGCTGCTATTCATAGGTCTTAAATGCCCCTCCGATCCTACAGCTACAATGGCCTAAGGCCTTTGGCAAGTGGAGGGTGGGAAGGGCTTCTGAATGTGTCATCACTCAGTTCGTATCCTCCCCAAACTGATGAGCACTGCGCTGAGCTTCCCGGAACGCAGGTGGTTTTCCACCATGGACATGCGTGGGGAACCCGTCACGAAATTCTCCAGGTCGAGTCTGGTCTTACAGCTTAGCTCTTTCATTTTCTTCAGGAGAGTCTTTATCACTTGGAATGTCTTCTCCAGTTTGTAGGTGTCCAGGACTGGCTGTTTCTGCAGTTTCATATCGGAGTAAGTGTCTTTCGCCTGCAAGGAGTGGAGTTCCAGAAAGCTGTCAGGCTCAGCTCTGATTTAGATCCTCAGGGTTTCCTTTTCTAACTAGTCCCTGCCTGGGATTAGGTTGAAGCCTTCCCTGATGTGTGTCAGTGCTGTGTGTGTTACTAAAGAAACTTCACCTCCTTCCTATTTAACTTTGACTGTGTCAAAATAACTGTTGGAATAATTGCAAAGGCCCTGGTTCAAATTGCAAGGCTTTTAGGAGTCTGGAGGACCTAAGACAAATTACTTTAACCCCCTCAGTTTCCTCATCTATGAAATGAGGGGATTGGATTAGATAGCTTTTAAGAACCTTCAACTCTGTGTCTATGGTGATGACAATAATAGCTAACACATCTATGTTATACTAAGGTTTGCATAGTACTTTACATAAATGATCTCAACTAATAATGATGATAATAAAAGCCAACCCTTAAACATCATGTGCCAGATACTAATAATTTGCAATTATTAGTCCATTTGACCCTCACAACAATCCTGGGAGGAGATACTATTGCCACCCCCAATTTACAGATGAGAAACTTGAGGCTTGGGAAAATGATGTGTTTAGTAGTCACATGGCTAATAAGAATCTGAGGCAGGAGTGACTTAAACCCTAGCCTTTTACTATAATTCCAATCATCTTTTGATATTGCCTTTATCCCTTTTCCACTCTATCCTGCAAAGTTTTCCCTTCTGGAAAGTTTTCTTTGTCCACTCTTTTCTCTACCAGAGGACACATAATGGTTAACTTCTACTTATTTAGGAGCTAATTATCCTGGCTCTTGTTTCCTCTGGTTGTTGTCATTTGGATATTCTCTCCCTTCTCACCATTATTAGCCACTGAGTGAATGGAAGAGATAAAGAAATGAAATATAAATATGTTAACTTTTTCCAGTATATTAGCCAGCTTGATAAAGTGTGTGTGTGTGTGTGTGTGTAATGGGGGCTAGAATGAGGAGTTGGAGGAGGGTATCTGTGGATTAAAATAATTTTTTTTTGGTCATGTGTTGTCAGGAACCAGAACAGGGATGGATGGGTAAATGGGTGGATGGATGGCTGTGCTGTTCAAAGCGTGTTAAAGTCTCTTTGGACATGAGTAATGAGCTCAAGGAGTGATGCAGGTAGATGAAAGAAGAATACTTACCTTGAGCTTGGACCCCAGATTTAAGTAGAGTTTTTGCTTGTAGTAGCTGAAAGTGACAAACACCTTATCCTGGCTTTTAATGTGAACAGAAACACATGGATTGAGCTTGAAGGAAATCGACTGGTTAGGGGGTACATGGAGATGAAGATTTGAGTCCCACCAGTTCCAAGCCTTCTGTCTTCCATTTTTATCAAAGTAGAAGCCCACATCCAAACCCAAACACACCCTAGACCAAGAAGGCCACAGTCAGGCAGGTTCCTTTAAAGACAAGATTATTTTTATTTCCTTACTCCTTTTCCCACTCCTGCCCCTCATCACTTGAACACAAATCAGGTAGCTGGGGGCCCATTTTTCTCTGTTTTACTGTGTTATTGTATTACTGTGACTTTATGGCAATAGAACCAACAGATGACATTCCAGTTTTAAAATTCAGGAGAGAACAGCTAGGTGGCGCAGTGGATAGAGTACCAGCCCTGAAGTCAGGAGGACCTGAGTTCAAATATGGCCTCAGACACTTAACACTTCTTAGCTGTGTGACCTTGGGCAAGTCACTTAATCCCAACTGTCTCAGAAAAAAAAAATTCAGGAGAGTGTGGGGAGTGGAAGGCTCTCTCCCAGCTTAGGTGGACCCATTGAACCTTTCTTCTAAGAAGGCACATGCTTTAAGTTGTTTTTAGATGTATAATGGAGTGGATAAAATCTCTTAGGAATATGTGAATTTGAATCAGAGATTGGTGCTATTCTTTTTTTTTTTTAATAGATATTTGTGGACATCTTTTGTTGTTCTGTTCCCTAGATTTTCTTCTTCACTTATCCCCATGCTGGGAGCCATTCCTTATAAAGGATTAAAAAATAAAAATAAAAAGGAAATAAAGGGGAAAAAAACTCACAAAAGTGACCAATATCCTGAAAAAAATTGACTTTATCTACAATATACCATGCCTGTGCACCCTGATGTCTGCAAAAGCAAGGGAATGTTTTTTCATATCTTTTATCTGGGATCAAATTTCTGGAGAATTTTACTCTATTCAGTTTCAGTTGGTTCAGTTTGTGTTGTCAGTTAATTGACTAGAATTTATTAAATGCCTTACCACTATGCTAAGTGCTAGGTATGTAAGCAATACCCAAACAACTAGTACTCACTTTCAAGGAGCTAACAGTTTAATGGGGGTAAGAATGTACTGATAAATGTTGAGTAACTTATTGTTCATTCATGTCCAACTCTTTATGACTCCATTTATTTCTTGGCAAATATACTAGAGAAGTTTGCCATTTCCTTCTCCAGCTCATTTTACAGATGAGGAAACTGAGGCTAGTAGGGTAAAGTGACTTGTCCAGGGTATGTCTCAGACTGGATTTGAACTCAGATTTTCCTAATTCCAGTCCTGGTGCCCTATCCACTGCAATACCTATCTACCCAAGAATTAACTCTCCAACAAAATAAAAAGTCCACACTATTAAGTTTAATCTTCATTATTAACAAGTCTTTCTATCACTTAGTCAACAAAACAATATATTAATCTCTGACTTATAGTATTGTGGATTTCTGAGGTATAAATGCTTATGCTGACAACATTAAAAATTGACACTCTCTGGGGCAGCTGGGTGGCGAAGTGGATAGAGCACCAGCCTTGAAGTCAGGAGGACCCCAGTTAAAATCTGGTCTCAGACACTTAACACTTCCTGGCTGTGTGACCCTGGGCAAGTCACTTAACCCCAGCCTCCAAAAAAAAAAAATGGTCTCTTCTGAACCTGTCTGAGCTGACACAATATGCAAATAACTGTGTTCAAATGACAAACTAGGAGTAGTTTCAGAAGGATTCAGCTAGGTGGGGAACATTTAACCAAGAGTCAGAAAGACCCGAGTTTAAATCTCAGTTTATATCTCAGATATATACTAGCTATGTGACCACCCTGGGTGCTTCATTTTCTGAATATATAAAATGAACTGGAAAAGAAAATGGGAAATCATTTCAGTATCTTCCAGAAAGTTCCCTAATGATGTCACAAAGAGCCAGACATGATTGAAATGATTGAACAACAACATTCTGGTCTGTCTAGTCAGTGACACTTAAAAGCCTGTTTAAGCCTACCTTAATTATGTCAGGTATTTACTAGGGAGGTAATGGGGATTCATTCATTGCTATGGGTAACTCTTCTTTTTTTTTTTTTTTTTTTTTTTTTCTGAGGCAATTGGGTTTAAGTGACTTGCCCAAGGTCACACATCCAGGAAGTTGTGTTTGAGACCAGATCATTTAGTTCTTAAACTCTTAGCAATAGTGACCCCCCCCCTCAAAAAAAATCTTCCACAAAACAAAAAACAAAATCTCTTTGCCTTCCCCAAGGAAGTTCTTTAAAAATCGAAAAATAATGTCCATTCTTTGAAATGTACAACTCAAAATCCTTTTTAGAGGCTCAATATCTCATGGATGAATTGCATTAATGCCCCAGCCTGATAAACGGAGGATGAAATCAGAGCATCAGGAACATATACGGTAAATATTGGTGAGGTGACTATGAGGATCATCGGTAAGTGGTATTCATTCCCCAGGTTGGAGATAATGTATTCTATAAGTTCATTCTTAGGAGGAAATAGTTCACTTTCCTCAAAGATTTGCTCTTTTTTTTTTTTTTTTTTTTGTCAAGTTGTACTTTAGTCATTTTTTAGTTGTGTCTGACTCTTTGTGACCCCATTTGAGGATTTCTTTGCAAAGACACTGGCGTGATTAGCCATTTCCTTCTTCAGCCCATTTTACAGATGAGGAAACTGAGGCAAATAGAGTTAAATGACATGCCCAGGGTGACCCAGCTAATAAGTATCTGAGGTCAGATTTGAATTCAGGCCTTCCTGATTCCAGACCTGGCTTTCTGTCCATTGGGCCACCTAGCTGCCTTCTGACAGGATCCTCACATATAAAATGAGGGGCGTTAGACTACTTTAGAGAAAATCTCTCCAAGTTCCCTTTGTAGCTCTGTCGCTATGATCCAAAGATGAAGGATAGCTTGGCAAGGTTGTTTCAGTGCTTCTATTGAGTTGGTTGTTTTTTGTATCCATGCCATCTCCCCTTCTATGACAGCAGGGCTTTCCAGCCCTCCTAATCCTGTGGGTCTGGGTGGGGAGTCCTCTCTCCCCTGCTTATGTTAGCCCAGAGGCAGAGCCTTTGCCAGCTATGGACTCTCTTTTCTCCCAAAATTTGACCCCAATATTTTTCTGGGATTTCTGTAGGATTCATGATTTCTATTTGACCGTAAAGGAAGAAAAGGCATATATATTCAGCAAGGCTATGATTAAGCTAAGAATAAAATCCAGGCTCTCTGAATCCCAGACCAAGGCAACATACATTTTTGCCACAGTGCCTCTCTACAGGCCCCAGGAAAACTGCTCACCCTAGCCAAGCTTACCAGATGTTTTCATCTTTGTCATAGAAGGTAGCATGTCCCAGGCTGTTGCAGATGCCCTGTAACCGCGATTGTTCTTCATCTTTGAAAATCAGGTAGATAAAATAGCCAGTGTCTTTTGCATCACAGATCATCATTGCAATGTTCCCTGAGGGGTAACTGGGAAACTGTTAAGGCACAATCAGTCAATTGGGGATCTACTTAAAAAATAACCCTACTCAGAACACACCCAAGAGGAGATGAGGGCTTAGTGAAAAACCCAGATGTGGCAAAGCAAGCCTGGTGTGCAGTCCCTGGTGTTAACTATACTTGCCCACGTATCAAAGTTACGTATTCCTATTCCCAAGCAGATACTAAATCTGACCTGTCCCATCTGGAAAGAAAATGGAGTGCGGCTTAGAGAGATAATCGTTACCCTGAAGACCCTTGTAAAACGCTGGGACACCAAACCCTTGGTGAACCTGGGAAAAAAGGAAAAATGAGTTACACAAGTAAGATACTGCCTGAAATTTTCTAAACATGCCTTAGTTAAACTGTTAACCACTAACTCACACAACTGGCTCTGCCACTAATGAGCTGAGTGACCTGTGTGCTGGACTATAGCAATTAGGAAGAGCTGGGTTCAGATCCTACCACAGGTAGATGCCTCCTGTCTCGCTCACATTCACCATCATTTATCTTCACCTGGAGGAAACTGGATGGCAGTGGATGAAGCATTGGGCTTGGAATCAGAACGGTTTATCTTCATGAGTTCAAATCTAACTCTGTGATCCCGGGAAAGTAACTTCACCTCTGTCCATCTATGTTTACTCTGTAAAGGAGAGGGTTATATTTGCCTGTCCCTGGGGTCTCTTTGAGCTCTAAATCTGTGTTTCTAGTTGGGCCTCAGTTTCCTGTTCTATGGAATAGCAAGGGCCTGGACTGGAGGCCAGAGAAATTGCTGATTCAGTTTTCTTTATACACGGAGGTTATGTGCTTATGGAGCTAAGATTCCAGACATGAAGGACACAACCGCTTTGTGTGAAATATTCTGCCTTTTTTTATTGTTGGGAGGAAGGGAGAGTGGGAAAGAGAGAAATGCTAGGACTTTATGAATTCCAGCCCTTTGAATTCTGGGCTGGATTTTCCCCAAAGCCTTCCTACTTAGCAGATCTAGCCCTCCCTTAAGTGAAGAATGACTGCGCTATCATTTCCCTTAGTGGGAGCCCTTATCTCTTTCTTGTAGCCTCATAGCTGGTCTCTCAGCCTCTGGTCTTATCCATCCTCCATATGGACACGAAATTCTATTCCCTCAGCACAAGTTTGACCATGTCACTCAGCTCATTTTACAGATGAGGAACTGATTCAAACATTGTTAAATGACTTATCTAGAGTCACACAGCCAGTAAGTTTCAAGCCAGATTTGAACTCATGAACTCATTGAACTCATCTTTCTGATTCCAAACCCAGTGCTTTACCCACCTACCTGCCCTCCAGTTTACTTTGGAAGAAAACAAATGATTATGGGAGAGATGGGAGAGAGGATGAATTGATTTCTAGGTGTCATTAAGGAAAATAGATCATTCCAGATGGCCCTTCTCTACACTGCTCTGGGGAAGCAGAGTCTATGGTCCCCATTCCTTGTAGCTGACAAGTTTCTGTGTGTTCTTAGGTCGGGGTGATTGATTTTGTTCATAACAATAGTACATATTTATTATGTGGTGCTTTCTGGCTCAGCAAGAGATCAAAATAATTATCTGTGTGTGAAGAAAACAAATGCCATAGCCTTTAAGAAGGTGTTCCTCTACTATTATTTTTGGGAGAAAAAGGGAAATCAGGGATTTGAAGAGAGGCGCCTTTTCTATTTTGAAGATTAGGAATGTACTGACATTTTCAAAGGTTCCCTTTGTAACACATGGGTGTGGAGCATCTCGGACACAGACCTCCACTCATTCTACTTGGCTAGTTCCTTTGCCCATTCTGACAGGTTTGTGACTACTCAAATTCTCTCAGGATCTTGGGAGCAACTCCCTCTATTCATCACTCTTTTATTTATTCAGTCAGCTAATAACAATAATCACACTTTTAGATCTTAAACACTTATTTAATAAGGCAAACCATCAATAATAAGACAATAAGATGATCTCGTGAAGATCTTATAGAGAAGAGAAATAATTATATCTGTTGGTACTTTCTGTTTCTTCCATTTATCTGGTTTTTAATCTTGGAGTCATTCTCATCTCATTCTTTCTTATTATTTATATGTAATCAGATGCCAAAATTTGTCGATTTTACCTTTGTCACACTTCTCCTATCCATCCTCTCTGTTCTCTGTTCATAAACTATTTCTCTAGTTCAGGCCCTTCTCAAATCTCACCTAGTTATTACTACCGTAGCCTTTTAAATGGCATTTCTGCTGCAAGTCTCTCCCCATTCTAATCCATCTTCCACACAGTAAAGTGATTATTTTTAACACCTGCTCAGCAAATTCACTGTCCTACTCTCTATAGTGGCTCTTCCAAACCTTTTCCATCCCTCATTAAGCCTCCCTTGGTTGCCTTCCCCCCAACCTCTCAGCCTAATGCCTTATTCTACTGTACTCATATTGCACTGAAAAATTGGAGGCTTTTGCTGTAAGCTTTCTCTTCTCTCCTCCTTATCTCATGTTTTTCAGATGCCTTCTTTAACTGTCTCCTCCTCCATTCCTGTCTCACATGAAAAGATGATTCTCTTTACTAAGGCAAACTCCTCTGCCTGCATAAGAGATGCTGATTCCATCCTGTCTCTGCCAACAAACTTTCCCCTTTGTCATCACCACCCTCTCACTTACCTTCAGTTTCTTCCTTCTCTTTTCCATCCTCAAAAATCCCTCACTTGATTCTTCCATCTGTACTAATTACCCTAATTACCAGTGTTCTAATTATCTCTCTCCTCCCTTTGTGGCCTTGAGGAGACCATCTACAATAAATACCTCTACTTCCTCTCTTTTCACTTATAATCCCCTACAGACCCTAACTTCATCACTTCTCCCAACCTGCTCTCTAAGTTTATCCCAGATCACCCAGTTGCCAAATCCAGTGGCCTTTTCTCAATATTCATCCTTTTTAATCTCTCTTAGTATTGTTGATTATTCCTTTCTTGATTTTCTCATTTCTCTAGGTTTTGGGGGACACCATTCTCCCCTGGTTTCTGTTCCTGTGATCCTCTTCCAGATCCATGGATATCCCTGGGGCTATGTCCTGTAATCTTTCCCATGTTCTTCTTTATACTACCTCCCTTGGTGGTCTCATAAGCTTTCATGGATTATTTAATGATACCTATGCTTATATTTACCTATCCTGCCCTAACATCGCTTTCGACCTTCATACTTATTTCTTTAGCTGCCTTTCAGACATCAGAACTGGATGTACATCTTAAACTCAACATGGCACAAACCGAACTCATTATCTTTCCCCCTAAGCCCTTTCCCCGTTCCAATCTTCCCTAATGCTGTCAAGGGCTCCACTATTCTCCCAGTCCCTCAGGTTCACCACTTTGGTTCCATCTTTGCTTCTCACTTTCTTACATCTTCCATATCCAATCTGTTGTTGAAGCTTGTCGATGTCACCCTCCCAACATCTCTCAAATATCCCCCCTTCTCTCCTCTGACACTGTCCCAGCTCTGATGCATATCGTCCTTAGCTCACGTCTGGACTTTTCCAATAGCCTGCCCATCTCAAGTCTGTCCCACAGCAACCCACCCTCTACCCACGTAAGTCATTTTCCTAAACTGCAAATCCAGCCATGTCACATACACCTCCACATCATACCTCTCCCCTTCTCTGACAATAAATAAACTCTCTAGGATCAAATGCAAAATATTCCATACTTCATAACCTAACACTCTGCTCCACTGTCTTTCCAATTTTCCTATCCCTTACAGCCAAATCATATACACTTTGTTCTAGTGATCCTGGCTTCCTTGCTATTCCATGAATAAAACCCTCCATCTTTTGATTCTGATAATTTTCGCTGATTGTTCCCCATGCCTTCAATGCTCTCTCCTAATCTCCACTTCCTGGCTTATCTGGTGTCCTTAAGTCCCCATAAAAACTCCTTCTTCTATGAGAAGCCTTTCCCAATTTCTCTCTTAATCATTCCCTATTTGTACTGTATGTAGTTTGTATTTATTTTGTCTGCTTGTTGTCTCCCATATTAGATTCCACTTTATTAGATTTACCATTTCAAAGAGCCATTAATATTTTTGTGCATTCTTAGAATTTGCTTTGCTTAGGACTAATCTTCCCTTAATCTGCCTTGTTTCAAATTCTCCTTCCATTTTTCTTACCTTTCTGCACTATTTTTCCTGTTAAGTAAAATATATTTCTATGTCCAATTATGTATGTATTCTTTTTTCTCCTCTTGATCGATTCAGATGAGAATGAGGTTGAAATATCAACCTATCCTCATCCAAATCCCAATCTTGCTTGTAAACGTGTGTTACAATAGCATTCTAATTATGTGAAATAATCCTAACTTTTCTTTTTCAATTCTCCCCTTCCCAGTTTATTCTTCTTTCTTTAGTTTTCCATTCTTTTCTTTTTTCCCCATTTTAAAAAAAATGTATTTTATTTGAAGAAATAGTGTAAGAAAAAAGGAAAAAATAGGAAAGGAATACAAAACAAAATAAAGCAAAACAAAAGAGAACATATGCCAGCAGAACATCAGGGAGAATTCAAAATATATGACAACAAATTACCAGTTCAAGAAATTATGTAATTAGTAAAAGAAATTATACTCATTAATGCCTATTTTTTTTTTTACTTATAAATTATTCTTTAGTTCTCTGCTGCTCACCTTATTGACTTTATTCTTTTTTCCTCCTTTCATCTCCATCCCTCCAAGCAAGTTACAGTTAAGATATATTTATGTATACATATGTAGATATATACATTCATATATAGACACACACCTCACACACACACACACACCCACGTCTTTTCTATCCCTGCTGCCTTTTTAATTAAATTCTGCTCCATAACTTGCCTTGCTATTACTTAACCTACCCCCATCCAAGGATCCCTCCCTTGTCTTCTTCCCATATTCTATGCTTCTTGATCTGACTATCCCTCCACTCTTATTTCTTTATAGATTTTGGAGGGTGCTATACCTTTCATAATATATATGTAGTGTTGTCTATTGAATTCATTCCTTATATGAGTAGGTTTTCAGAACTATGAGCATTCCTTCCCTCTCTAATACCTTGTGTCTATTCTTCCTCTGTACCTCATAATTCCTATTTTTGCCTTAACTCTGCCAATTTTTCTTTTGAGCTACCCTGTTGTTGTGTGAATCTTAAACATAGAATATGTATATGCATATATAAAAACATAAATAATTTGTCCATGTTAAGTTCCTTAAAATTGATCTTTCACATTGGCTCTTATATGTTAAATTTTTTGTTAAGTTTGGGTTTGGTTGATAGAAAGCCCTGAAATCTCCCAAGTTCATTGAAGGTCCATTTTTTCTCATTCAAAATTATAAATATTTTTGCTGGATATGATTTTTTTTTGTTCACAGGCCTAGTTCTTTTGATTATTGGTAGATATGATTCCAGGATCCTGTGGTCTTTGATTGCAGCTACTGATAAGTTTTGCACAATTCTAATTGTAGCTCCAGCGTATTTGAATTGTTTTTGTTTGTTTGTTTCTTGCAAAATTTTCTCTTTGATCTGGGGGTTTCAAAATTTGGCAATAATATTCTTGTTTTCCACAAAGGATCTCTTTGATCTGGTAACCAGTAGATTTTTTTCTATTTCTACTTTCCCCTCATGTTCTATCATTTCTGGACAATTTTCTTGGATTATTTCCTGCATTATTGTGTCAAGGTTCTCTTTTTGGTCACAACTTTCTGGCAGTCTAATTATTCTTATATTTTTTCTTCTTGATCTGTTCTGCAGTTGTCATTTTTCTCATAAAATGTTTTCTCATAAATTATTCTGTTGTATTTTCTCATTCTTTATAATATGTTTTGTTATTTCTCAATCTCATACCTTCACTGGCTTACATTGCCTAAATCTAATTTTCAAAGAATTATTTTCGTGTTTGAGACTTCTGTACCTCCTTTTCAATTGGTTAACTTTTTTTTTTTTTCATAATCTTATTTTTCTTGGATGGTTTTTATTTTTCATTTTATTTTTTTCCTCAATGTCTCTCATTTGATTTTTAAATTATTTTTTGAATTCTTCTATAAATTCTCTCTGGGCAGGGAACCATTTAACATTACTCTTGGGGTAGCAGCTTTTTTTTTTTTTTTTTTAATTAAAGTATCTTCCTCTGAAGATGGATCCAAATCTTTCCTGTTTTCATCATATGTTTCAGTGGTGGGGTTCTTTCTTCTTTGTAGGCTCATTAATTTTTTTAATTAGAGGTATTAATGTAAGTACCTTTAATTGTGGGGTGGGAGGATGGTTCCTCTGGCTTCCCTTAAGTTCTTTCCTCTGACCAGGAAACCCAAACCAAGAGCTCTCCCCTCCTGCAAATGCCAGCAGCCAGCAGCATCCTTGCCCCATTGCCTGTGCACTCATGGGCCTGCTGGTACCTTCTCCTGTATCTCTACAGCACAACTAAGCCTGACATTCCCAATCAGCCAAAGTTGGCTCAGTTATCCAGGACTTAAATCTCAGTTAGGCAAATAGTGGGGGAAGTGAAAGTCTCTGTGGTTCCTGGAGGCTCCAGCCACACCCAACTTGCCCCCAGGGTCCCCACTTGTTTTTATAGAACTAGCCTGAGGTGTTTATATGTCAGACAAATTAATCCCTAGCCCAGGGATCTTTTTGCAGATCTTCTCTGGTTGTACCAGGAGGACCCTGGTCCTGCCCAAGTCTTCTTGATTTTTCAGCAGTCTGTATTCACCTTGAGGTGCAAGTTTGTTCTGTTTGGAGAGAAATCTGGAGAATTTGAAATTTAGCAACTTTCACTGCCATCTTTCTTTCCAGAATCCTCCCTCCATTCTTTTCTTAAGATCATCAAGTCACAGAGTCATCTAAGTCCTTGAGTAATTGGACTCCTTCTATGATCCTTGATGAGGTTAGAATTCCAAGAGGACACATAAAAATATCTCTATATTAGAATGTCAGCAGTTTGTTCTTGTATAGTCCTTTGTCATTGTTAATTCATGTTTAACATTTTATTTTCTTCACTCCTGTGTTTGTACTTCAAAATTTCTCTGTAGCTTGGTCTTTTCATTAGGAATGCTTGGAAATCCTTTATTCATTAAAGATCCATTTTTCCTTGCTATAGGATTATACTCAATTTTGCTAGGTAAATTTTTTTTGGCTAAAATCTCATATCCTTTGCCTTCTATCCAAGTTTTCCTCTTTGCAGTAGAGACCACTAAATCATGTGAGGTCCAGATTGTGGCTCCTTAGTATTTGAATTTTTCCTTTCTGGATGCTTACAGTGTTTCTTCTATGGCTTGGAAACTCCGGACTCTAGCTGTGATGTTCCTGACAGTTTTCATTTGGATTTTCTTTTAGGAAGTGACCAATGGCTTCTTTTTTTCCCCACTTTGTCCTCTGGTTCTAAGAAATCAGAACAACTTTGTTTTGAGTTTTCTCAAAATAGGATGTTTAAGAGTGGAGCCAAAATGGTAGAGAGAAGCCAGGAGTTGCTTGAGATCTCCCAGTTTTCCTTGGAAACAATGTTAAATCAAGTCTCTGAACCAGGAATGGGGAATGTCTGGCCCATATGGGAAGTATAAGACTTGCAAACTCATTTGCTTTGGCCCTGCCAAGGCAACTACAGGCAGAGATGAACTGAAAGCTAGATACAACATCCTCACACTGTTTGAATTCTATAAATTGATAATTTAGTATGGCTTACAGATAATGTTATAAATATCCAAATGGCTCTTGGCAGAAAAAGTTTCCCTATCCCTTGTTTAAACAGATTATGGAATGACAGAGTTCACAAAAAGATGAAGTGAATGAATTTTCCAGCTTAAAATAACTTAAAAAGCTTTAGGAAAAGTCTTTCTCACTTGAGTAAAAGGGGAGCATCATGACCCAGTGCTCAGATGCTCTAGCAGGAGACTATCAGCCATAACAGATCAGCAACTGAGGCTCCTTGATTGTGGTTCACTAGGCTAATTGTGGGATCTCCAGTCCCAGTGCAGAAGGCAAATTGTGAGCCTTGGAATCCTAACACAACAGATGTGACTTGGCCAGGCCAACCCAGGGCACTGGGCAAGCTGCTAGTACCTCCAGCCCCAGAGCAAAAAGCCAGTGACAAAGCCCCTGTTTCCAACGACAAAAAAAAATCTTGGAACAGTTCCCTGTGCCTTAGAAGCAGAGTTCAACTTAATAAATGAGAAACACACACACACACACACACACACACACACACACACACACACACACACACACACACACACAAAAGAGCCCTGATTATAGAAAGCTACTATAGCAACAAGGAAGATCAGAACACAAAATTCAGAAGTCAGAATTTGCAAAATACCTACATGTGAAGCTTCAAAGGGGAATATGAATTGGTCTCAAGCTCAAAAAGTTCTCTTGGAAGGGCTCAAATAGGATCTTAAAAATCGAGTAAGAGAGTAGAAGAAAAATTGTGAAAAGAAATGAGAATTATGCAGAAAAATTATGAAAAAAAGAGTTTTTCTTTTCTTGCAAAAGAAAGCACAAAATTGACTGAAGAAAACAACTCTTTAAAAAAAAAGAATTGAAAATATGGGAAAATGCACTGAAGAAAACAACTTCTTTAAAAGTAGAATTGACTAGATAAAAAAGGAGTATTAAAAGGCTGACTGAAGAAAATAATCATTAAAAATTAGAATTGGACAAGTGGAAGCTATGAGACATCAAAAATTAAAAAAAAAAGAAAAAAGAAAAAAAATAAAATGTAAAATACCTCACTAGAAAAACAACTGACCCGTAAAACAGATCAAGGGAAGATAATTTTTTTTTTTTTTTTTTTTTTTTTTTTTACTTAATAGTATTTTGTTTTTCCAATTACATGTACTTTTGGACATTTGTTTTGGTAATATTTTGAACTTCAGTTTTTTTTCTTCTTCCCTTTCCTCCTCCCTCTGCTCAAGACAGCAAACAATCTGATATAGGTTATATATGTACAATTATTTTTAACATATTTCTATTTTAGGCATGTTGTGAAGGAAAATTCAGAAAAGGGAAAGACTACAAGAAAGAAAAAAATAACAACAAAGTGAAAATAGTATGTTTTGATCTGCATCCAGTCTACAAATACTTTATGTGGATGGCATTTTCCATCCCAGGTCTATTAGAATTGTCTTGGATTACTGTATTGGTGAAAAAAGCTATATCAATCATAGTTTATCATTTCACAATTTTGCTGGTGCCTGTGTACAATGTTTTCCAGAGAGATTAATTTAAGAATCATTGGACTACCTAAAAAGCATGATCAAAAAAAGAACCTGGACAGTATCTTTCAAGAAATTATCAAGGAAAATTGCCCTGGTATCCTGAAACCTGAAGGCAAAATAAACATGAAAGAACCCATTGATCACCTCCCGAAAGTGATCCTAAAATGAAAACTCCAAGGAATATTGTAGCCAAATTCCAGAATTATCAGGTCAAGGAGAAAATATTGCAGGCAGCTAGAAGGAAACAATTTAAACATTAAGGAACCACAACTAGAATTATCCCAGGACTTAGCAACTTCTATATATATATATTTTTTTCCCTTTTTTCCTCATGTACTTTTTTAATTTCAAGAAAAAAATCTTCAGGTGATAAAGATATATATGAATAAAACACATCAACTATGTATACAATTCTCATTTCTTTTATTGTCATTTTTTTTGGTTCTTAGTTGTAGGCTCCCAATTGAAAGTTTTCCTAAGCTACCCCCTTTTCTTTTTTCTTTTTTTTTTATTATAGCTTTATATTGATAGAACATATGTATGGGTAATTTTTCAACATTGACCCTTGCGATCACTTCTGTTCCAACTTTTCCCCTCCTTCCCTCCATCTCCTCCCCTAGATGGCAGGCAATCTCATACATGTCAAATATGTTAAAGTATATCTTAAATACAATATATGTTTACAGATCCTTACAGTTCTCTTGTTGCACAAGAAAATTCAGATTTAGAAAGATAAAAATAACCTGGGAAGAAAAACAAAAATTACCCAGTGTTCTTTCTCTGGGTGTAGCTGGTTCTGTTCATCACTGATCAATTGGAACTGAATTGGATCCTCTCATTGTGGAAGATTTCCACTTCCATCAGAATTGATCCTCATATAGTATTGTTGTTGAAGTGTATAATGATCTCCTGGTTCTGCTCACTTAGTTCATGTAAGTCTCTCCAGGTCTCTCTGTATTCATCCTGCTGGTCTTTTCTTACAGAACAGTAATATTCCATAACATTCATATACCACAGTTTATTCAGCCATTCTCCAATTGATGGGCATCCATTCAATTTCCAGTTTCTAGCCACTACAAAAAGGGCTGTCACAAACATTTTTAGTAACTTCTATATTAAAAGACTGAAGAATATGATATTCCAGAAGGCAAAGTGGTTTGAATTACAATCAAGAACAAAATAAAAATTGAGCATAATCTTTCAGGGGAAAAGATGGATCTTCAATGAAATAGAGGACTTTCAGTCATTTTTGATAAAAACACCAGAACTAAACAGAAAATTTGATCTTCAAATATGAGAATTAGGAAAAGCATAAAAAGGTAAACAGAAAAGAGAAAAAATGTTATTTAAAGATTAAGCAGTTTACATCCCTATATAGGAAGATGATATTTGTAACTCATGAGAACTGTATCTTTATTAGGAAAGTTAGAAGGGGTACACATAGATAGAAGATGTGGGTGTGTTTATTTTGATGTGATGATATAAAAAAGAAAGCTAGGAATAGGATTGTGCTGGGAGAAGTAGAAAGGGGAGGTAAAATGGGGTAAATTATAGAGGTAACAAAAAAACCTATTACAGTATAGGGAAAGAAGGGAGGAAGATGAGCATTGTTTAAATTTCAATCTAGGGAAAGAAGGGAAGAAGATGAGCATTGTTTGAACCTCAGTCTCACTGAATTTGGCTCAAAGAAGGAATAACATACACAATTGTTTATAGAAATTTGTTGTACTCTATAGGGAAGCTGGAGGGAAAAAAAGGGAGAAGGAGAGGCTGATACAAGGGAGGGAAGAAGTAGGAGGGAAAAGGGAAAAGAAAAGAGGGTAGATTGAGAAAGGTGGGGGTCAGAAACAAAACATTGCTTAGGAGGGACAAGATGAAAGGAGAAAGAAAATTATTAATGGGAAAATAGGAAAACAAAGTAATCAAACAAAGTGAATGAATGGAATGAACTTTCATAAAATGGAAGTGGATAACAGAGTGTATTTAAAGGCCTGAATCCTACAATATGTTCTTTACAAAAAAAAAAGAGATACACATAGAATAAAGACAAATGGCTAGAGCAGACTATATTATGCTTCAGCTGATGTTTAAAAAAAAAAGGCAGTAGTAATTCTAATCTCAGACAAAGGAAAAGAAAACATAAATCTAATTAAAAGAGATAAGAAAACTACATCTTGCTAAAGGGTGCCATAGACAATGAAATAATATCAATATTAAACATATATGTACCAAGTAGTATAATATCCAGATTCTTAGAGGAGAAGTTAAGGGAGTTACAGAAGGAAGAAATAGAAAAACTTTACAGTGGGGGATATTAACCTTTCTCTCAGACCTAGATAAATTTACTCACAAAATAAATAAGAAAAAAGTTAAGGAGGTGAATAGAGTTTTGGAAGTTAGATATGATAGACCTCTGGAGAAAACTGAATGGGAATACAAAGGCATTTATTTTTTCTCAGTGGTACCTGACACCCACCTCAAAACTGACTATATACTAGGACATAAAAACCTCAAATTAAATGCAGAGTGGCAGAAATATCAAATGCATTTTTTCAGATCACAGTGCAATGAAAATTATGTGTAATAATGAACAATGGAAAAATGGCCAAAAATAATTGGAAACTATATATTCTAATTTTAAAGAATAAGTATGTCAAACAACAAATAGAAATAATCAATAATTTCATCCAATAGGTTAACAATAATAAGACAATATACAAAATGTAAGGGATACAGTCAAAGCAGGTCTTAGGGGATATTTTACATCTCTAAATGCTTACATATATAAAACAGAAAGGGGAGATCAATGAATTGAGAAGACAACTAAAAAAATTAGAAAAAGAACAAATTAAAACCTCCAATTAAATACCAAATTAGAAATTCTGAAAATCAGTGGAGAAATTAACAAAACTGAAAGTAAGAAAAACATTGAACAAATAAATAAAGCTATGACTTGTTTTTATGGAAAAACCAATAAAATAGATAAACCTTTGGTTAATTTGATTAGAAGAAGTAAAAAAGAAAACCAAATTATCAGTATCAAAAATGAACAGGACAAATTCATCACCAATGAAGAGGAAATTAAAGCAATAATTAGATGCTATTTTGCCTAACTATGCCAATAATTCTGAAAATCTAATTGAGGTGAATGAATAATTATGAAAATATAATTTACCCAAGTTAACAGAAGATGAAATTTTAAAAATTAATTTTATAATTATAATTTTTTTGACATTACATATGCATGGGTAATGTTTTTTACAGCATTATCCCTTGTACTCACTTCTTTTCCGAATTGAGAAGATGAAATTTAAAAATACATCCATTTTAGGAGAAAAATATTAAACAAGCTGTCAATGAACTCCCTAAGAAAAAATATCCAGGGCCAGATTAATTTACAAGCGAATTCTACTAAACAATTAAAGAACAATTAATTTCAATACTATATAAACTATTTGGAAAAATAGGCAAAGAAGGAGATTTGATAAATTCCTTTATAACACAAATATGGTGCTGATACCTACACCAGGAAGAACCAAAATAGAGAAACAAAATTATAGACAATTTGCTAATGAATATTGATGCAAAAATTTAAATAAAATATTAGCAAAGAGATTACAGAAATTTGTCAGCAGGATAACACACTACAACCAAGTAGGATTTATACCAGGAATGCAAGGCCAATTCAATATCAGGAAAATTATTAGCATAATTGGCCATATCAATGACAAAACCAATAGAAATAATATGATTATTTCAGTAGATGCAGAAAAGCTTTTGATAAAATACAGGACCCATTCCTATTCAAAACACCAGAGAGAATAGGAATAAATGGAGTTTTCTTTAAAATGATAAGCGGTGTCTATTTAAATACATCAGCAAACATTATATATAATGGGAATAATGCTAGAAGCATTCTCAACAAAATCAACGGTGAAACAAGGATGCCTGTTATCACCACTATTATACAATATTGTATGAGAAATGTAATAAGAGGGAAAAAAAAGAAATGGAAGGAATTATACCAGGAAATTTGGAAACAACTATTACTTTTTGCAGATGATATGATGGTATATTTAAAGAAAGAATCCTAGAGTTTCAACTAAAATAATACTTGAAGAAATTAACAACTTTAGCAAAGTTTTAGAATATAAAATAAATCCATATAAATCGTCGGCAGTTCTATATATTACTAACAAATCTTAGCAATTAGAGATGAAAAGAGAAATTTCATTTTAAATTACTGTAAACATAACAAAATATTTGGGAGTCTACCTGCCAAGACATACTAAAAAAGTATATGAACACAATTACAAAACATTTTTCACACAAAGTCAGGTTTAAATGATTAGAAATCAATTGTTCTTATTTGGTGCCATACCAATCAAACTGCCAAAATATCAGAAAATAATAATTTGTCTAGAAGAACAAAAGGCCAAGAATACCAAGGGAATTAATGAGAAAAAATGCAAAAGAAGGTGACCAGCTGTACCAAACCTAAGACTATTATAAAGTGGCATTCATCAAAACCATATGGTATTGTCTAAGAAATAAAGTGGTGGATCAGTCAAATAGGTTAGATATTGACTACAGTAATGATTGTAGTAATATAATATTTAATAAATCCAAAGACTGCAACTTTTGTGATAAGACAAAAACTTCTGGGAAAACTGGAAAATAGAATGGCAGAAACTAGATATAGATCAACATCTCACATTCAATTCCAAATAAAGTTGAAATGGGTTCATGATTTAGACATAAAAATTAACACTATAAGCAAAATAGGAAACATCTTTGAAGAAGAGAGGAATTTGTGACCAAACAAGAAAGAGAGAATAATATGAAATGTAGATGGGCTATAAAACTGTAAATACTCTTTGACTCAACAGTGTCTTTACTAAATCTGTATCCCAAAGAGATCATAAAAAAGGGAAAAGAACCCACATGTACAAAAATGTTTGTAGCAGCCTTTTTTTTTTTTTTTTAAGTGGTGGCAAGGAACTGGAAACTGAGTGGCTTGAATAAGTTATGGTATATGAACGTAATGGAATATTATTGTGCTATAAGAAATATTAGCAGGATGATTTCAAAAAGGCCTGGAGAGATTTAGATGAACTAATGCTAAGTGAAGTGAGTAGAACCTAGAGGACATTCTACACAGCAACAAGATTATGTGATGATCAACTCTGATGGGCTTGGCTCTTTTCAATAATGAGATAATTCAGACCAATTCCAGTAGACTTGTGATGGAGAGAGCCATCTGCACCCAGAAAGAGAATTATGAGGACTGAATATAGATGACAACATAGCATTTTAACTTTTTTTGTAGTTGTTTGCTTGCTTTTTTTTCTTATTTTTTCCTCTTTGATCTGATTTTTTTGTGCAACATGATAAATGTGGAAATATGTTTAGAAGACTTGTACGTGTTTAATATTACTTGTTGTCTGGGGGAGATGGATGAGGGAAAAGGAGGGAGAAAAATTTGGAACACAAGGTTTTGCAAGATGAATGTTGAAAACGATCTTTGCATGTTTTTTGAAAATAAAAAGCTATTATTTAAAAATCATCTCTGAGATACCACTATACATCTCTCAGATTGGCTAAGATGACAGGAAAAGAAAATGCTAAATGTCGGAAGGGAAAACTGGGACACTAATGCATTCTTGGTGGTTGTGAACTGACCCAACTATTCTGGAAAACAATTTGGAACAATGCCTAATGGGCAACCAAACTATGCATACCCAGGGTCTGTACCTCAAAGAGATCATAAAAGAGGAAAAAGGACCCACATGTGCAAAAATGTTTATAGCAGCCCTTTTTTGTGGTGGCAAGGAATTGGAAATTGAGGGGATGCCCATCATTTGCAGAATGACTTAAGTTGTGGTATACAAATATAATGGATTACATTGTTCTGTAAGAAATGATGACCGGGCTGATTAAAAAAAACAACAACAACAAAAACCTGAATTTACATAAACTGATGCTAAATGAAGTAAGCAGAATCAGAAGAACATTGTACACAGTAACAGCAAGATTGTGTGATGATCAACTATGACAGGCAAGTCATTTCAGCAATACACTGAGTCAAGTTAATTTCCATAGACTTGTGTTGGAAAATGTCATCCATATCCAGAGAAAATACTATGGAGATGCAGATCAAAGCATACTATTTTCACTTTTGTTATTGTTTTTTCTTTCTTGTGATTTATCTTTTGTTCTGATTTTTCTTCACAAAACGACTAATATGAAAATGTTTAAAATGATTGTACAATTGTACATATATAACCTAGATCAGATTGCTGTCTTGAGGAGGGGGGAAAAGGATGGAACTCAAAATCTTAAAAAAAGAAATGTTGAAAACTATTTTTACCTGTAATTGGAAAAAGTACTAAGTGAAAAGAAAATAGGATGTCTAGATTATTTTTACGATAAAAAGTTTGGATAGTATAATTATTTCTAAATTTCTTCTCTTATCTCTTTTCCATATCAGTTGTCTTTGCTATTAACATTTGCTTAACAGTTTCTTTTATTTTATCAGGCTTTTGGTATTGTTTTCATATTTCTTATTTTCTTATGGAGTTATTGACTTCTATTTGGTCTATTTGGATTTGTAGTGATTTATTGCTTGGACAGGGTTTTATACTTCTCTTCTCAAGCTGTTAATAAGTTTCTTTTCCAATTCTTTCTTTAAGCGCTCTCATTTAATTTTTATAAAAATTATATAAAAAATTAAACTCTTTTGTTAACTCTTGATTCAGCTTTTTCAGGACTTCTACTTGAATTTTTGCCCAGGCTATGTTTTTCTCTGAGATTTTGCTTGTAGATTTTTTGAAATCATTTTTTCCTTTAGGATGTGTATCTTGAGCTGATCTGCTGCCAACATAGCTCATTATGATGTGGTTCTTTTTCCCCCCATTAGTCCAGCTTACTTCTTAGCTTTGGACTTTATATTAAGGCTGGACCTACTTTTGGAAAGGAGCCAAGTTTGAGTTGGTCCTATTGCTACTTTCTTGGGGAATGTTATTACAGGATCTCAGGGACAGGCTGGGTACCTGCAAGCTTTCATCACTACCAAAGTGGTCTGACCTTGGTCAGAGTCTGATTTCTGCCCCATTCTAGTCTGAGCTCTAACAGTTCCTGACCTGGAACTGAGTTCTAGCAAGAGCAGACTGCTGCTGTAGTCAGCCCATCTCAGTCAGCTGCAAAGCTCTATTTATTCAGTGGCAGAATTGTAGGCTCCCCTTGGTCTGGGATTCCTGACCTGGTTATTCTTCTGTAGATGCTGGAAATGAGATCCTTCTCTGAGTCTGACTGCTACTGAGCTGAATCTTTCTTGATACGTTCCCCCAGGCCATCCCTACTGAGAATGCCACTCTTCATAATGTCCAGGCTGGACAGGGGAGTGCCTGACAAAACTGCCAGTTCCCACCTGTCCCTGTAAGGATGCCCAAGTATGCGTTTGGCGTTGTCCCAGTAGAGGTCTAGGACCTTCTCTTGCCCTAGGGTATGATCTCTCCTTGGCTATTGATTTAAATAATATCGAGTTTGGTTTGATTCCCTCTCCAGTGTCTATAGAGCACTCTGTCCCTTTCTCTGAATTTCTCCATCAAGATTTGTTTCCTAGGTCTGTTTAGAGAAGTTATTTGAAAGGAGGAATCACTTATTCCTCCCTCTCTGCCATCTTGGCTCATCCCTTTCTCTTGACTGGATAATTTTTTAGAGACTTTCTATTTTGCTACTCCTGTCACTTCACTGTGATGTGACAGCTCCCAAAACCAAACCCTTCATGCTCTACATCAAACCCCAGTGGCTCTGTGCCTTTGACTGGAGAGCATTTGTCAACACTCATCAGACCCCCACTGACAGTTGGACTTCAAGGCTCTCTTTCTGATTGCTTATGTCCACACCTCCTCCCCACCCCATTCTCTACCAATAAACCATTTTCACCTCTCCTACTCTCTTTACCCAATTCAGCACTAAACTTGCGCTGTTTTTTTTTTTTTTTAAACCATTCCTGATAAATGTGGACAGAGTTCTGCCTTTATCTGTACAAAGGTGTGGGTAAAGAATTCTGATCTTTATGCCTACCTTAGTAATCTCTTTTAACCATTCTTTATCCAATACCACCAAATCACTGATAGGTGGAGAAGATACTTCTGGAGTGTAGATTATACGATACTCTTTTGTAACTTTCACATCTTTTTTATTATTTATGCTGTCCCCTGTAATGATGGAGGAAGAACAAGACTTAGTGAAACTTTCATGGCTTTAGAAAAAGAAATAGGATCCCTCACAGCTAGTATCTCATAGACTCAGCTATGATTTTAGAGGTCACCTAGTTCCAGCACCTCATTTTGTAGCTGAGGAAACTGAGGTGCAGGTTAAGTGACTTGTTGAGAGTTACATAGTTAACAACTGTGTAAAGTAAAATTAAACCCAGATTCCCTGACTCCTCAGAACTTTTCTATGTACTGTTTCTACTGAACCTGATATCTTGATCAATAGTAATTTGAAGCATAAGAAGAATTTAAATATCTTATTTATTTTCTGACTAAGTTTGAGTTTATTTGCTGCAGTTACTTGGCACTAATTTTCTTTTTTTATTAAAACTTTTAATTTTCAAAACATATGCATAATTTTCCAACATTGACCTTTGTAAAACCTTGTGTTTCAATTTTTTCCTCCCCTTCCCCCACCTGTCCTCTAGATGGAAAGTAATCCAATATATCTCAAACATGTTAAATTGGCATTAATTTTCAACGCAAAAAAATCAGAATAATCAATATTTTGTTGTTTTCTTTTTTACACTACTTCCAACATCTCCATTCTTTCTTAATGTTCAATTTCTCCTTATTTTGCCCTCTTGTCTTCTGCTTACAGACATACTCATGTCTTCCCTAAATCCCTTGCTTCATTCATCTCCACTAGATATAGCCCTATATTCTTATTTTCACTGCTAAATTTCTTGAGAAAGCAATCTACAATTGATGTGAACACTCCTAAAAAGAGATGTAAAATCTCTCTTCTAAACCTTCTGCAGTCTGACTTCATTAATGATATTGATAATGATCTAGATAAGCCATTAATAGTTAATTAACTAATGGCCAGTTGCCTAGGATCTCTTCTTGCAAAATCTAATGATTTCCCCCACCTCAATCCTCATCCTTCTTTACCTCTCTGCAGCCTATGACTGTTAATATCCTCTCTTTTCCTTGCTACTTCCTTCTCCCAACGTTTCCCTTCTTGGTCAGGTTCCCTTCATTCCACCCACATAATTGCAAGTGTAGGGGACATTTTGGACTCTGACTTTAGGCCCTAACCGAGCCTTTAAAAATTACTAACATAAGCATTTTCTAAAGTCACAGATATAAGCGTATTCAGACTTGCTAAAACCATAGAAGGAACACTTCCTGATTAACTGTTCCTTGAATCCATTCAACCACATTGATATTTCAACTATTTCAGTAAGTCCTATGGCTAGGCTATTATCTAAAAATATAGTTTCTTTATTTCTATAGCAATTTTAGTATTTCTAACTACGGCTTAGAGCCAGGCTTATGGCATATAAGCAATCTTTCCCCTGACCCTGTTTATCAGACCCATGCTACTTGAACGTCTATCTGCCTTGGTGAAATAAAGCTTTGACTTAAAGAGAATTCTATTGTGTGAGTGTTCTCTGAATCCTAACTCCTGGACTACTATGATAGTCTACTGGTTGACTTCCCTGCCTAAAGTTTCTTTTTGATGGCGTGCCGTCTCTCCTAACCTCTGCTTCCTTCAAGACTTGGCTGAAATCTTACCTTCTGTATGAGGGTTTTGGCAGTTTCCCTTTCCTCTCATTCCTCTGAATGCCTTCTCTCTGAAATTACTTTCCATTTACTCTGTACATATCTTGTATGTACCTAGTTCTTTGAAAGTTGTTTCATTAGAATGGGAGCTTGTTGAGGATGAGGACCATCTTTCATCCTTTTTTTAGGCCTGGAATGCAATCTTCCTCATTTCTGATTCTTGGCTTTCTTCCCTTGGTAACATCCCACCTTCTAACAGGAATCATTTCCTGTTGGCCACCATTTTTATCATTTAAGAATACCCACCTTAAATATATTCTATATTCAGTGGTCCTCAAACTTTTAAAATAGGGGGCCAGCTCACTGTCCCTCAGGCTGTGGGAGGCCGGACTATAGTAAAAACAAAAGCTCACACTCTGTCTCTGCCCCTCAGCCCCTTTGCCATAACCCGGCGGGCCACATAAATGTCCTCAGCGGGCTGCAGGTGGCCTGTGGGCCGTAGTTTGAGAATCCCTGCATGATATAGTATGTTTGTATACACATTGTTTCCCTTATTAGACTATGAGATCCTTGAAACTGTATTTGCCTTTCTTTGTATCCTTAGTCTTAATACAGTGCCTGATGCATGATAAGTACTTTGTAAATATTTATTAACTCAGTGGCTATTTTTTTATTTTTAAGAAATAAAATCATATAAATAGAGAAAAATTATAAAAAGATTATTTCAACTTCTGATAAATAATCTAATACCTGTTTAGATGTTTTCCAGTGGAGAATGCTGGCTAGAAACCAGATCACTATGCCAGATCATATGGGAATGGACTGAAATATGTCAAGACACCAATTTCACTGCCCTGTTTCCTCTTCTTTTAAAGTAATAAAGCAATTTTAAAGTAATTTAAAGGTTCCAAGTTAGCCTTTTTTCTCATAACTTTAAAATAGACTTCAGACCAAACTTTTACTGTTATTCTATTAAATATTTTAAGACTTTATAAAGACTTTATTAAGTCTTTAGACTTTATGTAAGCTAACAGGTAAGAACCCAATAGAAAATATGGCAAGGTGAGGGGGTGACATTATTTATTATCTGTGAATGAATAAATGAAATAATGATATTTGGAGTCCAAATAAAGAAATAGAGAGAGTCCCTAGATTCAAGAAGCTTAGAATCTCATAGTACTCTTTTTTCTTTGAATTTCCAGGACTCAGTGCTCTACCTGGTACATTGTTTGGTGCTTAATAGGTGCTTGTTAACTGACATATTTATGAAGTTGATTTTTTTTCATCCACTTAGGATTTCATATTTCTCTTTATGAAATTTTGTTGGTTCTGGTCTTAAAAAGAGTGGGACATGTCTTGCCAAATCCCAACTCTAGATCACTAAGACCTTTTACCTCTTAAATATCTACTTATTTATTGCTAGGTGGTGCTAGAGGAAGTCATGCACTTGAGCTGACTAAACTCACTACTAATTTACATTCTGTACTATGAGCCAGGCACTTACTGTATGTAGTAAGGCAATCTTTTTACTCCTCTAATTGATTTATTCATACCCCCTAAAGCAGCTGTTTCAAAATTACTCTCTTTAGACTTCTCACACCATTTTCTTCCCCTACCCTTACAACAGAGTATTTTTCATTTCTATTTTATTGGTAAAAGAGAGGCCATTCTTAGGGCCTTATCTTTTGCCTATCTCAAAAAATGTCCTTATATCATTTACAGTTCTTTCCCTCTTTTATTCCGATCTCTGATAAAATCATGGGCCTTTTCTTCACACCCTTCTACATGTAGTCTTGCTCAAATCCCTAACCCATCTCTTCCTACAATTTGCTTCCAAAATCATACTCTTATCTAATTCTTTTTTTTTTTTTTTTCCCTTTCTTCCTGAGACTGGGGTTAAGTGACTTGCCCAGGATCACACAGCCAGGAAGTGTTAAGTGTCTGAGACCAGATTTGAACTCGGGTCCTCCTGAATTCAAGGCTGGTGCTCTATCCACTGCACCACCTAGCTGCCCCTATCTAATTCTTTAAAAACCTCACTCAGTTTTACCTTATTCAAATGACTATGAGATCCTGGACCCTTCTCTGAACTCCAGGACCTACAGCATCATCCACCTATTGCCTATTTTGGATTGGAATCCTTATAGTATTGACCCATTTCTTTCTTCCCTTTCACAATCAAACTTGAAAATCTCTCTATTCTCGTTACCTTCATTTCTTCTCTCACTTCTCAGATCCTTGTAATCTTGATTACTATTTTATTATTCAGTTTAATAATTGCTAACATTTATGTGGTTCTTACTATGTCAGGGACTACGCTGAGTGCTTTATTCATATTGTCTCACTTGAACTTTATAACAGGTGGTAGGTAAATATAAATATATTTATTTATATAAATAAAATATAATTCCTATTTTATAGATGAGAAGAAATAAAGGCAAATGTCTAAGGCTGGATTCGAACTGAAGACTTCCTAACTTCAGGACCAGTGCTCTATCATTTAGCTCTTCAAAATAAACACTGATCTTTTAACTGCCAAAGCTGGCATTCTTTTTTCAGTGTCCATCTTAACTTCTCCTTAACATTTGACACTGGTGACCCTTGGTTCTATTCTGACTTTTTTATTCATTTGTTTTTAATCTCTCATAGGGAGCCCTCTAATCATGGGTATCCTTCCAAGATTCTGTCCTGGGCCATGTCTTCTTTCTCTGGTTTCTTCATTAGCTTCCTCATATATTCAATCATCATCTCTATACGAATGATTCTTTGCTCTCTATATTTAGTTCTAGTATCTCTCCTGAAGTTTGGTTCCACATCATTAAAATGATGACTATATTATGACTATAAACTCTTAGTCATTTTAAACTGGATATGCTATAGACATCTCAAATACAACATGTCTAAAATAGAATTAATTATACTTTCTCTTAAATCTACCTCCCTTCCAAACTTCCCTATTTCTGTTGAGGATACCATCACTCTTCCTGGAAGGTAGCTTCACAGCCTTTGAGGTATCCCTGATTCTTTGTTCTCCCTCACTAAACAGATCCAGTTGTTTGCTAAGTCTTATCAATTCTACCTGTATGGGCTCTCTGATGTTTCCTTCGCTTTTTTCATGGGACAACCATATTAGTTTAGTTCCTCTTTATCTTTTGTATTGAGATAGCCTCCTAATTGTTCTCCCTGCTTCAAGCCTCTGCCCTCTCCAAACCAAGCTCCAGTCAACTGTCAAAGATCAATTCTGATCATATGTTATTGATTGATTGATTGACATTCTCAAATAAATCAGCAACAAACATGGCATATTGACACAGTTCTTTTTACCTACCTGCATCGTCACCCTGTTGACACGATTCCCAGGGGCTGGCTGCTTTCTCCTGGTATGAGCCTGTTTGCAGCTCCATATAGTCAGTTCTTTGCTGATCCTGAGGTTAGTGCCTCTCTTGGGAAGCATAACTACTAGTGTTTATTTGCTAGTATCCTTGACAGCCAAAGCTAGAGAGCTTTTGTTTACAAAGTCCAGTTCCACCCAAACCCCTTATATGCCAGGCTCTGTTTACTTAGAAAAGCAGAACTACTCACTTCTCTTCAGAATCTGTCTAAAAGCATC